>NC_090374.1:139768713-140086223 GCF_036365525.1 Heterodontus francisci
GGTTGGAGACTTGGGCGGAGAAATGGCAGATGGAGTTTAATCCGGACAAATGTGAGGTAATGCATTTTGGAAGGTCTAATGCAGGTGGGAGGTATACAGTAAATGGAAGAACCCTTAGGAGTATTGACAGGCAGAGAGATCTGGGCTTACAGGTCCACAGGTCACTGAAAGTGGCAACGCAGGTGGATAAGGTAGTCAAGAAAGCATACGGCATGCTTGCCTTCATCAGTTGGGGCATAGAGTATAAAAATTGGCAAGTCATGTTGCAGCTGTACAGAACCTTAGTTAGGCCACACTTAGAATATTGCGTGCAATTCTGGTCGCCACACTACCAGAAGGACGTGGAGACTTTGGAGAGGGTACAGAGGAGGTTTACCAGGATGTTGCCTGGTCTGGAGGGCATTAGCTATGAGGAGAGGTTGGAAAAACTCGGATTGTTTTCACTGGAACGACGGAGGTGGAGGGGCGACATGATAGAGGTTTACAAAGTTATGAGCGGCATGGACAGAGTGTATAGTCAGAAGCTTTTTCCCAGGTTGGAAGAGTCAGTTACTGGGGGACATAGGTTTAAGGTGCAAGGGGAAAAGTTTAGAGGGGATTTGCAAGGCAAGTTTTTACACAGATGGTGGTGAGTGCCTGGAACTTGCTGCCAGGGGAGGTGGTGGAAGCAGATACGATAGCGACGTTTAAGAGACATCTTGACAAATAGATGCATAGGAAGGGAATAGAAGGATATGGGCCCCGGAAGTGCAGAAGGTGTTAGTTTAGGCAGGCATCAAGATCAGCGCAGGGTCGGAGGGCCGAATGGCCTGTTCCTGTGCTGTACTGTACTTTGTTCTTTGTATCTCAGAGCTCTGCAATCTCTCACCATTTAGATAATATGCTTTTTTTTTATTCTTCTTGCCAAAGTGGACAATTTCCCACTTTCCCACATTATACTCCATTTGCCAGGTCTTTGCCCACTCACTTAACCTATCTATATCCCTTTGTAGCCTCTTATGTCCTCTTAACAAGTTACTTTCCTACTTATCTTTGTGATATCAGCAAATTTAACAACCATACCTTTGGTCCCTTCATCTAAGTCATATGAATTCTAAAAATTTGAGGCCCCAGCACAGATCCCTGTGGCACTTCACTCGTTACATCTTGCCAACTAGAAAATGACCCATTTATGACTACTCTCTGTTTCCGGTTAGCTAGCCTATATGTTACCCTCTACGTCATGGAGACCTCCTCACAGACCTGCAGATGAAGAGTGGACAGTGGTTCACCAGGTAGTGATGCTGCTGAGGTACCATGGGGAAATATTGGGAATAGCCCACACAATATTTTATGGGCCCCCCCGCCACGACGTCGAGGGGCTGTTAAAATTCAGCCAATGTTCTCCGGGCTGAAATGTTCTGGCCTTGGCATGTTTATCCACCTGACTTTTCACAGCAGTCTGGCAGGATTTTAGGCTTTCCTGAGCCACCACACAGGCTCTCGTGAGCCGCTCTCAAAACATGGAAATGTAGTCTAACAGGGGAGATTCATCCCCGTGTCCCAGAAACCTCTTCTTGATTAGTTTTAGAGGACCTCTCACCTTGTGTCCATAAACTAATTCAAAGGGACAAAAGCCAGTGGACTCAATGGGTGAGTCCCTGGTAGCAAACAGAAGAAATCCCAGCCCTTTGTTCCAGTCATGGGGTACTCATAGTAATATGCTCTGATCATTGGCCTTATGGTCTGGTGGCACCGCTGCAAAGCCCCTTGTGACTGTGGGTGGTAGGCTGAGGACTTTAGCTGGGTTTGAAAAATACTGGACATAAAATTCATGCCCTGATCCAACTGGATCGCAGCAGGCAGTCCGTATTGGGTAAAGAATTGGATTAGCTGCTCCACCACTACCTTGGTGGAGATAGTTCTTAAAGGGATAACCTCTGGAAATCGGGTAGCCACATAATGGTGAGAAGATACTGTTAGCCCCCTTTTGTTTTTGGCAGGGGCCCCACACAATCCACCAGCAATCTGCTGAATAGTTCCCCAAAAGCTGGTATGGAAATTAGGGTGCAGGTTTTATTGTAGGTTGAGGCTTTCCCAGAACCCGGCACATGTGGCAAGTCTTACACAACTCCACCACATCCTTGTGGAGTTGTGGCCAGTGAAAATGCTGTCTTATACGGTCTTAGGTTTTTCTGATACCGAAATGACTAGCCATTGGAATCTCATGCGCTATTCCCAATATTTCCCGATGGTATCTCAGCGGCACCACTACCTGGTGAACCACTGTCCACTCTCCGTCTGTAGTTCTGTGAGGAGGTCTCCACTTCCTCATCAACACCTCATTCTTTAAATAGTAGCAATCTGGAACTCCCTCTGTGTTAGAGAAACTTCCAAGCCTGTTTGTGAAGAAGACACAGAGTCTCAGATGCTTTGTGGCGGCTGTTCATTGCTTGCCACAGAGCTTATTTCTCCACCTCTAACAGCACCAAGCCAGTGCTGGCTGGTTCTTCCTTTAATATACATTTGAGTACAATTAACTAATCAACACCCAACACCTATTCACCCTATTACCTTCAACCACTAGGTATTTAGCATCCATTAACAGAACTTATTAGACACTAACACTCTGCTTCAGCTTCAGTTTGGGCAGTTTGTGCTTTTTTAACCCTGAGTTGGCTTGCTGAGCCTCGACCAAGGAAGACCTGCTGATCAATTCCTTTGGCTCCTCTAAATTCCCAAAGAAGATTTCGGATAACCAGACAGTACAGTCATCCGTCTGCAGTGCCAGTTCAACCTCCTCTAATGGAGCTTGGACCGGGTCACCACACAGTGAGGAAAAATGCCAGGGATCTTTCCCTGTAACTGCTCTGTCTCCATGACCTCATTTGGTCTCTCTAAGACCACTGGGCAAGTTACCACCTTCGCTCCCGCCAGGCCAATACCAAGGAGCGGGTCGACCCTCTTCAAAGTAAACTAGTGACAATCCCCACGGTTACTAGTCCTGAAATAAGGTCGCACTCCAGGTGCACCCAATATAAATGTACGGACATATACTTTCCACCGATACTGTTTACTAATACTTTAGCATTCAATGCACTCTCTGGGGGAAAGGTCATACCTTTTCCCAGCAGAAGGGGTTGGGTCGCCCCTGTATCCCAAAGTATGACTATGGGCTTACGCGCCTCACTCGAAGGGTATGGGGTCACTTTTCCTCTGGACACAAAATCCTGGTAACTCTCAGGGATTTTGTGACGTTCTCCCACACTCACAGCGTAATGTTTACTGGGTTTTACTGCCAAGTTAAAGCCACAGCCTGGTCTGCTGTGCTTTCCATCAAGGCCCCTTTTTCTGCACTGGTCTGGTGTACCCTAACTAAACCTATGGGTTTTCCTCATAACTTCCAGCAGTCAGCTCAAAGGTGACCTGCCTTGTTACAATAGAAACATACAGGCTTTCAGGCGTCATTCCTGTTCTCAGCACCTTCCTTTTTGGCCTGAGGAGGGCCCCCTGTGTTTCCAGCTCTCCCTTCTCATCCCTGGCTGTTCATCCTCCTATCAGCCTCCCACCTTCTCTGCTATTTAGGTTTTTGGATGTGATAAGGGAAAGGCTTTCTTGGGGCAAGGCCTATGAACACGTGTATAATCATCAGCCAGGATTGCTGCATGCCTGGCTCCTGGAACCTTTTCTTCCTCCACGTGATTTTTTTATGGAAAGGGGAAGCAAGTTTTTGAACTCCTCATACGAACATACAAACATACAAATTAGGAGCAGGAGTAGGCCACATGGTCCCTCGAGCCTGCTCCACTATTCAATAAGATCATGGCTGATCTGATTGTAACTTCGACTCCAGATTCCCACCTATCCCCCAATAACCTTTTACTCTCTTGCTTATCAAGAATCTATCTACCTCTGCCTTAAAAATATTTAAAGACTCTGCTTCCACCACCTTTTGAGGGAGAGAGCTCCAAAGACGCAGAACCCTCTGAGAGAAAAAGATTCTCCTCATCTCTGTCTTAAATGGGTGATCCCTTATTTTTAAACAGTGACCCCTAGTTCTAGATTCTCCCACAAGGGGAAACATCCTTTCTGGATCCACCTTGTCAAGACCCCTCAGAATCTTATATGTTACAATCAAGGCGTCTCTTACTCTTCTAAACTCCAGCGGATACAAGCCTAGCTTGTCCAACCTTTCCTCACAAGACAACATGCCCATTCCAAGTATTAGCTAGTAAACCTTCTCTGAACTTCTTCCAACACATTAACATCCTTCCTTAAATAAGGAGACCAATACTGTACACAGTACTCCAGATGTAGTCTCACCAATGCCCCTGTATAACTGAAGCATAACCTCCCTACTTTTGTATTCAATTCTCCTCGCAATAAATGATAACATTCTATTAGCTTTCTTAATTACGTGCTGTACCTGCATACTAACCTTTTGCGATCCATGTTCTAGGATACCCATATCCCTCTGCATCTCAGAGCTCTGCAATCTCTCACCATTTATATAATATGCTTATTTTTCATTTTTCTTGCCAAAAATGCACAATTTCACATTTTCCCACATTATACTCCATTTGCCAGATCTTTGCCCACTCGCTTAACGGATCTACATCCCTTTGTAACCTCCTTATGTCCTCTTTACAACTTACTTTCCTATCTATCATTGTGTCATCAGCAAATTTAGCAACCCATACCTTCAGTCCTTTCATTTATGTAAATTGTAAAAAGTTGAAGCCCCAGCATTGATCCCTGCGGCACTCTATTCATTACATCTTGCCAACCAGAAAATGATCCATTTATGCCTACTGTCTGTTTTCTGTTAGCGAGCCAATCTTCTATCCATGCCAAAATGTTATCCACTACACCATGAGCTTTTATTTTCTGCAATAACCTTTGATGTGGCTCCTTATCAAATGCCTTCTAGAAATCTAAGTATAATACATCCACCGGTTCCCCTTTATCCACAACAAATGTAACTCCCTCAAAGAACTCCAACAAATTGGTTAAACATGATTTCTCTTTCACAAAACCATGTTGACTCTGCCTAATTACCTTGAATTTTTCGAAGTCTTTAATAATAGTTTCCAACATTTTTCCATGTTAAGCTAACTGGCCTGTAGTTTCCTGATTTCTGTCTCCCCCCCTTTTTGAATAAAGGAGTTACATTTGCTAATTTGCAATCTAATGGAACTTCCCCAAATCTAATGAATTTTGGAAAATTAAAACTAACGCATCAACTATCTTACTAGCCACTTCTTTTAAGACCCGAGGATGAAGTCTTTCAGCACCCGAGGACTTGTCAGCCCACAGCTCCAACAATTTCCTCACTACCACTTCCCTGGTGATTGTAATTTTCATGAGTTCCTCCCTCCCTTCCATTTCCTGATCTACAGCTATTTCTGGGATGTTAGTGTATCCTCTATGCTGAAGACTGTTGCAAAATACCTGTTCAATTCATCTGCCATCTCCTTACTTTCCCTCATTAATTCCCCAGACTCACTTTCTATAGGACCAATGCTCACTTTGTTAACTCTTCTTTTATAACTAGCTATAGAAACTCTTACTATCTGTTTTTATATTTCTAGCTAGCTTCCTCTCATACTCTAATTTTTCCCTTCTTATTCATCTTTTAGTCATTCTTTGCTGTTCTTTATATTCTGTCCAATCATCTGACCTGCCACCCAGCTTTGCAAAATTATATGCTTTTTCTTTAAGTGTGATAGTATCTTTAATGTTTTTAGTTACCCACAGATGGTGGGTCCTCCCCATGGAATTTTTTTTTCTCGTTGGAATGTATCTATTCTGTGTATTCTGAAATATCCCGCAAATGTCTGCCACTGCATCTCCAATGACCTATCCCTTAACCTAATTTGCCAGTTCAATTTAGCTAGCTGTGATTTCATACCCTCATAATTGCCCTTATTTAAGTTTAAAATACTAGTCTTGGACCCATTCTTGTCTCCTTCAAACTGAATGTAATATTCATTCATGTTATGATTGCTGCTACCCAGGGGCGCCTTCACTATGAGGTCGTCAGTTAATCCTATCTCGTTGCACAAGACCAGGTCTAGTCGTGCCTACTCTCTGGTTGACTCCAGAATGTGCTGTTCTAAGAAGCTATTCTGAAAATATTCTAAGAACTCCTCATCTAGGCTACCTTTGCCCATCTGATTTTTCCATTCTATTTGTAGAATTAAAATCCCCCATGATTATAGCCATACCTTTATGACAAGCTCCCCATTATTTCTTCCTTTATGCTCTGTCCTACCATGTGGTTACTGTTAGGGGGCCTGTATACTACTCCCATGAGTGACTTCTTGCCTTTATCATTTCTCATCTCTACCCAAACCGCTTCTACACCTGGTTCTCTGAACTTAGGTCATCCATCTCTAATGTGCTAATATCATCATTAATTAACAGAGCCACCACTCCACCTTTTCCTAGCTTCCTGTCCTTTCTAAATGTCATGTACCCTTCAATATTCTGGTCCCAATCTATGTCATCCTGCAGCCGTGTCTCTGTAATGGCTATCAGATTGTACTTATTTATTTCTATTTGCGCTATCAGTTCATCTGTATTGTTTCGAATGCTATGTGCATTCCAATACAGAGCCTTTAGTTTTGTCCTTTTATTATTTTTGTAACATCTACCCTTGACTGCTGATTTACTCTTAGATTTGTACTCTCTATCCCTTTCTGTCATGGCCTGTTTCCCATATTAATGCTTTTCTCTCTTGACTTGTCTCTACTCTTTGATTTACCACATCTTCCCATATTTGATCCCTTGTCCCAACTAGTTAGTTTAAAACCCTCTCTACTTCTCTAGTTATGTGGCTCACTAGAACACTGGTCCCAGCACAGTTCAGGTGTAGACTGTCCCAACGATACAGTCCCTACTTTCCAGAGATTATTACCTTTGAGGTTCTGCTTCTCAATTTGGTGCCTAGCTCCTCATACTGACTATGCAGAACCTCCTTCCTTGGTCTGCCTATGTTGTTGGTACCTACATGGACCACGATGACTGGATCCTCCCCTTCCCACTTTAAGTTCCTCTACAGCCCTGAGCAGATGTCCTGAACCCTGGCACTGGGCAGGCAACACAGCCTTCTTGACTCTTGTTCTTTGCTGCAGAGAACAGTGTCAATCCCCCTCACTATATTGTCCCCTACTACCACTACATTCCTTTTTGCTCCTCCGACTTGAATGGCTTCCTGTACCATAGTGCCATGGTCAGTTAGCTTATCTACCCTGCAGCCCCCATTCTCAGCCAAACAAGCTGAAAGAACCTCAAACATGTTGGACAATCGCAAAGGCTGAGCCTCCTGCATTCCTGCACTCTGGGACCCTTACCTGCCTCAGCTGCAGCCACACTCTCCTGTCCCTGACCACTGACTCAATCAGAAGACCCTATCCGAAGAGGTGTGACTACCTCCTGGTAAAAGCAAAATACTGTGGATGCTGGAAATTTGAAATAAAAACAGAAAGTGCTGGAAATACTCAGCAGGTCTGGCAGCATATGTGGAGACAGAAGCAGAATTAACATTTCAGGTCAGCAACCTTTCATTAGAACTGGCAAAGGTTAGAAATGTAGTAGGTTTTAAGCAAATAAAGCAGGGGTGGTGGTGGGGGGTGGGGGGGGTGGTGTGGGGGGTGGGGGTTGCGGCGGTGGTGAGGGGGGGGTGCGGAAGAAAACAAAAGGGAAGGGCTGTGATAGGACAGAGGGCCAGTGAGATTAACTGACAAGGAGGTCATGGGGCAAAGGCAAAGAGAGGATTCACTAAGGGGGAGCTAAAAACACAGTGTGTTTAAAATTAAACCCTGTTACGGTAAGACCAGGTGAAGGCTGAGACGTAACAATATGTTATATATAAAAGTATCATATCACATGCATATTTCGATGTCATGCAAGGGTATCGTGCTTTTTTACATGCAAAATTTTATGTTTCCTTGAAGCTGGCTGGTTCAAATTTTGTACTCACAGAGCAGTTACAATTCACAACTGAACATAAATGCATTAAATGCATTAAATGCAAACAAATGTGTAGATAATACTCCAATAAGAAACTACTTAGGATGTATGAAAGCTACATATTGAGCTTGAGCAGTCAGCAAAATCTATTATTAAAAGAAAGAATCCAAATATATTTTGAAAATTATTTTTGTCACCATTGTGTTTTTTTCCCATCAAGCTAAGTGTTTACAACTGGAAATACATTTTGTATCATAATAAACACCTTAGAAGTTCAAAATTACAAGAAAATTATTAAACTTACTTATACAATAGCATTTTGCTGTGTTTGAAGCACTTGTAGCAATTTGCGCCACATGCATATTTTTATATATTAAATGTAAGCCTTGAGTTCATATTGATCTCCATACAGATTGTGAGCTTAAGTGACTCACACTAGCAGGCTACAGATCCAAAAATGCAGCTCAGCCTGCAACTTCTAGAAAGTTTAATGATAAATAACAAGATGGACCATCCAATGAATCATTTAATTTTTAATTCTTCTCCCTATAAATACTCTCAATGGAAATAACTGGAATTTGCTTTTTTCTGTAAAACATGAAAGTCAAGGATAAACTCTTAACATTTTTCTGGGGTTTGTCCCTGGTGGTTGGCTCATAGCCAAGCTTGAAACTGCTATCAAATAATATCTACTACACACACAATCTTCATCAGGAGATAGTGATCAGAAGTAGGTGTTAATTGTATATTCATTGTGTTTAATTGTATGCAGGTGGTGGGCAGAAATTGGTGATTCACTTGAGCCCCTATAAGTAGATACAGACTAAAACTGTGGTTGTTGGTTAGGAGGTGTATGCTTGCAATGCGTAACTCTAAATAAATATGAAATGTGTAAAGATTGGCTCCGGTTCCAACTTTCATCAACTGGCTTTCTGGAATAGAACATGGTAGCAAAGAATGGTTTCCTAAAGGTAAAGGTTGGAAGCTAATAAGAAAAATCAGACAGAAAACTAAAATCCTAGTAGCCATTGTGAAAAAATGACAGAAAGCAAGTGTAAGTTGCCAGTATTTGATTACCCTTCGATCTTCTCAGAGTCTGAACCATATGACCAATGAAAGAATGAAGTGGATATGTGGACATAGGTTACGTACATAGTAAAGAGAAAATAAGATATGGCTTTGGAATGGTCTGCAGCTTATATTAGAGTTCCTGAATAAAATTAACTAAAGAGATGATCTAATAAATGCCTATGATGCTTGGCTAGACTTGATAGATTTTGAAAAATAATCCATGGAGGAATAAATCATGGACTTTAGTAGATTGTATAAAAGATTGATCAAATTCAATTTTTGGATCCCTGGATCAGTACTATTGTTTAAATTGCTGGATTGTGCTAAGGTGTCTCAGATGGATAGGTTCCTGATTTTAACTGGTTTTCAGTTCTCGAAAATGGAAACCCTGTTGGATCTGTCTACTGGCTTGAAAATATTCCTGGGTAAACCATCATTTCCTTCAGCCTTCGTAGGACAAATAGGACATTCCACAATGACACAAAGAATAGAGGACTTAATGGTTGTCAGATTTTGAAATGGTGCAGATAAATAGATGCAGGCGGCAAAACAAAGGAAGAGTTAAAGACAGGCAGAGTGAGGATGAAAGTACTTTTAGCAGATTTGGCTATTCCAGCAGAAGACAGAATTGGAACAGCAATAATAGGTGAATGAATCCCAGGAGTTCCCAAGGAACAGTTAATACTTGCTTCAGGTGACTCAAAGTATAATTATGTGACAAACTGCCCAAAGCAGAGAGGCAGGGCCCTTGAAATGACACATGATGCAAGGAATTCTGAGGAAGTGGATGGAGATAATAATGAATCTGAGTACATTATACTGGTCACAAGGAATTTTAGTCCTGTGATGAATGTGTTAGTCGTGGATTCGTTTAACTGTCCAGTGCTGGACAGTGTTGGCACTTCGACAATATGTGGAACTGACTGGTTAAAATGTTACCTTGATTCACTAAGTACTGAGGATAGACACAAGGTTAAGGAATATAAAAGTACTTCTTGCTTTAGGTTTGGTGATGACAACACATTGTGGTCACTAAAGAGAGTTTGAATTCCATCTAAAATAGCCAGAGTAAGCCACTTTATAAGTACTGATGTAGCCTCTAGTGAGATACCTATGCTGTTGAGTAAACCTTCTTTGAAAAAGGAAAAATGAAACTTGACATGGAGTATAATAAGGCAATTATTTTTGCAAAATTAGTGAATCTTAGGTAAAAAACGGGATGAGGTCCTACAAGCAGAATTTAGGGAGTTAGGAGCCAAGTTAAAAAGTAGGACCTCAGAGGTAGTAATCTCAGGATTGCTACCAGTGCCATGTGATAGTCAGAGTAGAAATGAAAGAATAGTCAGGATGAATGCGTGGCTTGAGAGATGGTGCAGGAGGGAGGGGTTCAGATTTTTGGGACATTAGGACCAGTTCTGGGGGAGGTGGGACGATTACAAATTGGACGGTCTACACCTGGGCCGGACTGGAACCAATGTCCTTGGGGGTGCGTTTGCTAATGCTGTTGGGGAGGGTTTAAACTAATGTGGCAGGGGGATGGGAACCAAATGAGGAGGTCAGTGGACAGTAGGAGGTAGTAACTAAAGCCTGTAAGGAACTAGATAATGAAGTCAGCGTGACTAAGGGAAAGAGTAGACAGGGAGCAGATGATGAACGCAAAGGGACTGGTGGTCTGAGGTTCATTTGTTTTAATGCAAGAAGTGTAGTAGGTAAGGCAGATGAACTTAGGGCTTGGATTAGTACCTGGGAGTATGATGTTATTGCTATTACTGAGACTTGGTTGAGGGAAGGGCATGATTGGCAACTAAATATCCCAGGATATCGATGCTTCAGGCGGGATAGAGAGGGAGGTAAAAGGGGTGGAGGAGTTGCATTACTGGTCAAAGAGGATATCACAGCTGTGCTGAAGGAGGGCACTATGGAGGACTCGAGCAGTGAGGCAATATGGGCAGAACTCAGAAATAGGAAGGGTGCGGTAACAATGTTGGGGCTGTACTACAGGCCTCCCAACAGCGAGCGTAAGATAGAGGTACAAATATGTAAACAGATTATGGAAAGATGTAGGAGCAACAGGGTAGTGGTGATAGGAGATTTTAATTTTCCCAACATTGACTGGGATTCACTTAGTGTTAGAGGTCTAGATGGAGCAGAATTTGTAAGGAGCATCCAGGAGCGTTTTTTAGAGCAGTATGTAAATTGTCCAACTCGGGAAGGGGCCATACTGGACCTGGTGTTGGGGAATGAGCCCGGCCAGGTGGTTGAAGTTTCAGTAGGGGACTACTTTGGGAATAGTGATCACAATTCCGTAAGTTTTAGAATACTCATGGACAAAGACGAGAGTGGTCCTAAAGGAAGAGTGCTAAATTGGGGGAAGGCCAACTATACCAAAATACGGCATGGATAAAGAACTGGCTGGGCAACAGGAGATAGAGAGTAGCAGTGGAAGGGAGTTTCTCAAAATGGAGACGTGTGACCAGTGGTGTTCCACAGGGATCCGTGCTGGGACCACTGTTGTTTGTGATATACATAAATGATTTGGAGGAAAGTATAGGTGGTCTGATTAGCAAGTTTGCAGACGACACTAAGATTGGTGGAGTAGCAGATAGTGAAGGGGACTGTCAGAGAATACAGCAGAATATAAATAGATTGGAGAGTTGGGCAGAGAAATGGCAGATGGAGTTCAATGAGGGCAAATGCGAGGTGATGCATTTTGGAAGATCCAATTCAAGAGTGAATTATACAGTAAATGGAAAAGTCCTGGGGAAAATTGATGTCCAGAGAGATTTGGGTGTTCAGGTCCATTGTTCCCTGAAGGTGGCAACGCAGGTCAATAGAGTGGTCAAGAAGGCATACGGCATGCTTTCCTTCATCGGACGAGGTATTGAGTACAAGAGTTGGCAGGTCATGTTACAGTTGTATAAGACTTTGGTTCGGCCACATTTGGAATACTGCGTGCAGTTCTGGTCGCCACATTACCAAAAGGATGTAGATGCTTTGGAGAGGGTGCAGAGGAGGTTCACCAGGATGTTGCCTGGTATGGAGGGCGCTAGCTATGAAGAGAGGTTGAGTAGATTAGGATTATTTTGATTAGAAAGACGGAGGTTGAGGGGGGACCTGATTGAGGTGTACAAAATCATGAGAGGTATAGACAGGGTGGATAGCAAGAAGCTTTTTCCCAGAGTGGAGGATTCAATTACTGGGGGTCACGAGTTCAAAGTGAGAGGGGAAAAGTTTAGGGGGGATATGCGTGGAAAGTTCTTTACGCAGAGGGTGGTGGGTGCCTGGAACACGTTGCCGGCGGAGGTGGTAGACGCGGGCACGATAGCGTCATTTAAGATGTATCTAGACAGATACATGAATGGGCAGGAAGCAAAGAGATACAGACCCTTAGAAAATAGGCGACATGTTTAGATAGAGGATCTGGATCGGCGCAGGCTTGGAGGGCCGAAGGGCCTGTTCCTGTGCTGTAATTTTCTTTGTTCTTTGTTCTTTGTTCAAACTCTGATGTTACTCATCAGAGTGTTGGACAAGTATTAATAGCATCAGCTGATAGGAATCAGGCAGAGAAAAATAAATTGTCTTAAAGTTACATAGACTTGTCAAAGGTTAAAAATGCTGCTGAAAGATGCAGATATGGTTGATGAAGACTTTGGCTGGAATTTTACGCCACCCCAGTGAGCCGGATGGTGGCGGGGGGATGGCATAAATGGAGCATGAGGCTCCGGGAGACTTTCCCGACCTGCTCCTGCCTCCACCCCACTTTAAGTAGGGCGAGGGGGGACCAAAAACGGGCTGCTCGCCTCAGGCCAATCAAGGCCCTTAAGTTGTCAATTAACAGCCACTTAAGGGCCTTGTCCTGCCTCCACGGGGATTTTACCGATGGCAAGCAGGCATCCTGGAGCCGGGAAAGGCTGCCCGGTGAAAACTGGCGGCCTCTCAGCGCCCCGGGGGGTGGGCCCTGACAAACGGGCACAGGGTGCCCGATTGAGGGTCGCCGCTGCTTCCCCAACCACCCCCAGGACCCAGGATGCCCCCCTTCCCCCCAAACGACCACCCTTGCCTCACTGAGGCCCGACTGATTACCCCCGGCGAGGCAATCCAAACTTACCTGCACTCCTGGCTCTATGTCCTTGGCTGGGCTACAGCACCAGCAGTGGCCACCGCTCCCAGTGGCGCTGCTGGGACTAAGAGCTGCAGCCGGCAGCTCAATGAGGTGGGACTTCCTCCTTCAAGTGGGTGGAAGTCCTGCCTCGGAACAATTAAAGCCTGGGAACCCATAAAATGCGGGACAGATCCCCAGGCTAGACGGAAGCAGGTTTGCCACCGACTTTTATGTCAGTGGTCTGCCTCCGCCCGCCTGATGTAAAATCTAGCCCTAAATGAGGCTAATAGAAGAGATTAGTGAGAAGTGTGAAATCCTATTCTGAGCCTTCCATTGGCACATGACTTTAACAAGGTATTTGCCATGGATCTGAAGGTATGGGACAGATACAGAAGTATTGTCATTCTACATTTTGTGGACAAGTCTTCCTACAATTATGCTTAGTAAGGACAAAGGGTTATTATAGACAAAACCAGACCTGGGGCATCAGCAAAGCTACGGATCGATAATGGAGCATAATGGAGGGGAATTTGACAATGATAAGATTTGAGCTTTGTGTGAAAACATGAGCATCTTTTCATGAATACTGCAGCTGAAAGTCCTTTTAGCCAAGGACTCTGTGAAAAGAATCATGTGGTGTTCAGTGAAATGCTGTGTAAAATTTTAGCTGATCAACCAGGCTGCAAATTGACAACCACCCTGGCATGGGCAGTTCATGCAAATAATTCACTCCACATGGTTGGAGGGTTTAGTCCCTATCAATTAGTCTATGGGCAAAATCATAAATTGCCTTTTGTGCTGTGCAATCGTCCTCCTGCTCTGGAAGGTACTACAATTAGTTCCCTTTTTTGCACATTTGAATGTTTTACATGTCGGGAGACAGGCATTCATCAAGGCTAAGGTCTTGAAGAAAATTTAGAGAGCTCTGAGGCATCATATAAGGCCATTCGAGACAGAATGTAATTCAGGCCATTTGGTGTATTATAAAAGAGAAGGTCAAGCAAGGTCCTAGTAAGTTAATAGGTTAAGACACTACTTATCAAACTGTTGGGGTGCGACCAGGTGAGAAAGGTGTCTAGGAGTCTGTTACTGTCTTCATCTGGTCATATAGTAGCAGGGTATTATTTTTAAACACACTGTGTTTTGAGCTCTCCATTTGTGAATACTTGTTCACAGCTTTCCAATCATAAGGGCAAAGAAATGAGCATAAACAAGCTTTCTTTGGTTTAAAGGAGAAAAATGAAATTTATTAAACCTTAAACTTAAATTCTAATATGGATAACGCCTACAGTTATATGACGCACCCACACTTGCATGGACACGCGATACACACATGCAAATAGGGACAGAAAAGAGAAGAAAATTAAAATGGAGAGGTTTGAGTCAGTCGGTAAAGGGGGTTTCTTGTTGCTGTTTCTGTGTTTTCAGCTCGCTGTAGAGTCCTTGCTTGTAGGCTGCTCTTACTTCTCATTGGGGCCCAATATTCTTTGTAAACATTGTTGACTGTAGGACGCTTTTCTCTCTTGGGGTTCTTGTATCTTCAATGGTTTCCGATGCTGGTGACAGCGAGATGAGAGCAGACAGGGGAGAGGTCTTCTTAGTCCAGGAGAAAAGTGCTTTCTGATTGTAAATCTGTGACAAGTTCAAAAAACCAACAGCCAGCTTAATGTGACTAAAACTGGTCTGACCACTTCTTCTGTGCATTGGGGAAGCAAAGACTGGATCCCTTTGTTCCAACACTGTCAATTACTATGCAAATATCTTTCCAGTCAGGGGCTTGTAATTTTAAGTTTTAATGTTCATGTGGTGAAATAATGTGTGCTTCAGTCTTAGCAGGTGGGAAGGTATACCTGACAAGGTTCATTTCTCATGATTAATTGGGATTAATTACAACATTTCAAACTCTGACTAGTTGCTAGGGCTTTGAAGAGTCCCTGGGTGATACAGATGTTAGAGTGGACTATCCCACAGCTGAAAAAGTAATCTTGAAATTTTTTTGAACTCGTTTGGCTGCATATTCCTGGGAATGTAGGTCAAGCGTGTTTCTGCAGGGCGCTACTTTTCAGGGAGAAGTGTTTCTAAAACCACCCAAAGAGGCAGCAGATGCTGAAGGAAAACTATGGAAACTAAACAAATGTGTTTATGGCATGAATGCTGCTTCCAGGGTATGTTGAAAGAGGTGGCTGTAGAGATAATAGATGCATTGGTGGTCATCTTTCAAAATTCTACATACTCTAGAGTCGTTCCTGCAGATTGGAAGGTGGCAACTGTAACCCCATTATTTAAGAAAGGAGGGAGAGGGCATAACAGGGAACTACAGACCTGTTAGTCATAGGGAAAATGCTAGAATCTATAATAGAGGATGTGATAACAGGACACTTAGAAAATAATGGTAGGATTGGGCAGAGTCAACATGGATTTATGAAAGGGAAATCATGTTTAACAAACCTGTTGGAGTTTTTTTAGGATGTAACTAGCAGAATAGATAAGGGGGAACCGGTGGATGTAGTATATTTAGATTTTCAGAAAGCTTTTGATAAGGTCCCATACAAGGGCCAGGATTTTGTTGAGCTCCTGACGCGGGCTTCATGGCGGGGTGGGGTGGGGGGGCGGTGGGGGGTAGCCACAGATCACACCGGCAGTAGTCTGCCACGGAGCCCAATGCCAGGATTGCTGGGCTTGATCTTCCGATGGGACCCAACTTTAAATATTTAAAAAAAGGACATGAATAAATAAATATACCTTTCATCGTGAACTTGCCGGTTGTCTGTGATTTTCCATGCGACGGCCGACACTCAGGCCTTCACTTTCCCATCCAGGGAAAGCTGACGCCACTGAGATGGGGAAGGGGGGAGCTTAGGATTTGTATTATAGTGGGGGGGGGAGGAGAGGGGGAAAATCAGCATGTGTAGTGTAGGGAAGTAGGGGGAGGGGTGACCTCTGCACTTTGTGCAGTTCGTGAGGGGAAGGTCACATATTGAATGTAGTGTTTTTGTGGGGGTGGAGGGGGTGGAATGGGGCAGCCATTTATTTTCTTTGTACTGGGGGGTGGGTTCAGGCCAAAAATCAATTCACAGTCTTTTTTTTGAGGGGAGTGGTGGTGAGTCTGGGTTTCAGTTGAGCAGGGCTGGCAGTCCTTTAAAATGGTGCCAGCGCCTGCAGAGAGGCAGCTGTTACCATTGCCGACGTTGCAGTGCCTGCCCCCGCATGTGATTGTTGGAGGCGGGCTGGCCAGTGTATGCAGATGAGCCACCGCGCGCTAGTATGCGGCATGAGAGTCGCCATTTTTTCGCCTGCCACCGGGAGTGACGGTGGGAGAATAACGTTCAGCCCAAGAGGTTACTAAACAAAATTAGAACACATTGGCAGGCTGTGACTAGTGGGGTACCGCAAGGATTAGTGCTTGGGCTTAAATCAGTGCTTAAATGTAATATTTTCAAGTTCGCTGATGACACAAAACTAGGTGGAAGTGTGAGTTGTGAGGAGGATTCAAGGGGATTTGGAGAGGTAAAGCAAGTGGCAAAAATTTGGCAGATGGAATACAATGTGAAGAAATGTAAGGTTATATACTTTGGTAGGAAAAACAGAAATACAGAGTATTTCTTAAATGGTGAGAGACTGGGAAGGGTAGATGTCCAAAGGGACCTGGGTGTTCTTGTTCATGAGTCACTGAAAGCTAACATGTAGGTACAGCAAGCAATTAAGAAAGCCAATGGTACATTGGCCATTATTATAAGAGGATTTGAGTATAGGAGTACTGCAATTATATAATGGTGAGACTGTACCTGGAGTATTGTGTGCAATTTTGGTCTCTTTACCTAAGGAAAGATACACTTGCCATAGAGGGAGTGCAGCGAAGGTTCACCAAACTAATTCCTGGGATGGCTGGATTGCCCTATGAGCAAAGAATAAATAAACTAGGACTTTATTCTCTCGTGTTTCGAGGAATGAGAGATGATCTCATTCAAGCACACAAAATTCTTACAGGGCTCGACAGGGCTGATACTGGAAGGATGTTTCCCCTGGCTGGGGAGTCCAGAACCAGGGATACAGTCTCAGAATTAGGGGCAGGCCATTTAGGACTGAGATGAGGAGGAATTTCTTCACTCAGAGAGTGGCGAATCTTTGGAATACTCTGCCCCGAAGGGCTGCGGAGGCTCAGTCATTGAGTATGCTCAAAACAGAGATTGATAGATTTCTACATATTAAAAACATCAAGGGTTACAGGTTCCAAGTTTGCAGATGACACAAAGCTGGGGGTGGGGTGGGGGGGGGGGTGAATGTGAGCTATGAGGAGGATGCAAAGAGGCTCCTATGTGATTTGGACAAGTTGAATGAGTGGGCAAATGCACATGGCAGATGCAGTATAACGTGGATACCTGTGAGGTTATCCACTTTGGGTATAAAAACAGAAAGGCAGATTATTATCTGAATGGTGATAGATTGGGAAAGGGGGAGGTGTAACAAGACTTGGGTGTCCTTGTACACTAGTCGCTGAAAGCAAGCATTCAGGTGCAGCAAGCAGTTAGGAAGGCGAATGGTATGTTGACCTTCATTGCAAGAGGATTTGAGTACAGGAGCAAGGATGTCTTACTGATGTTACACAGGGCCTTGGTGAGACCACATCTGGAGTATTGTGTGCAGTTTTGGTCTCCTTATCTGAGGAAGGATGTTCTCGCCAAGCAAAGCAGATTTACTAGGCTGATTCCTGTGATGGCAGGATTGACGTATGAGGAGAGATTGGGTCGACTAGGCCTATAATCACTAGAGTTTAGAAGAATGAGAGGGGATATCATAGAAACCTATAAAATTCTAACGGGACTAGACAGGCTAGATGCAGGGAGGATGTTTCTGATGGCTGGCGAGCCCAAAACCAGGGGTCACAGTCTCAGAATATGGGGTATGCCATTTAGAACTGAGGAGAAATTTCTTCACTCAGAGGGTGGTGAATCTGTGAAATTCTCTACTGCAGAAGGCAGTGGAGGCCAAGTCATTAAATATATTCAAGAAGGAGATACATATATTTCTTAATGCCAAAGGGATCAAGTGATATGGGGAGAAAGCGGGAACAAGGTATTGAATTAGACGATCAGCCATTATCTTTTTTGAATGGCAGAGCAGGCCCAAAGGGCCAAATGGCACATGCCTGCTCCTATTTTCTATGTTTCTAGTGCAGGAAAGTGGTGTTGAGGTAGAATGGACTCGATGGGCTGAATGGCCCACTCCTGCTCCTATTTCTTATCTTCTTATGATATTTTTCACCAAGATCTGTTTGGCTGAAAATTAGTTGTGTTCAACTCAAAGCAGATCCCACAATGTTTTATTGGTATCATAAAGGGAACCTTTCAGCAATTTTCATGAAGCATGTTGATGATTTCTTCTGGGATGGTACTGTGGAATTTGAGAAATGTGTTATTAATAAGATTATGGCAGAATTTAAAATTTGGAGTCAGGCTTTTGGGGCTTTTATATATATTGGTTTAGCTATTAAACAAAGTAGACCTGGAATAACTTTAAATCAACAATCCTATTTAGAAAATGTTACTCCCATCCCAGTTATTCGTGCTAGGTCATCACATAGAGATGATGTTATATCTAAAGAAGAAACAGAGCAATTGCGAAGCTTGATTGGTCAGTTGAACTGGTTGGGCACTCAAACTAGACCAGATGCTAGTTTTGATGTATTGGAGTTAAGTATAATGATGAAACATCCTAAAGTAGAGAATGTTTTAAGGGTAAATAAAACATGAAAAACATTAAATCTGCAGAAATATGTATTAAGTTCCCATCCTTAGATGACCCAAGGAATATGAAACTAGTCATTTTTAGCAATGTTTCTCATGCTAAACTTCCTGATGGGTATTCGAGTGCAGCTGGTTTCATAATATTTACGATAGGCAAAAATGGGAAATGTCATCCTTTAGCTTGAAGAAAATAAAAAATCTGGTTCAAAGTATTTTCACTGCTGGAACATTTGCTCCTGTGGAGGCAGTGGATATTGGATTCTATTTGTTAAATATTTTAAGTGAGATTCTGTACAAGGCAAGTAGTGAAGATAGTATACCCATTGAATGTTATGCAGCTATCCGTTCATTGTCAGATAATGCACATTCTATGAAAAGTGTAACTGGGGAAAGGTTACCGATTGTCCTTGCTAGCTTCAAACAAATGCTGTAGAGAAAGTAAATCTCTAAATTTAAATGGGTGGATGCAAGTCATCAACTGTCTGATTGTCTTACAGAAAGAAGTGCATGTATGAAGAAATTGTTAAGGGCCTTAGAGGAGGGTTGTCTCATAATGTAATGCTTTGTGCAGAATATGGAGCGATTTTTAAAATTTGATTTGTTTTGAAATTTTGATTGTGCATATTAACACTCATTTTTATTTAGAGAGAGAAAGGAATCTGTTAATTGCATATTAATTGTGTTTAATTGTATGTAGGTGGTGGGCATTCACTTGAGCCCCTATACATAGACACAGATTAAAACTGTGGTGGTTGGATTAGGAGGTTTATGCTTGTAATGTGTAACAATATAAATAATTATAAAAATGTGCAAAGATTGGCCCCAGTTCTATCTTTCACCCACAGGCTTTCTGGAATAGAATGGTAGGAACCAGGATAACTTTGTCCTTTCTTAATTCATGGCTATTGAGGCTAATATGAATGCCCCTACCACTGCCCTGGCTAAATCAGCTAACAACACTGGACTGCAACTGCACTAGGTATGTATTAGTAATATGCCTAATGGTGCCTTTAATTACTAAGCAATCAGGAGAAGTAATTGATAGTTTTTGAATGATATCCTATCATTTTTCTGCAATAATTCAAGCTCACCGCTGGTATAATCCTTGGATTGCAGTGCTGGACATGGGACAAGTTAAACTTCTGGTGACAAGATCTGACAAAATTGACCACCCTAAAGTCTGCACTGAGTCTGCTAATCTCAGCCAGGATGGCAATAAGACTGCTACAATTAACCTCAGCACCCCAGGATTAGGGATGCAAAAATTCAGTCTAGGTTTCTGTTCCCTGGAAAGTCCATATACAGCTCCCAGATGAGGACAGATCAAGCTCAGCTATAAAGCCTCCCAGAGTAGAATAGATTCCCCATATTTGTTGTCCAGGCTCACACATGGAAGAATGGCCATTTGGGCCAGTAACAAAGGGCTGCCAGCATTTGTGAAATTGTAGCCCAGCAAAAGTCACCAAATTCTGGAAAGGAGCAGAGGAAAAGAGAAGAAAATTGCAAAAGAATAAAGCTGGCCAGGTCTTTCCATTCTCAGTGAGCATCACCATCAAAACATAATTCTTTGCTGACAGGAAGATAAAAACACTTTGAAACCATTGTTGTTTAAAATGTCTTTCTGTATTAGTGAAGAAGATTTAAATTCATCAGGCCAAGGCAAAGATTTTGTTTACAGAGGGAACAAAGAGGAAGCTACGATTTATCCGTGCCATGCTGTGCCTACTTAGTGCTGTAGAATAGAATATTCTATCCATTTTGCAGTTCGTCACTGCATTCCCTCCCTCATACTGATCAACATAGATCTCATTCCTTTTCTTTTAATCTATTTATGTGTAATTCATTATGCCAGCTTCACATTCAATCAGTTAACACAGGTTACATTGAACCACAGAGGGGGTGTGTGTGTTCGTCCACTGGAATTTTGGTGTCAGGACCATGGGAACACCCAAAGAATGACATAAACAATATTTAGGCTGCTTGTCTGAGGCCCTTCTGCCATATTTATGGTGGGTGAACAGGTGAATCACTGCAGAAATTCACCCCAAGATTGCCTAATCAGGATGAGCATCTCATCTTTGAAACCCAACCCTGCCCTTAACCAGCTCACCTTGTTACTGAGCAATTAGCCCCTTTCAATGACGTGCCATAATTCATAAACAATTGAGATTCAAGACTGAATAATATACTATACATTTCTGGCATATTTCCTGAATAAAGACATAAATAATTATAATCATAGGAGTCTCTTCAATATTAAATGTTAACCACATATCTGGGAAGTGTCGTCAGACAATCAACTTTTCACCGTTACAGTGCTGTCAGTGGCTGTCAGGTGTCTGCTCAAGGTGCTGTAGAATACATTGTTTGGGCTACAATTGGATGCTTGAAAAATGACCTGGAGGTGAATGCTGGCAGCATCAGCTATAGAAGAAAGACTGAAATTTTAAACAATCTACATTCTGAAGGAAATGAATAGAAGCCATATGCTATATTAATAGCTCCTGAGTTTTAATGGAAAATAAATCATTTGATAGCAACATTACAGCTGACATGCTTTTTGCAATACTTTTAATTGAAACTGCTTGCACTGCTATTGAGAAACTTAGATGAACAGCTAAGGCCCATCAATCATCAAGGTTGGAAAGAGTAAGAGAGAAGCTTGAGGTAAATCAAGTGAGTGGCACCAAGCTTGGGATTTAAAAGCCTGTAGATTTTAAGAGGAAGGGAAGATAATGCATTTCATAATGGTGAGATTCTGAGGGAGCATTGCTGAGTGTAGGCTTGTTTTTAGACTATTTTCAAACATGTTAACTTGCCTCTGACTGTTAAAACCATCAATCCAGATAAGACAATGTCAGAATTAAGGCTTCCAAACAACATGATTGATGCTGACACTTTATAACTGACTACTTTGTTCTCTCCCACTCATGTGTGTGGTGCATTTTCCCTCTGTGAAGATGCATTTTTTAAAGATACTGTCTCTCTGAATGAATGATAAACATTAATTTAGATATCATCCTGCACTGTTAGAAAAATCTTTACCATCTGCAGAAGGAGGATGTACTGTGATTAGCATACTGTGCTTCTCTGTTAATGTGTTTGACTTAACTAAGATTAACTGAAGATTTAAAAACAACCAAATTAAAAATATATTGATGGAACACATAAAACAAGTACACTGTGATAATCTAATTAATGTGCCTAGAAATTTAATAGAAACTGCCGATGAAAACAATTTTATAAAACCTGATTATCACAGCTTATCCAACTATTCATTCAGTAATTTATTGTAAATGAAAAACATTCTACACAATGAGTTTGGGTCCTCAGAAAACTGAAGTGGTGCCTCTCAGTGTAAGTGACAAGAATCATCCATCTCTAACCAAGGGTGGTCAGCTCTCCAGGGTTGTTCTGGAGTCTCCAGGAATTGAAGATTAATTTCCTGGGCACTGCTGTGAGCAACCCAGGAGAAAATTCATAATGGCATTAAAAAGATTATGAGTCTTCTTCAAATTCTTTGAACACTTTCATTTACTGGTTATCGAAATACTTGAAAAGGCTATTTTACTGGGCCCTACATTTGTTTCCTTCCCCCACTGACCTAACTATGAAGAGGACTAGAATAACATTCCATTATTATAACCGCAAGAGGATATGGAAATGTGAAGAACTGTTGGCTGTTTGCTATGATAACTACAGTAATTCTTATCAAGATATCATTAAAACCAGAGATATAAAATAACTGAATACCCAAAATAAACAAGATTGGAACATCAAGAGATGCAGTATGATCAATAACGGCTCAGCATGCTAATCTTTAGCTAATATGCTTTGAGGTTGAGGTGAGTTGTCGACACAATCGCCTAGGTTTTCCATTGGGGTTGGGGTGGAACTTCCACCAGCCACCTTGACCCCTCTATGACTGTGATCCATTTTCCTGCATTGGTGGTTATTATATATGCAGCACAGTCTTCAACAGGATCTCCAGCGGCGAGTGGGAGCCCTCTTCTGCCAGCAAAGGAAATCCAGGTTGTGCTGCAGTGGGAGCGTAGGACACCAAAGACAAAGGTGGGACTTTAAATGGTAGGTCTTGGACTTAGCTGAGGCATAGGATCATTGCAAGGGAGAGATGCCTACTACAGGCCCTCTCCACCAAAATGTCCATCCAGAGGGCCTTCTGCCACTGTGCTAGGGATTACAGCCATCCACATTATAATGGACCCATGGGGTGAATAAAACAGGGAAGGTAGGAAAATGGGGTCACTTGCCAGGCCTCAGCTCCCCATGATCATTTACATGCAGCAGGTGGGGTGGGGCTGGCTGCTGGCCATTCTGACAAGTGTAGGGCTGGAAAATCCAGATTGGGGTGAGAAAGAAATGGTAGACCTCTCTGCCCTATTTGCCCACTGTTTCTGATACTATCCAGCATGATCGTGGAGGAAAATCCAGGCAGATAAAGCTGGATCACATCACCTCTATTGCTCAAAGATTAGTGAAGCTAGCAGACGGTTAATGCTATCAAACCTACTCCTTAGGCTTAAGCCCATGTACAATTATAATTGAGAGTGGAATTTGAAGTCAGGACTCCTGGTTGAAAGTGCAGTGCTCTAGCATTATAGTGTCCAGGTCATCCATGAAATGCATAACGTTTAAATATAACTGTTATGGGGCATTACACCTTTGAAAGAAAGTGTGCTCTGTAACAAAAGCAGAACTGAATAATAATCACACTGAAAATTTTACCTCAGCTGTAATAAACTTTAATAATACACTCTTCGGCTTTTATCAATAACTCCTGAAGCCATCTATATTTTATTCCATGGTTTTAATATCGAGCAACCAGTTCTGACAGTAAGGGGCCTTTCAGCTAAATGTGCCTTTATCACTATTTCATTTAAATGCAGAGATTGAAACAGAGGAGGATGTAACTTGAGGTCATATGAGACAGAATTGAAAACTTCTGCGTTCTTTGTCCTTAAGCACAAAGATTAATGTAGCATTACAAAGTAATATATATGCCCATAGATAACTGTTTAAATTACTGCACCTACCTCTTTATGACTAATTGTTTGCCTGAGATCTTTGCACATTTCATTTAAAGATTGGTGAGGGATTGCGGCGTTTCCTTCCATGCCAGATAGAATGAGAACCACAATAACACTGGACATTGTGTTGAGATTAAATAAAAAGGGAAAAATCAATCATTTGCCATTGAAGCTTATAAAAACTTCAAACTTAACAGATGTTTTCTTAATTGTACACTACCTGTTAAAAATGGAATGTTCAGCTTTTGTTGTATATCTATAGCAACGTTTCCTTAGTTTTAGAATACTTAAGAAAAGAGTTCATATTGACAATGCATTTTGAAAGATTTATATTCTTTAGATTACCTTTAAAATTTCAATTATGGCTATTTTTCAAACAAATTAATGACTTCAGTGATTTGAGAACTTTAGCTTATTGCTAAAGGTGCAGAGTCTATATTTCTCTTCAGCATTGCTAAATAACAGGAAGAATTAGACAATCAGCTGCTGATAGCATTTAATGAGAGGCTGCTAGTGGAAAATCTATAATTACTGCCAGAGACAATCAGTAGAAAGGAAAGCGCTCATTGTTCCTCCATTTTGCTTTCTTCATTCATACTAAGAAATAATCTGAGCAAATAAGTCAAGTGGCAACAATATTTTCAGAATCTGAATGTATTCCAATTGGCCTGATCAGGTTAATTTGTGGATACTCAAATTTTGATGCCTATTAAATAATTTTGAACATGCTCTTTCATGAAAATAGAAACTTGCAAATTTATTAGGACAATTCATGTGCCTTTGTCAGTTCTGCAGTCACACAACACCTTTCTGTAGACACACTGGCAAAAAGAAGTTTGCCCACTTCTGAGGTTGTAATTCCAGTAACAAGAAGAGAAATGCAGGTAAATTCATTTTGTTTAGATTTTTATATCTTATCTCCACACCTGATCCATATGTGGTATCCACTACATTGCTAAGAAAATGGATTGCCTCTCAATAGGTCCCGACCTCACAGATTATTTTTCTATGGTAGTGGTTACCCACTGGAACCTTCCAAAATGGCCATTCTCTATGTATGACTCAAGACACTGAGGGTGGTTCAGGCTGTTTAACCAGGCAGGTATCACAGTCAGGCCTATTTCTGTCCTCATCCAATATCCATATGTGCATGCTTTAAACATGGGTCACTGAACACCTACTGGGAGCAGGAACCCTCCCTCGCCCATGGACACTGAGACAAATAGTAGACCTACCATGAAGGGCGATGGGCCCTCCGCCCTGCTGCCGCCCCCGCGACATGTCACAATACCCTGTGCCCTCCCACCTTCGATCCCACCTCATGGGGCCACACAAAATCCAGCCCAAAGTTAAAAGTGGTTCAGTGCAGTAGTCAACAGTTATTTGCAAGAAATAGCTGCTTTCTTTTGAAATTAATATGTACTCAATGAGATATTGATGGCTATTCCTCTCGCTAACCTGCTCGAGAATCCTCTCTTGCTCAATGTCCTGTATTCTGGGACTGCGTGATTTTGAAATCCCCTCCATCTCTCCTCCCATTAACATATCTTGATCTGAAACACCAATCAAATTCAATGCTAATTCTGGAACATGCTATGCTATAGCTGCTTCTACGTTTCCCTCTACTGTTGCTAATATGGACGATGTAGTCACAGGGCATGAACCAAAAACAAGCAAAACCATTTAACCCTAGGAGCCAACAAGTTCCTCGTAGCTATTGATTATCCAATGGTTAAATTAAAAAGGGTCTATATATATTAGTAATATCTTTTTCTACCCATTTGTTCTCTAATTTTTCTAGCTAGCATCTGCACGTGACAGAGCTTAAGAGCCTTGAACCACTAAGATGATTAATTCTTTTAATTTAATTGGATATATACCAGCCAGAAGATGTTAAAAATCTAGATTAGTGTAAACATTGCTGAAAATTCTAATGCATTCTATTCTGTACTTGTATCCTTTCTCTGATTAAGCTGTCTGCCAAATGAAATACCATGCCAGTGTGTGAATTATGTTATTTTCACAATACCACAGAGCCAATTTTTCTAGATGGGCACTCTGAGTGCAGCTTGTCCCAGGGTGCATATCAGAAAATTGCAGGTGCACTTCCCTTGATTTTCCATCCATTAATATTGGGAAAGTTGGCTCTCATATTTTGCATATTTTGGAAATTTAATCTTGGAAACAATATTAGTACAGAATTTGTAAAAAGAAAAAGTATGGGTTGAGTACAGTCTAGAGATTTTTTGTTATTATTTAATCATATTACAATCACATTTGTATCATGTGCATCCCATAAACAATTATACTTTGCATGACTCACTTAATAGCTTACTTGGGAAAACCCTCCATCAAACCATCAGCCACACTCATGAGTCATCCAACAGGAATAAATCTTTTAACAAAATTAAAGAATGCAAGTCTATAATTAACTGGAATACTTGGTAATTAAAGTAAATAATAGTTGTTAGCAGAAACTCCATTAATATCCCCACTGCTACAGTAAACACACCATACGATATCTGCAGAACCATTGTTGTAATTTCCCCATCTTGCAGTATTTGAATTGCTCACAAAGGAAGGTAAATTAACTTTGATAGATGTGATCCCAGATTTGTTTCAGGCTGCTATTAGGCTTCATTGCTTATGTATCGCATCAGTCTAAAATTAACCAAGTGCTGCTGCCTCCATCTTTGTAATCCATCCTCATCCTTCATTTCATCTTTTATTTGTTTCATTTTAACAGTGTATTTATTCTCACAATGTTTGTTACTTTACTGAGGTCTATTGTCTGAACTGTTGTAATAAACAGATTCCACAGGTGGCGATGCATGTGGTAATTAAAAACTACATGGCTGAGCAATATTAAAGAATGGAAACCACTGGCATTTTCCACCATTAATAAGTGTTTTTTTTTAAGATTAAATAAAGACAAACTGTTTCTACCAGTGAATGGGTTGGTAGCTAGAGAACAAAGATTTGAGATTATTGTTAAAAGAGCTTGGGGGGTTGGTGGGGGAGGGGGTGCATGTGGATGGTGGGCTTGGGTGTGGAGTTTTTTTACATTACATGTTATTATGATTTGGCAGAGACTGCACACCTGTGTCTGGTGCATACATTTCTGCAGTGTAAGTCCCAGTCCATGTTAGGAAAATTAACATCTTCCATGATTACAATTGAATCATAGGAAAATAGGAAATAGGAGCAGGAGTAGGTCATTCGGCCCCTCTATCCTGCTCCGCCATTATACTAAATCATGGTCGATCATCTACTTCAACACCATTTTCCTGCACTATCCCCATATCCCTTGATATCTTTAATATTTAGGAATCTATCGATCTCTTGAATATACTCAATGACTGAGCCTCCACCGTCCTCTGGGATAGAGATTCACCATCCTGTGAGTGAAGAAATTCCTCCTCATCTCAGTACTAAATGGCTTTCCCTTTATTCTGAGACTGTATCCCCTGATTCTAGACTCCAGCCAGGGAAAACATCCTTCCTGCAGCTACCCTGTCGAGCCCTGTAAGAATTTTGTGTGCTTCAATGAGATCACCTCTCATTCTTCTAAACCTTAGACAATATAAGCCCAGTCTCCTCAAACTCTCCTCATTGGACAATCCCGCCATCCCAGGGATTGGTCTGGTGAACCTTCATTGCACTCCCTATATGGCAAGTATATCCTTCCTTAGGTAAGGAGACCAAAACTGTACACAATACTCCAGGTGTGGTCTCACCAGGGCTGTGTACAATTGCAGCAAGACTTCTTTACTCCTGTACTCAAATCCTCTTGTAATAAATGCCAACGTACCATTTGCCTTCCTGCATGTTAGCTTTCAGTGATTTATGAAGAAGGACACCCAGGTCCCTTTGGACATCAACACTTTCCAATATCTCACCGTTTAAGAAATACTCTGCACTTCTATTTTTCCTACCAAAGTGGATAATTTCACATTTTTCCACATTATATTCCATATGCCATGTCCCTGCCCACGCACTTAGCCTGTCTAAATCCCCTTGAAACCTCTTTGCATCCTCCTCACAACTCACATTCCCACCTAGGTTTGTGTCATCAGCAAACTTGGAAATAGTACATTTGATCCCCACATCCAATCCTTGAGGCCTTAATGCCAATCTTCCTTATGGCATCCCACATCAGTACATCAACCTCTATTTTATTTTTTGTGGGCCCTTTCTATCTTCAGTCAAAGAGACTTTTTACATACTTGCTATATATAGCATTTGCATATTATTAACTGAAAACTAGATGGCTCCCTGATGGGAGTAAGAACATCACAGAAATTAGACTCCAAGGTCTTCTCTTTTATTGTTTTGCTAGTCTTTGATGGAATGTTCTGCAGGGTTTGGAAATAAAAGCAGCTAGTCATTATTCACCAATCTAAGTGTTTATCCAGAAAGAATGCAACTCTCAATATCTTCCTCTCAGCAACATATAAACATTTTTTGATAAATTACTCCATTCTTTTTCTTCTCCATCATTCCTGAAGCACACATCAGGAGTATATGAGGGAAGAGTAACAATAGTTATGACTTGTGAGGTACTGGGACTATGGACCAGTGGAGCAAAAAAGACTGAAGGAAGTTTAATAGACGTTTTCAAAATGTTGAAGAGTTTAGATGGGTTGAAAAGGGAAAAACTATTTCCTCTGGTTGGGGAGTCAATAATGAGAGATCATTAATTTAAAATTGTCACTGAGACAGTAAAAAGTAAGAAGAAATTTCTCTTTGTGAAAATTGTTAGAACATTGAATGCTTTGCCACAGGGAATGGTTGATGCAGAGGCCACTACAACTTTTAAGGGAAGACTAGATAAATATTTGAAGCTGAAGAAGATAGAGGACTGTAGGCAGAAGTCAGGGCAATTTGGATTGCTTTTGCAAAGACTGCAACAGATATAATGGGCCAAGTGACCTCTAAAGTAATGTAAACTACTAAACTTCTACATAGCCCTTCAGATTTATTCCTCCATTCATCATCTTCCTTTATTCAGGCTTCAGCAAATCCTACATCTATTACCATCTATTTGCCATTATTTCTAACTCATGCATTTTATTCTTTTTGCTCCTGACAACCATGACATCTTACAATAACAACAACAACTTGTATTTATATAGCACCTTGAAAGTAGCAAAATGTCCCAAGGTGCTTCACGGTAGCATTATCAAACACAATTTGATGTTGAGACACATAAGGAGATATTCGGGCGGATACTAAAAGCTTGGTTTAAGAGATAGGTTTTAAGGAGCGGCTTAAAGAAGGAAAGAGAGGTTGCAAGGCGGAAAGGTTTAGGGAGGAAATTCCAAAGCTTAGGGCCTTAGCAACTAAAGGCACAGGTGCCAAGGGGGGAGTGATTAAAATCAGGGATGGTCAAGAGATCAGATTTGGAGGAGTACAGAATGCTTAGACGGTTGTATGCTTGGAGGAGATTATAGAGATAGGGAGGGGTGAGGCCATGGACGAGTTTGAAAACAAATAAGAGAATTTTAAAATTGAGGCATTGCTTATCTGGGAGCCAGTGTAGTTTAGTGAGCATAAGGCTGACAAGACTTGGTATAAGTTAGGACACAGGCAGTAGAGTTTTGGATGTCCTCAAGTTTATGCAGGGTAGAATGTGGGAGGCTGGCCAGGAGTGCATTGGAATTGTCAAAACATGGATAAGGGTCTCAGCAACAGATGCACTGAGGCAAGGGTGGAGTCAGGCGGTGTTACAGAAGTGTAAATCGGTGGTCTTTGTGACAGCACAAATATATGGTTGGATGTTCATTTCAGGGTTGCATGTGATGCTAAGGTTGCGAACAGTCTGGTTCAGTCTCAGACACACAAATCTGAAACGTTAACTCTGTTTTTCGCTCCACAAATGTTGCTTGACCTGCTGAGTATTTCCAGCATTTTCTGCTTTTGTCCCCTTTAAGAAGTTTTGACGTGCAGGTTATCTGAAACACATGCTAGCCACGCACACTTCTTGGCCCTCAGTTGAACATGCAGGCAGCCAGTAGCGTGTATGCCATTGGGCTGCATGCTGGAATCATTCAAATGAGGAAGCAGCACAAAGTTTGCATGTTGCCTGCCTCAATGGGATTGGGTGTTGGCTAATCACAAATTGAGACCCCTGTGCCCTAAAATGGGAGTATTCAAATTTTGCTCCCATTCTCCTTCTTTGGCCTCCTTGTCTCGAGAGACAATGGGTAAGCGAGAGGCGGTCAGTGGCTTGTGGAGCAGCCCCTGGAGTGGCTGTAAAGGCCAATTGTAGAGTGACAGACTCTTCCACAGGCGCTGCAGATAAAATTGGTTGTCGGGGCTGTTATACAGTTGGCTCTCTCCTTGCACTTCTGTCTTTTTTCCTGCCAACTGCTAAGTCTCTTCGACTCGCCATTCTTTAGCCCCGCCTTTATGGCTGTCTGCCAGCTCTGGCGATCACTGGCAACTGACTCCCACGACGTGGTCAATGTCGCAGGACTTCATGTCGCGTTTGCAGGCATCTTTAAAGCGGAGACATGGACAGCTGGTGGGTCTGATACCAGGGGTGGTCAAGAGATCACTGTACAATACATCCTTGGGGATCCTGCCATCTTCCAAGTGGCTCACATGGCCAAGCCATCTTAAGCACCACTGGCTCAGTGGGGTGTATATGCTGGGGATGTTGGCCGCCTCGAGGACTTCTGCGTTGGAGATACGGTCCTGCCACCTGATGCCAAGGATTCTTCGGAGGCAGTGAAGATGGAATGAGTCAGCTCTTGGCTGACATACGTTGTCCAGGCCTTGCTGCCGTAGAGCCAAGGTACTGAACACACAGGCTTGAAACACTCGGACTTTTGTGTTCCGTGTCAGTGCTCCATTTTCCCACACTCTTTTGGCCAGTCTGGACATAGCAGCGGACACCTTTCCCATGCGCTTGTTGATTTCTGCATCGAGAGACAGGTTACTGGTGATAGTTGAGCCTAGGTAGATGAACTCTTGAACCACTTCCAGAGCGTGATCGCGATATTGATGGATGGAACATTTTTGACGTCCTGCCCCATGATGTTCATTTTCTTGAGGCTGATGGTTAGGCCAAATTCATTCAGGCGGCCACAATCCTGTCGATGAGTCTCTGCAGACACTCTTCTGTGTGGGATGTTAATGCAGCATCGTCAGCAAAGAGGAGTTCCTTGATGAGGACTTTCTGTACTTTGGTCTTCGCTCTAAGACGGGCAAGGTTGAACAACCTGCCATCTGCTCTTGTGTGGATGAAAATTCCTTCGTCTGCAGACTTGAACGCATGTGAGAGCAGCAGTGAGAAGAAGATCCCGAACAGTGTAGGTGCGAGAACGCAACCCTATTTCACGCCACTCTGGATAGGAAAGGGGTCTGTTGAGGCACTGCTATGCTGAATTGTGCCTTTCCTATTGTCATGGAATGAGGTGATGATACTTTGTAGCTTTGGTGGACATCCAATCTTTTCTAGTAGTCTGAAGAGATCACGTCTGCTGATGAGTTCAAAGGCCTTGGTGAGATCTGTGAAAGCAACGTAGAGGGGCATCCGTTGTTCATGGCATTTTTCCTGTAGCTGGCGAAGGGAGAACAGCATGTCAATGGTGGATCTCTCTGCTCGAAAGCTGCACTGTGCCTCAGGGTAGACACGCTCAGCCAGCTTCTGGAGTCTGTTTAAAACGACTCGAGCGAAGACTTTCCCCACTATGCTGAGCAGGGAGATTCCACGGTAGTTGTTGCAGTCACCGTGGGCACCCTTGTTCTTATAGAGGGTGATGATATTGGCATTGCACATGTCCTGTGGTACTGCTCCCTCATCCCAGCACAGGTAAAGCAGTTCATGGAGTGCTGAGAGTATAGCAGGCTTGGCACTCTTGATTATTTCAGGGGTAATGCTGTCCTTTCCAGGGGCTTTTCCACTGGCTAAAGAATCAATGGCATCACTGAGTTCCGATTTTGTTGGCTGTTCGTCCAGCTCATCCACGACTGTCAGAGACTGGGCTGCATTGAGGGCGGTCTCAGTGACAACATTTTCCCTGGAGTACAGTTCTAGGTACTGCTCCACCCATTTGCTTGCGTTGGTCAGTGATCGTTTCCCCTGATTTAGACTTGAGGGGGGCGATCTTCTTGATGGTTGGCCCAAAAGCTCTTTTAATGCCATCATACATTCCTCTGTTGTATTATCTGGTCATAATCTCATTGCTGTTTGTGGGACCTTGCTGTGTGCAAATTGGTTGTTTTGTTTCCGATATTACAACAGCGACTAGCTTCGACATTGGTTGTAAGGTGCTTTTTTTGTCTTGATGTCCTCAGATACTGAAGCAGTCCATGTCCCGATGCAGCAAGACCTGGTCAACAGTCACGCCTGGGCTGATAAGTGGCAAGTTGCATTTGCGCCACACAAGTGCCAGGCAATGACCATCTCCAACAAGAGAGAATCCAGCCATCTCCATTCCATGGCATTACCATCGCTGAAGCCCCCACTATCAATATCCTGGGATTACCATTGACAAAAAACTGAACTGGACCAGCCATAAATGTACTGTGGCTACAAGTTCAGGTCAGAGGCTTCAAATTCTGCAGCGAGTAACCCACCTCCTTACTCCCCAAAGCTTGTCCACTATCTGCAAGGCACAAACCAGGAGTGTGATGGAATACTATCCACTTGCCTGGATGGGTGCAGCTCCAACAACACTCAAGATGCTCGACACCAACCAGGATAAAGCAGCCCACTTGATTGGCACCCCATCCACCAACTTCAACATTCACTCCCTCCACCACCAATGCACAGTGGCAGCAGTGTGTACCATCTACAAGATGCACTGCAGCAACTCACCAAGGCTCCTTCGACAGCAGCTTCCAAACCCGTGATCTCTACCACCTGGAAGGACAAGAGCAGCAGATGCATGGGAACACCACCACCTGCAAGTTCCCCTCCAAGCCACACACCATCCTGACTTGGAACTATATCACCATTCTTTCACTGTCACTGGGTCAAAATCCTGGAACTCCCTTCCTAACAGTACTATTGGTGTACCTACTCCACATAGTTCAAGGAGGCAGCTCAACACCACCTTCTCAAGGTCAATTAGGGATGGGCAATAAATGCTGGCATAGCCAGCGATGCCCACATCCCGTGAAAGTATAAAAAAGCAGTATATAAATGCAAGTCATTCATTCTTTTAAACTTTCCCTATCACCTCAAATTCTCTTTTTACAATATCTGATCTATACCTACCAACATCATTGGTTCTCACATAAACCACAAGTTCCGATTTCTCCCTTTCCTACTTGAGGATTTTATTCACATGCTCAGTCAAGTCACGAGCCCTGGCACCTGGGAAGCAACACACCAGGCTTGCAGAAGTTTATGTCAATCATTCCTGTACAACTCCTGTGTTATATTTAAACTTATGTGTGCCATTTGCCCCTGAGCCACCATTTGCTACCCTGTGCCATATTGGCTGGCTCATGGTTACCATTACCTTTAGTTATACCCCTGTTCTCTTCCAGTGTGAAAATCTGTTAATTTTACAAATCAGGTACTCTGTCAAATTTCACAAGTTGGGATAAGATTCCACCACAGCGCATTGCTGAACACATAAAATGGGAAAGACACGGAAATGTGCCAGACTTGATCTTTATTGTTCAAATAGCAACACTATTGACATTATCAAAAAAGAATAGTTGCAAGAGGTGATAATAAAAGAAATGTCATTCTGGGTTCAGATGCATTGCTGAGGTTTTAATTTTAACAAACTCTATTACCCACCAAACTTGATTTAATAGTATATTTAAAAGGAAGGTTAAGGCATGTGGTGTCAGGGAACAAATAGCTGAATGCTGAATCAGGCACATGGCTCTGGTCAGGAACAACCTCATGGCCGCCTGCAGGGGCAACCTCATGTTCAGGAAGCGGCAGAAGGCTGCATCGGTGACCTCTTCACCATCTCCCAATGTTAGGTTGACACTGTTGGCTGGATGTCTTCTGAAGCTGCTGGATAGTTAGTCACAGTCTGCTGGACAGAATGGTCTGAGGCAGTGTTCCAGTGTTGGCAGCACTTTAAAGATGGCGTCAGCACATCCGACTACATCAGCTGACAATGTGGCTGCCGCCTCAGTTCCCACCTCCGGGTAGTGAATGATCGGCTATCCAGCCTTCCGGCTGCTAATTGACTAGCTGGCATGAGATTGCTCCAAGAGTAGGGATCGGAGCGGGAGCACCAGTGCCACCTATTTCCAGTCCTGCCTTCCCCTCCTGCCAGATCACGTAAAATCTTGGCCCATGTGAGGAAAGGGAATAGAAAGATAAGTTGAAAGGCTGAGATAAGATATATAGAATAGGAGGAGACTCGTGTGAAGTATAAAAAGCAGCACAGAATAGTTGGCCGGAATAGCCTGTTTCTATGCTGTATATTCCATGTAATTCTATATTTAACTAGGGAGCCACTGTTAAAAAATTCAAGAGGGAACTGGATAAGTTGTGAGGGAAAGAAATGTTTCGGGATACAGTAATTCTTAAATTTCTACTTTGTAAAAGAATGTTGTCAGAATGACTAGCTGATGAGTAATTAAGGCTGATGGATGGATGATGTCGGAGAGTAGAATACATGGCATCAATCAGTGTATTTCCTGTTGTTTCCTCCCCATCTTGTCCATGTATTTTCTTAATATATTTCTTTCATTAACTATCAAGGGGTGGATTTTAAAGTTGCTGTCCAGTTGTAAGACTGTCTTTGTGGATCAGTCGTCCGTTATAGAAACTGCCCGATTTTCATTACTATTTAAATTTTTATTTTATATTTTTGTATTTATATCAACACTCTTTTTCTAATCACACATTTCTGTTTCAATGTTATTTTCCTTTTAATTTCAGCATTGTTTTGTATAATCCTGAATTTTCTTGTTCATTTGTAGTAGGTAGAAACAATGAACAGATTAAACATCTGCAGGTATATTTAGTTTAGTTTAGTTTAGTTTAGAGATACAGCACTGAAACAGGCCCTTCAGCCCACCGAGTCTGTGCCGACCATCAACCACCCATTTATACTAATCCTACACTAATCCCATATTCCTACCACATCCCCACCTGTACCTATATTTCCCTACCACCTACCTATACTAGGGGCAATTTATAATGGCCAATTTACCTACCAACCTGCAAGTCTTTTGACTTATTTATGACATTGCCACACACATTTCATCTAGGGGCATTCTTACGCCCAAGGATTCTTATCCTTGTGTATATCTCATGTTAACTTCTTCAGTTTTGTGACACAATTACGAAACTCCACAACACAACACTACCCCCACTTTATTTGCTTAAGACCTATTACATTTCTAACCTTTGCCAGTTCTGATGAAATGTCACAAACCTGAAATGTTAACTCTGCCTCTCTCTCCACAGATGCTGCCAGACCTGCTGAGTATTTCCTGCAATTTCTGTTTTTATTCCACAACACTGATTCTTTAAAAAGCAAAATACCGCAGATGCTGGAAATCTGAAATAAAAATGGAAAATGCTGGAAATGATCAGCAGTCAGGCAGCATTTGTGTAGAGAGAAAAGGGGTTAATGGGTAGAATTTTAAACACCTAGTCCCTGGCCAAATGGCAGGATCATTAATGGGTTCGGAACCCATTGGGATCTGCAGTGAGCTTTGTCGGGGCTCTTAAACTGAGCCACGTCATTGGCATCCCACTTCCATGTTCTTTGACCAATCAGGGAGGGTGGACAGGATGGTAAGCCGAATTAAAGTAGGCACGGCAGGAGTCAGAATAGCTGAATTGTCCATGGACTTTTGAGGCTGAAGCAACAACAGGAATGAAGAGGAGACCTGGGAGGCTGCTCCCCCCACCCATGGTCTCTTACTCTTACCTGGAGGTTCTGCTGCTAGATCTGAGGGACTGCAGTGAGCTGAGTGCTCCCAAGGTGGGGAGGAAGAGAACAATATTTCTAATCAAGCGGGTGTGCATAGAAGAAGTCAAGGGAGTCAGGTAGGCAGTTAAGGTGAATGGCATAATACCTTCGGGTGCCAACCCCCACATTCTGACTTTCACAGCATTCTCCTGCACAGTATTCCACAGAACACAACTTGCAGTTGCACTCATTCCTCTCTTTCCAGGCACCTCCTCGTATTTCCAACTGAACAGACAGCAGTCATGCTCACCCTCATCCTGTTGCCCTACTGTGCGCATGCCTCATATTCACCCTCCACAAATGTTGTCCTTCCCTCCTATTCACATAAGTTATTTCCAGCACTCACACCTTTCTGCTTTCTCTCCTTGGGAGAGGCAGATACCCGGGTGCAGGGGTTGGGGTTGGTACAGTGGCCCTCCAGTGACAGGCATCTTATCAGCCCATGGTAATCAGCCACCTGGTCCCGAGGGAAGGAGGTCTTGTTCCAGAAGGTTGCAGATGGTGCTTAGACAAGTCGAGAGGGCTGATCCTCTGCCTGTAGACCCTACGTTGGGGGTCTTGCATCCTCCAGCTGAATTTCCTTGTCCATTGCCTCTGCCCTGTGAAGCAGCATGTGGCTGAAGAGAAGGCAGCTGGTGCTGGTCTTTCTCCTGCTGCTGCCGTTAATGTTAGTGCTGGTGTTGCTGCTCCTTTTGTTCTCCATCAGAGGTGCAAGGTGGAGCTGCATAAGTTGTTGCCATGCCATGGTGAAGGCTGACAGCAGGGAAGTACAGCTGAAGGTAAGTGATGTGTGGGACAGGTGAAGTGGCTTCCAAGAAGTTGGAAATCATCTGTGAAGCAGTGATAGCACCCTCTGAGAGAAGGAGTACTGTGAGAGAGAAGTTAAAGACTATATTAGATCAAAGGAAGAGACTTATAAAGTTTGTTTATTTGTTTAGAAATACAGCACTGAAACAGGCCCTTCGGTCCACCGAGTCTGTGCCGACCAGCAACCACCCATTTATACTAACCCTACAGTAATCCCATATTCCCTACCACCACTAGGGGCAATTTACAATGGCCAATTTACCTATCACCTGCAAGTCTTTGGCTGTGGGAGGAAACCGGAGCACCCAGTGAAAACCCACGTGGTCACAGGGAGAACTTGCAAACTCCACACAGGTAGTCCCCAGAATCGAACCTGGGTCCCTGGAGCTGTGAGGCTGCGGTGCTAACCACTGCGCCACTGTGCCGCCCATAAAAATGGTAAGCCTGAAGATTGGGAGCATTTTAGAATTCAGCAAAGGAGGAGCAAGAAACTGATAAAGAAAGGGAAAATAGAATATGAAAATAAACTAGCAAGAAACATAAAAATGGACTGTAAAAGCTTCTATAGGTATGTAAAGAGGAAAAGATTAGCAAAGACAAATGTGGGCCATTACAGGCAGAGACAGGAGAATTCATAATAGGGAGTAAGGAACTGGCAGAGAAAGTAAACAAATACTTTGTGTCTGTCTTCACAGAGAAAGATACAAAAAAACTCCCAGAAATACTGGAGAACCAAGGAACTAGTGAGAATGAAGAACTGAAAGAAATTAGTATGAGTAAAAAGTAGTACTGGAGAAATTAATGGGATTGAAAGTTGGTAAATCACCTGGTGATCTACATCCTAGAGTGTTGAAAGAGGTGGCTGTAGAGATAGTGGATGCATTGGTTGTCATCTTCCAAAATTCTATAGATTCTGGAACAGTTCCTGCAGATTGGAAAGTGGTAAATGTAACCCCACTATTTAAGAAAGGAGGGAGAGAGAAAACGGGAAACTACAGACCTGTTGGCCTGACATCCTAGTCGGGAAAATACTAAAATCTATTATAAAGGATGTGATAACTGGACGCTTAGAAAATAATGGCAGGATTGGGTAGAGTCAACATGGATTTATGAAAGGGAAATCATGTTTGACAAACCTGTTGGAGTTTTTTTAGGATGTAAGTAACAGAATAGATAAGGGGGAACCAGTGGATGTGGTGTATTTGGATTTTCAGAAGGCATTCAATAAGGTTGCATACAGGAGGTTAGTAAACACAATTAGATCATATGGGATTGGGGGTAATATACCGGCATGGATTAAGAATTGGTTATTGGACAGAAAACAGAGAGTAGAAATAAATGGGTCATTCTCAGTTTGGCAGGCTTCGACTAATGGGGTCCTGCAAGGTTTGGGCCCCAGCTATTCACAATCTATATCAATGATTTGGATGTGGCGTCCAAATGTAATATTTCCAAGTTTGCTGATGACACAAAACATGGTGGGAATGTGAGTTGTGCGGAGAATGCAAAGAGGCTTCATGGGGATTTGGACAAGCTAAGTGAGTGGGGAAGAACATGGCAAATGGAATATAATGCGGGAAAATGTGGAGTTATCCACTTTGGTAAGACAAATAGAAATGCAGAGTATTTCTTAAATTGAGAGAGATTGGGAAGTATTGGTGTCCAAAGGGACCTGGGTGTTCAAAAGTCACTGAAAGCTAACATGCATGTGCAGCAAGCAATTAGGAAGGCAAATGATATGTTGGCCTTTATTGCCAGAGGATTTGAGTACAGGAATAAAGAAGTCTTGCTGCAATTGTACAGAGCCTTGGTGAGACCACACCTGTAGTATTGTGCACAGTTTTGGTTTCCTTACCTAAGGAAGGATATACTTGCCATAGAGGGAGTGCAACAAAGGTTCATCAGACTAATTCCTGGGATGGCGAGATTGTCCTGTGAAGGGAGATTGAGGAGTTTGGGCCTGTATTCTCTAGAGTTTAGAAGAATGAGAGGTGATCTCATCGAAACTTACAAAATTCTTACAGGGCTCGACAAGGTAGATGCAGGAAGGATGTTTTCCCTGTCTGGGGTGGAATCTCGAACCAGGGACACAGTCTCAGAATAAGGGGTAGGCCCTTTAGTACTGAGATGAGGAGGATTTTCTTCATTCAGAGGGTGGTGAACCTTTGGAATTTTCTACTCTAGACGGCAGTGGAGGCTCAGCCATTGAGTATTTTCAAGACAGAGATTGATAGATTTCTAGATATTAAAGATATCAAGGGATATGGGGATGGTGCAGGAAAATGACTTGGAGGTAGAAGATCAGCCACGTTCTAGTTGAATGGCAGAGCAGGCTCAAGAGGCGGAATGGCCTACTCCTGTTCCTATTTCCTATGTTCCTATGAGAGCAGTAGCCTCTCACCTGGCTATGACTGGAGCTCTTCAATTTCACTGATCAAAGGTTTCTCTGTCAGTTTCACTGAAGATGTATTCCCCGCTGTGCACTTGCCTTAGTGACCCTGGCGAGTTGCTGACAGTTTGGGTAAATAGGTCTGAGGCTGTTAACACATGACTTAATGACCTCTTAGAATATTTAAATGTCTTACCCTGCATGGGGGGGTGGGGGGGTGCAGGGTTCCCTGCTTGCTTTCAAACCCATCCAACCAAACCCGGAGGTGGGAGCGATGAAGTCAGGATCCCAACCTGATATCAATTTTAGGGGATTTAATTCTCCATGCACACCTAAACCCACTCCCATTGCCTATCAAAATTCCCTCCAATGTTTCCGGTCGATGACCTTTCGATAGAATGAGTGAAAGGTCATCGACTGGAAACATTGGGACGGATTTTATTGTCATCCCAACGGTGGGTTTCGTGGTGGGGGGGGGGCAGAGAATTGGGGCAGAGAATTGGGGCAGAATTGCCTTGGAAGCCAATGCCGGGAATCCCGGTTGCAATTCTCCTCGGCGCGGGATAAGCCGATAACGACCTTCCTACCCACAGGCCAAATAAGGACTTCTTCCTGTGACCGCTGGGATCTTACCAGTGGCGGGGAGGTCTCCGTCTTGTGGGGGGGCCTCCGTCTTGTGGGGAGGACGCCCTGGAAAGTGAGGCGCTTTCCCTACGGGTTTGTGGAGGGTTCCTTCTTCGTGAGCAATTTGTGGCCCGTGGAGGACCCCAATCGGGAACAACTGTATGCCCCAGTGGCCCTCCCCCTCCCCCTGGACCGAACACACACCCCCCCCACCCCACCTCACCAGGGCCTTCCAGACTGGCAGTGGTGACCCTGCCTCACCTATGTCTTCTCCGGGGTTCCAACTCTGGGCCTGGGTCCGAGGTCTCTGCAGTACCAATAGTGGTCACTGCTCCTGGTGACACTGCCGAAACTGCTGAACTGCTAGCCCTGTGATAGTCTTGAAAGGGACGGGATCCTCCCAAAGACCAGAGGATCGCTCGAGAGGGCTGAAGAACTGCAGAGGCAGGGTTCCCCTCACCCCGACCAGGCGCAAAGCACCCCACCTCCAGCACAAAATCCAGCCCATTAACTCTGTTTCTCTCTCTACAGATGCTGCCTGATCTGCTGAGTATTTCCAGCCTTTTCTGTATTTCAGCACGGTTTCATGTTGTACTCTAGGCTTTTCAGTGGTTCGCTACTTATTCATTCAGGCAGAGCAATCAAGCCCATTTAGGTTGGAGTGCCCACTTGAGAACTGCTGTAGAGTAAAGCTTTGTACTTTAATAAAAATGCCAAACCCTTGTGAGCTTCACTGGATTTGCTCTTTGAGGTTGTAAGTAGTAAGGTAGCTTTCAGAAAGACCAGTCAACACTTGAGCTGCAAGTACACATCTAACAATAACTCATTGTTAACTTGTAGTCAGAACCATGCAGTTATTCATCCGATCTTTTGTTTCGGGCTTGGATGGGGAGTTGGGAAAGACAAAATGGTACCCCAATACTGCTACTACTCTTCACAGTTAGCTTCCAGGGGCAATTCATAAGTCACACTTTAAACCTCACACGTTGTCATTCTGTGCACGGTACCTTGCATTCTATGAATGTAATATAATGTGACAGCTTGTTGCAAACAAAGAATAACCGCAATAAAGGAAAGAAAATAAAAACCTTTCCAATTTGAAGGACACTGCACATCAGAAGATGGTGTAAATGGCCTGAATCTGCACTTGTTTACTGCAGCAAAAAAAGAACATTGCTCATGCTTCAAGCTGGTAATTTAATATTACTTTCTGCGCAGTATGCCAACTGACCCAAGGCAATGTGAGTTTAAGCTTTGGGAAAGAATATTCCATAGGGACCAACTTGATCATAACTGAATGCAATGTCCCATGGAACTTAAAAACTGGCAATTCTTTTATAAATTGTCTCTTATTTTATGTCTCTCTTCTTGTCACACTTGAAATCTCAGCTAAAATTGAAGGACAATCTGGGTTGGAGACTTTTCAGAGACATAGTTCTTGATGAGGGCATGCTTCTATGAGATTAAATGGGCAGAATTTTGTGTGGAAATCCAGCGTTGTGATATCAGTTCCAGATTTTGTCAGCGGCAGAAAAACACCAAGGTAGAATTGACACCCCAAGACGGAAATGTATTTTAAATTGTAGAACACTTATTTAAATACATTAGTATCTCATTCGTTGTGATTCAATGGGTGGGGAGGGATTAAGTGGACGATGGGCAGCACCCAAGTGCTTTCGGGCTCATGACCGTTGAAAGCTGGCAGCATCGAGACAAGCCTTCAGTGCCATGAGAGGGAGGCAGCCATGACCAGCACTGCATAGGGGGAGAGTGGGGCGCAGAGGCCATGTTTGGATTGCAGTGCTATGGGCTCTGTAAGGGGGGTTGGGGTCTTGGGGACTCTGCAACGGAGGGTCTGGACTTCAGGGGCTTTGCAAAAGGTGGGAGGTTTGGGTTTGGGTGGCTGTATCTGGTGAACAATTTGTTGGTTAAGCTGTGTGCTTTCCCATATGCTGAATGAGAGGTTTGGCCATCAACAAGAGTGGGGTGGGGGGGGGGGGGACTGAAGCCCATCAGAGTGTCTGGGAGAAGTAGCAAGACATCTGTTGCCAAGGCAGGGTCATCTCTGCATCAACAGTGTCTGGACGCCCAATGGTCATCTGGCATGTGTCTCATGCACCCTGTATTTTTGGACTTCCATGGCATAATGCAGCACCTCTGATGAAGGGAAGGCCAAGAGGCAGCTGCGCCTGCTCGCGATGTTCCATGAGAGCAGCAACAGCTGACCATGCCAAGAAGGGCCCACCCATCCCAGAGAGTGTACCGGACATGAATCAGCGTCTTCCAAATGTATGAGCGGCATTGTCAGGAAGACAACACATCTCCTTCATCAACAGGAAGTGCTTCCATTCTATCAACGTTCAACTGATCTGTGACCACCGTAAGCATTTCCTGCAGGTGTGTGCCACTTCCCGGGAAGCAGCCGTGACTCCTACATACTTCGGCAGTCCCAGGTGCCCTACTGCTCACCTTCAGGGATGGATTCTCGGGGACAAAGACTACCCATTGAAGACATGGCTGGTTATGCCTGTGAGGAACCCTCGCAATACAGCACAGTAGAGGTATATCAACTGCCACAGCTCCACCCAAGTGATCATCGAGCAGGGCATTGGGCTACTGAAGTTGAGATTCCGGTGCCTAGATCAATCCAGTGGAGCCCTGCAGTATGCCCCAGCTAGGGTCTCGCGTATTGTGGGGGTCTGCTGTGCTCTGCACAATCTAGCCCTGTAGATTACATGATGAGCATCACTCCTTCACCAACAAGGAGGTTGCAGAGGAGCAAGAGGCACAAGCAGCACTGGATGGTGAAGACCTTATTATAGAGCCCAGGCAGGTAGAGTGACTTGCCAAGGAGCCAAGCGACAATCTCATTATTACCCACTTCCAGCCACCCTGATGTCCACTTACAGAGAACCCAATAAAGACTCACCTCAATGCATGTATTCAGTTGCCTCCTTTCCATTTGTGTTCCGTGACTTGCACCTAGCTGAAACACGTTCTAGTATCCATGGGAGATCATATGTAAATGAGGGCTGTGCCTACTGTGTCCACTACAGGGAAATGGTGAAATCAACAACTCACAATTAAGGCATAATAGAATAACTTTTAAACAATGAATGTTGGCTTTACCAAAAGAACTTTATATTAATCATCGCATGTCAGATATCGAACACCTGGGAACACCCAAGTGTGTTTAGGTGCTTTACTTATGTTTGTGAGTGCTTTTTTGAGGTGTGAACCCATCGCTAGCAGCTGGGCTGGAGGCAGGCTGCTGATTATGCTGCCTCTTGGCCTGTGAGACATTGGTGGCTGTTCTCCTGTTGCCTGAAGCCTGGAAGCCCCCGGCTGCCTGAGGGTTGCCTGCACTGGTGCAGGACCTTTCTCAGGTGTCGTGGCTGCCAGAGCTGGGCTCACTGACAGAGGACTGAAGAGTCGCTGTACACACTCACAGAGAGCCTTGAGGGGAGCCTCCAGCTGTGAGGGTCAGCCTCTCCTTCTCCTTGCTCCCTGCTGACCAGAGAAGGACGAGGAGCTGGAGAAATTTCCAGGGGCTTTGTCTTACTCACACCTTGCCATTGCTGTGTTGAGCTCATGGCCAAGGCACTGGCTTGCAGGTATGCGTGCATTTGTGGGATCTTCATGAGGGTCACCAACCTCTTCATGGAGGAACCCATATGCTCACATGCCTGAGACATGGCGGCAGTCATGGCATAGATAGACTCCTTCATCACCCGCTCATGGCTACAGATGGCCTCTGGCATCTCCACTAGATGTTGCCTTACCTCTGTCTGCAACTCCAGCATGCCCTGTGCTGTCGACACCCGAGGTTCATCATCATCCTGGGGCTCAGCATGGGTCTGGCACCCACAGCCCTCCTACAGTCAATGGACTCAGCCATCACAGCCTCCTCCCACTGCTTGTGGAAACCCACCGAAGTGAAATTATCTGTGCTGGTGGAAGATGCAGGAGAGTCATGGGATGGTACATCCTCTAAGTGCTCCTCCTCCCCAGAGGTAGACGACTGTTCCCCTTCTGCTGGAGTCTCCTGTAGATGCCAACCTGCATGAGAGAACACAAACATTTGTGGGTTAGGCTGTTCTGATCTCGTCATGCCAACCATACATGAGGTGGGGCTTCAGAAGTGATCTGTATGTCGCTGGAATCCAATCCTCACTCTCTTGTGCAGAGACTCCTGTCTCTCCATCAGATATGGCACAGCTGCCCTCTGTCCCTGCCCATTCTAACACCTCTTCCTCTGCTGTAGTGAGAAGCTGAAGATCCGGAATGCCTCCACCTGTTCGGGCTTTGTCACCGGAGGTGGGCCCTCTTGTCCTGCAAGAGGAGAGATGGAGATAGTCATTCGTAACAGAGAGATCAACATGACAGTGCTGCTAGTGTCAGTCCCTCATCCCCGACTCTGCTACCACCCGCTCTGGAGTTAATGGGGATGAGCTACGAAAGAAGGAGGTATGTGGCTAAGAAGCAGCCTTGCATCCGTCAGGATGAAGTGATGCCTAAACACCCCCGTCATTGCTGTGGTAGTGCCACCCTCCCTGTGCCCCGCGTCCTCATGCGTAGCCACTTGCAATAAGTAATAGAGAGAGAATTATGGAGCACTCACCTGGCAGAACGCAGGATTTAATTGACCCTGTGCGGCACTGTACCCATGCCTGAGGGGTGAACCCATGGCTGCTGACCTCCTCAGTGATCTCCATCCAGGCTTGATTGGTCAGGCAAGAGGATCTCCTCTTCCCATTGCTGGAAAAGAGAGCCTCTCCCCTTTCCCTTACAGCCTGGAGGAGAATCTGCAGGGAGTCATCACTAAACAATGAGTCCACCTTGTGTCTTGTCTCAACCATCCTGTAGGATTTGCCTTGGGGTGGGGGGCGGGGGGGGGGGTGGTGGTTGGGGGGAGTCCAGGAGTCACTCCAACACTGGTTTCAACAGTGAACAGGAAACAGTAAATGACTCTAAGGCAGCAATGAAAGTAGAGCTGAGCTGGCTTTAAATCTGGCTCCAGCACCTGTCAGAGTCATCTGATGTTGTAATTGGCGTCTCACTTCCTGTCCCTGCCACGTGATTGGGGAGCCCTGCACCTCTACTATGCAAAATGACCACCTGCCGCGTGATCGCAGTGGGACAGGCTGCCCAAGTGACAAACGGGAATGGCACCCATTTCCGGGCCTGCTAATTCAGCCCGGTTTAAGTGTTCAAGTGCTCAATATGCCTAACAGAACTGCCAAATTTTGCACCAATTCACAGCAGCCTAACTCAAATGTCTAGATCTGTTGCAGACTAATTGATAGAGATTGATTTGTCCACCAAATCTATCGTCTCATTCCAAAACAATATGAAAGGCACAATTCAGCCTCATCATGAGTGGCGTGAAACAGGGCTGTGTTCTCGCACCTACAATGTTCGGGATCTTCTTCTCACTGCTGCTCTCACATGCGTTCAAGTCTTCAAGAGGAAGGAATTTTCCTCCACACAAGATCAGATGGCAGGTTGTTCAACCTTGCCCGGCTTAGAGCGAAGACCAAAGTACGGAAGGTTCACATCAGGGAACTCCTCTTTGCTGACGATGCTGCATTAACACCCCACACAGAACAATGTCTGCAGAGACTCAGGATTACGGCTGCCTGCAACGAATTTGGCCTAACCATCAGCCTCAAGAAAATGAACATCGTGGGACAGGACATCAGAAATGCTCCATCCATCAATATCAGCGACCACGCTCTGGAAGTGGTTCAAGAGTTCACCTACCTAGGCTCAACTATCACCAGGAACCTGTCTCTCGATGCAGAAATCAACAAGCGCATGAGAAAGGCATCCACTGCTATGTCCAGACTAGCCAAGAGGGTGTGGGAAAATGGAGCACTGACACGGAACACAAAAGTCCAAATATATCAAGCCTGTGTCCTCAGTACCTTGCTCTATGGCAGCGAGGCCTGGACAACGTATGTCAGCCAAGAGCGACATCTCAATTCATTCCATCTTCGCTGCCTCCGGAGAATCCTTGGCATCAGGTGGCAGGACCATATCTCCAACGCAGAAGTCCTTGAGGTGGCCAACATCCCCAGCATATACACCCTACTGAGCCAGTGGCGCTTGAGATGGCTTGGCCATGTGAGCCACATGGAAGATGGTAGGATCCCCAAGAACATATTGTACAGTGAGCTCGTCATTGCTATCAGACCCACCGGCCATCCATGTCTCCGCTTTAAAGATGCCTGCAAACATGACATGAAGTCCTGTGACATTGACCACAAGCCGTGGGAGTCAGTTGCCAGTGATCGCCAGAGCTGGCAGACAGCCATAAAGACGGGGCTAAAGAGTGGCGAGTCGAAGAGACTTAGCTGTTGGCAGGAAAAAAGACAAAAGTGCAAGGAGAGAGCCAACTGTGTAACAGCCCCGACAACCAATTTTATCTGCAGCGCCTGTGGATGAGTCTGTCACTCTAGAATCGGCCTTTATAGCCACTCCACAAACCACTGACCACTTCTAGGCACTTACCCATTGTCTCTCGAGACAAAGAGGCCAAAGAGAAGATTTGAGTGGGGCTGTCTCGTGTGGAGACCAGTACCCTGTTGCTTCTGCTATACTGGGCAACTGCCGAAGGCTGTCAATTCTATTCCAGGTTACAAATGGGTTTCAAGGTCACTCACTTGGTTGGCACTGAAAGTGATTTATGAAAATATCTTCAAAATATCCATATATGATTACTTCTAGTGCCGATTAGTCACAAAATACATGCTTCTGGAATTTTTCTTTAAAGCGAGTTAAATTAAAGAAGGTAGAAGAAAAAAGGGAGTTGGGCTTGGTGCCTTTATCTAAGACAGAAAATTATAGTTCACAGCTTCATTTAGTTGCAGGTAATAACTATGAAAATTATATTATGCAACATTATTCGTAAGAATATTGTGGGCAAGTTCTTACACAGCATTTATTGTGCTTCCTATACTTTGAACAGTAATTTAGAACACTGCCTTTGTACAGAATAGATACAGGAAAAATTAAATAGTAAAAAAATCTTCTGTAACTTCAATTCAAAGAGCCTTTTATTGAAAAGTCCTCACCATCCAAGCATGTATGCTTTAAAGGATTTAACTGCTCTTGTGATGGATTTGTGGACTATTGTATATGCAGATCACAGACGAAAGTAATTTTGTTCAGCTCTAATTCCATCAGGATCATTTACCTTTGAAGGATGGAAAGGAATGAATCAGAGATCAGAATCTTCTTCTGCTTCATTTAAGATTTATGGCAGGCACTTTCAAGGACAGCTAAACCTGATTTTGAATTTAAGCTTGCACTGCCCCTTTCATTCCATGTTAGTCACTTTGTAAATACCATTGTAAAGTTTTCTAATAAAAATAAATTTATGTCAGCGAGAGATGAAAAACAGCAAAATTTCCACAATATCCTGCAGATACCTGTTACCTGTTTTTTTTTGTGTGTGTATATGTGTGGAATTGCTGCCTGCCTTTTTGTCATAGGCCACTGAAGCACAATCCTGACAACCGAGATATAAAATATTGTTTTGCACCTTGTGCTACTCTTCTGAAGAGCAATAAGATTCCTGGACAAACAAACTGCTTTGCTGTAAATGCCACCATTAATCTTTTGTTTTTGTTTGTTTCCATAATGGAAAACAGACAGCTGCATTTATCATGCAGTACCTTGTGCCGATAAATTGAGGCAGAAAATAAATTATATCTAACTTCCTGAAAATGTGCTGCAGGTACCATTCAACATCGTTTGCTTTACTTTGGTGATGGTTTTGTGCTAGCCCTTGAAGAAATGCAGCATTGGGATTTACAGTAGTGCTCACAGGTCATGCTGGTACACCTTGCCAGATGGTTCAGGTTAAATTGCTGTCAGTGCAATCACGTTTGTGAAATATCTGTGCTATGTAGGACATGGAATAGAAGGTATCATCTTTATTCTAGAAGATAAATCGGTCTCAATACATTTGGAGGTTGTAACACCATATGACTGGACGACCTAATGAAAGCTCAAATTCCTGCCACTGGAGTTCATTCGATAGGAAAACTTTTTGTATTCCATTTTTAAGCTGTGATGTAAGTGTGACCTGGTCATTCATCTCAAGCCATGTGCACAGTCAGTGTTATGCCTCCATAGTGCACCAATAATGGTACTAGATGGGATTTTTAAGCATGTTATTCTGCATGGTAATACATCAGGTGCATTTGTTTGATATAAACATGGCAACTGTTGTAATGTACTCTGTGTCACTCAGTGCACCAACTATTACTAAAACAGTGAGGGCTGCTGCAGGAGCTGCTGATGCGGCAAATGTTTTACAAAGTAATTGAACAAGGATGTTTTGTCTCTCACTAAGCTGAGGAGAGACTGGGAAACTGAAGGGCAACATGAAAGACATTACTATAAAAGTGAAATCTAATATTATTTTTAAAAAATTCTTGCAATCATTTTTGGTAATTTGAGTACTGGAACATTTTTCAACTTTTTCGGACCTAGCATTCCCCAATAGTCAGGTATTTTACAGCTAACACAGAGTGAAGATCCTGTTATGCTGCCTCAACAATTTACCTGAACACAAACCTCTCGTCTGCCACAACTTTGGTGAAAAAGATGTGGGAACCACAGTGAAATACTGCAAATGCTGCAGTGACAGTGGACTGTATGATGTTCTTGGGACTAAACAGTAATATTAAGTCAGAGTTAGTAAGACACAGAATGCTGCATGCTGTTAAAAACATGGATTCCTTTATTCCCTTACAGAATCCCTCTGCTGGTATAGGGGAGTATGATAGCCTTAAGTGGACAAATGTACAATGCAATTTTCAAAACACTACATCCCTCCCCTTCTTAGCATTTGAGAGGCATAGCATGTTTTGATGGTTTATTTGCAAAAGTGTAAACAATAAATTTAAACATAACCTGAACATGCAACTTCACCAGTAACACTGTTTGACACTAACTTTTATATAATTGAACAATGCATTCAGTCATATACAATGAAATGAAAAAGTTGTTCACCAACTGACAATAGTTCACTTCGTAAGTATTGTGGATGTTTTCTCTCACGAGTAGGATATCATCTGACATCAGGTGTAGTCTCAGATGTTCTACATCTGAGAAGTTAATGTCAGAATCAGATTCAATGCTTACAAATGGTGTTTTCAGTGCTTTGAAGAATGACGCATTTTGTGTGCTGATTTGCAAACCATGCTTAACAGTGATCATAGATCCATTTGTGTTGTTCATAACAAATATTTGGATGTCATAAGGGGTTATTTATTTTCCGACATGACCATCAAGAATTTTATCTTCTGGCTTTAGCGGTGTAGTTCTAAATTTCATGTTTCTGTCTGCATTTACTTTCATTTGGTCCTTCTGTTCTTGATTATGTTCACGTACATGTTGATCATTAGCTCCGCCAGATAGCTCAGGAAGACGTGTACGATGTGCACAGATGAGTGTAGTTGGAGGTTTTCCAGTAGTCGATTGAGGTGTCGCTCTGCAATTACAAAGAAAGCAATACAACTCTTGCTTCCATGACTTGCTCTCAGTTATAGTTGTACGTATAACTTTTTCCAAGGTACACATAAATCTCTTGACTTCTCCATTAGCTCGTGGCCAAGGGGGTATGATTTTTAGATGAGTGAAACCTAGGTAGTTTGCAGATTTACTGAACTCATCGCTGTTGAACTCTTCTCACTGTTTGAGGGATCCCAAACAAGGTGAAAATCTGGTCAAGCTTTGGGATGACAGCTTTCAGTGAAGGTGCCATAACTAATTCCACATTAGGAAACTGCTGTAGTCATCAGTGATAACAAGCAGGTGTTCACCTGTGGGCAAATCTGCAAAATCAACGCTAACTTCATTCCATGGTCCTGTAGGTAGTTTAGACATCTTGAGAGGGTCATGAGGATTTAACATTGTGGTTGCTTGACGTGGCAAACACTGATTGATTTTATGCTCTACTATGCAGTCAATTCCTGGGAACCATACCTTTTCCCTAAGGAGTTGTTTGGTTTTGACAATTCTCTGGTGATCGTCAGGTGCTATATCAACAGCACATTCCCTCAATCAGTTTGGAATGACAATACAATTGTTGCATAACAGAAGATCAAATGTGGTTGTAACGGTGAGTTCATTTTGAATATTGTGTAGACCTTGTAGCATGTAAACGATTTTGTTTTCAGACGCTCTCTTGATCACATCTTTCCAGTTTTGTGATTCCATAACCGTCATACATAATTGCACTGCCTCATCTTGTTTTGTTGCCGCTTTGATGCCAGGTAGTTTGAGCAAGTTTGGCATTGCATTTAGGCTAATGTAGTTAGGATGTTGTTCGGCAACCTTTTCCTCACGACTAGTAGGACTGTCGGCAATAGATGTCACCAATGTTAGTCCACCGGGTTGAGCTTACCTGGCTCATACTCAACATGGAACCCTTGTAGTTTGAGTATCCAATGCTCTATTTGAGTGGGTGGTTTGCTATGTGGATTGTTGAACAAGCTTACTAGTGATCTATGATCGGTTATTAGAGTCATAGAGTCAAAATGTCAACAGTCATACAACACAGAAACAGGCCCTTCGGCCCATCGTGTCTGTGCCGGCCATCAAGCACCTACCTATTCTAATCCCATTTTCCAGCACTTGGCCCGCAGCCTTGTATGCAATGGCATTCAAGTGCTCATCTAAATACTTCTTAAATGTTGTGATGGTTCCTGCCTCTACCATCTCTTCACACAGTGCGTTCCAGATTCCAATCACACTCTGGGTGAAATTTTTTTTTTCTTAAATCCCCTCTAAATCTCCTGCCCATTACCTTAAATCTATGCCCCCTGGTACTGACCCCTCTGCGAAGGGAAAAGGTATCTTCCTATCTAATCTATCAATGCCCCTCATAATTTTGTATACATCAAGCATGTCCCCCCTCAGCCTTCTCTGCTTCAAGGAAAACAACGCTAGCCTTTTCAGTCTCTCTTCATAGTTGAAATGCTCCAGCCCAGGCTGCACCCTCTCCAGTGCAATCATATCCTTCCTATAGTATGGTGCCCAGAACTGTACACAGTACTCCAGCTGTGGCCTAACTAGCATTTTATACAGCTCCATCATAACCTCCCTGCTCTTATATTCTATGCCTTGGCTAATAAAGGCAAGTATCCCATATGCTTTCCTAACCACATTATCTACCTGTGCTGCTGCCTTCAGTGATCTATGGACAAGTACACCAAGGTCCCTCTGACCCTCTGTACTTCCTCGGGTTCTACCATCCACTGTATACTCCCTTGCCTTGTTAGTCCTCCCAAAATGCATCACCTCACATCTCTCAGGATTAAATTCCATTTGCCACTGCTCCACCCATCTTACCAGCCCATCTATATCGTCCTGTAATCTAAGGTTTTCCTCCTCACTATTTACGACACCACCAATTTTCTTGACATCTGCGAACTTACTAATCATACCTCCTATATTCACGTCTAAATCATTATTGCACACTACAAACAGCAAGGGTGCCAGCACCGATCCCTGGTCACAGGCTTCTACTTGCAGAAACAACCCTTGACCATCACCCTTTGCCTCCTGCCAGAAAGCCAATTTTGGATCCAATTTGCCAAATTGCCCTGGATCCCATGGGCTCTTACCTTCTTGACCAATCTCCCATGTGGGACCTTATCAAAAGTTTCACTGAAGTCCATGAAGACTACATCAACTGCTTTACCCTCATCACGTCTAGTATCTAGTCACCTCCTCAAAAAATTCAATCAAGTTAGTTAGACACAATCTCCCCCTGACAAAGCCATGCTGACTATACCTGATTAATCCCTGCCTCTCCAAATGGAGATTAATCCTGTCCCTCAGAATTTTTTCCAATAGTTTCCCAACTACTGATGTTAGACTCACCGGCCTGTAATTATCTGGTTTATCCTTGCTACCCTTCTTGAATAATGGTACCACATTCGCTGGCCTACAGTCCTCTGGTACCTCTCCTGTGGCCAGAGAGGATTTGAAAATTTGTGTCAGAGCCCCTGCTATCTCCTCCCTTGCCTCACATAACAGCCTGGGATATATCTCATCTGCGCCTGGGGATTTATCCACTTTTAAGCCCGCTAAAACAGCTAATACTTCCTCCCTTTCAATGCTAATATGTTCAAGTATATCACAATCCCCCTCCCTGATCTCTATACCTACATCATCCTTCTTCATCATGAACACAGCTGAAAAGTAATCATTTAAAACCTCACCTATATCCTCCGGCTCCAGACACTGATTACCACTTTGGTCCCTAATGGGCCCTACTCTTTCCCTGGTTATCCTCTTGCCCTTAATATACTTATAAAATGCCTTAGGATTTTCCTTTATCTTGCCTGCCAGTGTTTTTTCATGTCCCCTCTTTGCTCTCCTAATTACTTTTTTTAAGTACCCCCTACACTTTCTATACTCCTCAAGGGCCTCCGCTGTTTTCAGCGCTCTGAATCTGCCATAAGCCTCCTTTTTTTTCCTGATCCAATCCTCTATATCCCTTGACATCCAGGATCCCCTGGCCTTGTTGGTCTTGCCCTTCACCTTTATGGGAACAGGTTGGCCTTGAACTCTCACTATTTCATTTTTGAATGACTCCCACTGGTCTGATGTCGACTTTCCTACAAGTAGATGCTCCCAGTCCGCTTTGGCCAGATCCTGTTTTATCATACTGAAATCGGCCTTCCCCCAATTTAGTACCTTTATTTCCGGTGCGTCTTTATCCTTTTCCATAACTACCTTAAATCTTAGAGTTATGGTCACTATCTGCTCCTCTATCTCTCCCTGACTGTTTGGAGGCCTGTAGTACACTCCCAGCCTTCAAACTCGCTTCAATACAATTAGAGACATAAGTGTAAGATACTCCCAGTGATTGAGAGTGCTTCTTTCTTTGTTTGCAAATGATGTTGCTCTACAGACGTTAGCAATCTGCTTGCCATCCCACCGATTGATGGGTTACCTATCTTCTGTATGAGTACTGCACCTAAGCCAACTGGGCTTTCATTCATGACTCGCTGGGTGGTTTTCTCAGGGTCGAATTAGGCATTTGTGCAACTTGCTGACCACTGTTGTTTAATTTGCTGTACCACCTGTTTGTGATTTAGTCCACTTTTCTGCTTCAAGCTGTTAAAAACATAGATTCCTTGATTCCTTATATAGTATATGTGTATATGTTAGCCTTAAGTGAACAAAATGCACAATGCAATTTTCAAAACACTACAGACTAGTGCATAGACCTCTGCTGAGATTCACTCCCTTTATGTTTTAGAGTAACATGTCAGCATTTTTCCTTGATAAGACAACCATAGACATCTTACTGCAGCAAATGTGGCTCAGGAGAGATCTGCTGTTCCCACGAGATGGACACTGGGCCAGTAAAATGATGTAGTTATAAGATGGCAGTCTCCATAAATGCCAGTTACAATGTGCAGAGGCCATGGCTCCAATGTTGCAAAAAAAATTCAGGACGAACAAGGTATAGCCCACAACATGAACTCTTATTTATACACCATACCTACTACTACTGTCATGACCTGTTTCATCCTATCCTTGCAGTACTTCACTTTGTTTTCACTTCCATGGGTGCCCTTGGGGCGGCACAGTGGTGCAGTGGTTAGCACCGCAGCCTCACAGCTCCAGGGACCCGGGTTCGATTCTGGGTACTGCCTGTGCGGAGTTTGCAAGTTCTCCCTGTGTCTGCGTGGGTTTCCTCCGGGTGCTCCGGTTTCCTCCCACATGCCAAAAGACTTGCAGGTTGATAGGTTAATTGGCCATTATAAATTGCCCCTAGTATAGGTAGGTGGTAGGGAAATATATAGGGACAGGTGGGGATGTGATAGGAATATGGGATTAGTGTAGGATTAGTATAAATGGGTGGTTGATGGTCGGCACAGACTCGGTGGGCCGAAGGGCCTGTTTCAGTGCTGTATCTCTAAAACTAAAACTAAAACTTTCTGTATGAGTGTTTGCTTTCCAATGCCACCCTTGCCAAGCACAGTCCTTTTGTATGAGGCAATCTGCTGCCACCTTCTTTCAGGATTAGCACCTGCATGCTGCCTGTTTCCCATTTGACAGTATCCAAGGAGTGCACCTTGATCGCATAAGGTTTATGAAATTCCATGCTGCCAATGTCAGCAAATCACTGCATATTTCTGATTTTGTAGGAAAATGCAGTGTAAATCAAGAGGGAGAGGATAACTACCTGTGGAAATTGGCTACCTTCAACTCTTTTGAGGAGCTGACTCACTAAGTACAAGGAAAGGGATTTGGGTGAGGAAGCAGGTCAGCAACATGGAGGCATAGTCAGCCCTCAGTTAGGGTGTGTGCAATATTTATCTTTTCTTCATACTCCATCAGATTCAGTTACATAATCACTAATATGACAGATTGCAAAACCAGAAGCTTATGAAGGATTCTTGTCAACAAGTGGTTATCAAAACAACAACAAAAATTTGCATTTCCCAAGGCACTACACAGGAGTGTTATCAAACAAAATTTAAAACCGAACTACATAAGCAGCTACTGCCCAATTTTAATTTTGTGTAAGTGAATGGGTTTTGAGTGAGTTAAAATCTCACCTGTTAAGGCAGGGAAGTGACAGGTTTTAACATGCATCTTAGAGGAGGTGATAGAGGTAGAGGGGCTTAGACATGAAGGCATGGATGCCGATGGTGGAGTGATGAAAATTGCAGATGCACAAGAAGCCAGAATTGGAGCAGTGCAAAGATCATGGAGGATTTTAGGGTTAATTGACAGAGATAGGGAGGAGTGCGGCCATGGAGATATTTAAAAACAAGGATGAGAATTTGAAAATTGAAATGTTGCTGGACTGGGAGCCAATGTAGATCAACAAGCATAGGGCTATAGGTGAACAAGACTTGGTGTGAGTTAGGGTAGGGGAACTGAGTGCTGCTGGAGGGCACAGAATGTGAAGAAAGGAGTTTGGTAAGTGATTGGATTTTAAAAGTCTAGTTTTTTTTTCATTTACCAATTAATTGAAATTCTTGTTTAAGTTAAGAGTTAAATTAGGTTTCTTACAGTTTAAACAGGGGTATACAAGCTCTCTGAGTGGCTGTAGCTAGTTAATTAGGTAGCTAGCTTAAAATGGTTTCTGAGTTCCAGTAGAGCTGACAAGGTATTGTTTTCAGGGGACTCAGTCCTGCTTGTCTGCACTGAGTGCTGCTGGAGGGCACAGAGTTTAAAGAAGGAGGTTTGGTAAGTGAGGAAGTTTGGGAAGGAGGGGAGTTATAAATTAAGAAAAAGTAAATTTGACTGCACTCAATCAGAGCAGTGGGAATCAACGAGACCAACGGGTTTTTGGCTGGTGAGTATTGCAGCTTAGGGACTGCGTCTCAACAACTGGCAGATTTAAAGAAGAAAAAAGCTAAGTATTAATAATAAGGAACAAGTGAGTAGCTGATGATTATCTTTTTTGAGTAAAGTTTACTTTAACTAGTGAACTGTATTGATTAGTAGTAGGATTTATCAGTACAAGTAAGGTTTTATTAATAGTTCTAAGGTTTTTTAGTATTGGTAAGGTTTCTTTTATTAGCAGTATCAAAGGGTCAACTAATAAACAAAGGTATGGCAGTGTTGCTTTAACCCCAAGAGTGCATCTCCTGTGCTATGTGGGAGCTCCAGGATGCTTCCTGTATCCTGGATAATCATTTCTGTAGGAAGTGTCATCAATTTAAGCAGCTTGAGCTCCATGTTTTGGAACTTGAGCGGCAGCTGGCGACACTGTGGTGCATTCACGAGGATGAGAGCAACATGGATAGCACACTTACAGATGTGCACACTCCACAGCTTAAGGTTATGCAAGAAGAGAGGGAATGGGTGACCACCAGGCAGTCAAAAAGAAACATGCAGGTACTGCAGGAGACCCCTGAGTGCATCTCACTTTCCAACAGATATTCAGTCCTGAATGCTCCTGAGAGTGATGGTTCATCTGGGCAGCCAGAGCCAGGTCCATGGCACCATGGGTGTCGCAGCTGCACAGGGGGGTACAGGGAAGACTGGAAGAGCCATAGTGATAGGTTATTCAATAGTCAGGGGAATAGACAGACATTTCTGTGGCCACAGACGTGAATCCAGGATGGTGTATTGCCTCCCTGGTGCTAGGGTCAAGGATGTCACTGAGCGGCTGCAAAGTGTCCTGAAGGGGGAGGGTGAACAGCCAGCAGTTGTAGTCCACATCATAAACAAAGACATAGCTAGAAAGAGGGATGTGATCCTGTAGTCAGAATTTAGGGAGCTAGGTAAGAAATTAGCAAGCTGGACCTCAAAAGTAGTAATCTCTGGATTACTCCCAGTGCCATGTGCAAGTGAGTATAGAAATATAAGATAAGATAGATGAATGCATGGCTGGAAAGATGGTGCAGGAGGGAAGCTTTAGATTCTTGGAACATTTTTATTTATTTAGACATACAGCACTGAAACAGGCCCTTCAGCCCACCGAATCTGTGCTGACCAACAACCACCCATTTATACTAACCTTGCAGTAATCCCATATTCCCTATCACCTACCTACACTAGGGGCAATTTACAATGGCCAATTTACCTATCAACCTGCAAGTCTTTGGCTGTGGGAGGAAACCGGAGCACCTGACGAAAACCCACGCGGTCACAAGGAGAACTTGCAAACTCCGCACAAACAGTACCCATCATCGAACCCGGGTCCCTGGAGCAGTGAGGCTGCAGTGCTAACCACTGCGCCACTGTGCCGCCCCATTGGGATCGGCTCTGGGGGAGATGGGTCCTGTACAGGCCAGACGGGTTGCATCTGAACAGAATCGAGACTGAGTTCCTTGCGGGACATTTTGCTCATGCTGTTGGGGAGGGTTTAAACTAATTTGGCAGGGATTTGGGGACCTGAGGGTAGACTCAGTTGGGACAAAATCAAAAATGAAAATGGAAGGCAGAAAATTAATGGATGAGTCTGGAAGACAGAGGAATCAAAGGGTTAGAAAATTTAAATAAAAGAGTTTGGCAGTGCTCAAGGGTATCTATTTCAATGCAAGGAGTATAGCAAATAAAGCCAATGAACTGAGGACACAGATGGACATGTGGCAGCATGATATCATAGCTAATACAGAAATATGGCTTAAGGAATGGCAGCTCAACATTCCTGGTTACAAAATTTTGGTCAAAGAAACTATTCCAGCTATGAGGAGGAATAATATGTTGGAAGGTTCATCAAATGAGGCCATATGGATTGAGCTAAGGAACAAAAGAGGGGCAATCACACTGCTGGGAGTGTACTATAGACCCCCAAACAGTCAGAGGGAGATAGAAGAGCAGATATGTAGGAAATCTCTGAGAAGTGCAAGAACAATAGGACAGTAAAAGTAGGGGATTTAAACTACCCCAATATTAACTGGGATAGTTTTAATGTGAAAGGAAATGAGGGAACAGAATTCTTGAGGTGCTTTCAGGAGAACGTTTTTGCCCAGTATGTAGCAAGTCCAACAAGAGAGGGTGCAGCTTTAGACATAGTTTTAGGAAATGAAGATGGGCAGGTGGAAGGAGTGGCAGTGGGAGAACATTTTGGTGGTAGTGATCATAATTCAGTCAGTTTTAACATAATTATAGAAAAGGACAAGGATAGAACAGGAGTTAGAATTCTCAATTGGGGCAAGGCCAATTTTACTAAGCTGAGGAGTGATTTAGCGAACGTGGACTGGAAACAGTTACTTGAAGGTAAAATCGGTGTCAGAACAGTGCGAGACGTTCAAAGGGGAGATTCAAGGGGTTCAGAGTAAACATGTTCCCACAAAGAAAAAGAGTGGGACGGCCAAATATAGAGCCCCATGGATGTCAAGGAGCTTACAGGGAAAGATAAGGAAGAAAAGGAAAGCTTATGCCCGACACAGAGAACTCAATACTACAGAAAGCTGACAGGGGTATAGAAAGTAGAGGGGTGAAATTGAAAAGGAAATTAGGAAAGCAAAGAGAGGGCATGAAAGAATATTGGTAAGCAAAATCAAGGTGAATCCAACGATGCTTTATCAATACATTGTTACGATGAGAAAGGTGTCTAGCGTTCCCTTTCAGTCTTCACCTTGTCTTACTGTAACAGGGTTTAATTTTAAACACACTGCTTTTAGCTCCCCTTTGGTGAATCCTTGTTCACTGCTTTCCAACTATAAGGCAAAGAAACTAGCACAAACAGGCTTTCTTAGGTTTAAAGAAGAAAAGTTGAAATTTATTAAACTTGAACTTAAACTCTAATTCAGTTGACACCTACGGATACACAACGCGCCCACGCTAGCATGGATACGCGATACACACATGCAAATAGACACAGAAAAGAGCAGAAGAAAAATAAAGTGGAAAAGTTTGAGGCAATATCTGAAGAGTTTTTTTTATGATTCTTCGAGCTCAGTGCAGAGTCCTTGATTGTAGGTAGATTTTGCTTTTCATCGGGGCCCAGTATTCTTCTTAAACCTGGTTTGCTGTTGGAGACTTTTCTCTCTTGGTGTTCATGAGTCTTCAGTGGATTCAGAAGCTTGGGAGAAAGAGATGGGAGCAGACAGGAGAGATCTTCTCAATTCAGAAGCAAAACAGACTTTGAGTTCAAACTCTGTGGCCAGTTCAAAAGAAAACCCTGGAACAGCCAGGTAGTCACGTGACCAGCTGGTCTAACCAGTCCTGGCCCTTGTGGATTGTATCCTCCTTAGCAGGCCCTGGAATGCGCTTCCTCACCTTCGATGTTTGTTAGTATGTAAATGTTTTTTTCCAGCCAAGGTTGATCTGTTTAACAAGTCATTTCCTTGCTCCAACTACAGTTAAAAATCAATCTTCATGACAAAATTGATGTGCCTCATTCTTGGCAGGTGGGGATCTAGCAGGACAATATTAACAGTGAGAGGATAACTAAGGAAAGAGCACGGCCCATAAAATACCAAAAAGGCAACCTACGTGTAGGGGCAGAAGATGTTGGTGTTGTTCTTAACGAATACTTTGCGTCTGTCTTCACAAAAGAGGGGGACGATGCTAATATTGTAGTTAAGGAAGAGGGGTGTGAAATATTGGATGTGATCAACATAGGGAGGGCATATTAATGGGATTAGCATCCTTGAAAGTTGATAAATCACCAGGGCCAGATGAAATGTACCCCAGGCTGTTCAAAGAAGCAAGAGAGGAAATAACGGAAGGTCTGACCATCACTTTCCAGTCCTCACTGGATACAGGTGTGGTGCTAGAGGATTGGAGAACTGCTAACGTTGTACCTCTGTTTAAAAAGAGAGTGAGGAACAGACTGTATAATTACAAGCCAGTCAGTCTAACCTCAGTAGTGGGCAAATTATTGGAATCTATTCTGAGAGACATGATAAACTGTCATAAAAGCAAAATACTGCGGATGCTGGAAATCTGAAATAAAAACAAAAACAAGAAAAAAGACTCAGCAGGTCTGGCAGCATCTGTGAAAAGAGAAGCAGAGTTAACGTTTCGGGTCAGTGACCCTTCTTCGGAACTGACAAATATTAGAAAAGTCACAGGTTATAAGCAAGTGAGGTGGGGGTGGGGCAAGAGATAACAAAGGAGGTGTAGATTGGACCAGGCCACATAGCTGACTTTTGGTCTGGTCCAATCTACACCTCCTTTGTTATCTCTTGCCCCACCCCCACCTCACTTGCTTATAACCTGTGACTTTTCTAATATTTGTCAGTTCCGAAGAAGGGTCACTGACCCGAAACGTCAACTATGATAAACTGTCACTTAGAAAGGCACAGATTAATCAAGGATAGTCAGCATGGATTTGTTAAGGGAAGATCCTGCCTGACCAATTTGATCGAATTTTTTGAGTAAGTAACAAGGAAGATAGATGAGGGTCGTGCAGTTGATGTGGTCTACATGGATTTTAGCAAGGCTTTTGACAAGGTCCCACATGACAGTCTGGTTAAAAAGAAAATCCCATGGGATCCAGGGAAATGCAGCAAGGTGGATACAAAATTGGCTCAGTGGTAGGAAACAAAGAGTAATTGTTGACAGATGTTTTTGCGACTAGAGGGCTGTTTCCAGTGGCATTCCACAGGGCTCAGTACTGGGTCCCCTGCTTTTTGTGGTATATATTAACAATTTGGCGTAAATGTGGGGGGCATGATTGAGAAGTTTGCAGACAAGGATTAACCATGTGTTAGATAGCGAGGAGGATAGCTGTAGGCTACAGGAAGATATTGATGGTCTGGTCAGATGGGCAGAAAAGTGGTAAATGGAATTCAAGCTGGAGAAGTGCAGGACAGGTCGATAAGATGGTTAAGCAGGCATATGGAATCCTTTTCTTTATTAGCTAATGTATAGAATATAAGAGCAGGGAGGTTATGTGGAACTGTATAAATCTTTGGTTAGGCCACAACTTGAGTACTGTGTGTAACTCTGGTCACCTCATTACAGAAAGGATGTAATTGCACTAGAGAGGGTACAGAGGAGATTTATCAGGATGTTGCCGAGACTGGGAAAATGCAGCTATGAGGCAACATTGGATAGGTTGGGGTTGTTCTCCTTGGAACAGAGAAGGCGGGGAGGGGGGGTGGAGATCTGATTAAAATGTACAACATTTTGAGGGGCCTGGATAGAGTGGAGGTGAAGGGCATACTTACCTTAGCAGAGATGTCAGTGACGAGGGGCATAGATTTAAAGTGATTGGTAGAAAGATTAGAGGGGAGATGAGGAAAAGTTTTTTCACACAGATGTCGGTGGGGGTCTGGAACTCACTGCCTGAAAGGGTAGTTCAGACAGAAACCCTCAACTCATTCAAAAGAAATCTGGATATGCACCTCAAGTGCCATAATCTGAGAGCTACGGCCCAAATGCTGGAAGGTGGGATTAGAATGAGTGGAACATTTTTCAGCTGGCACAGACACGATGGGCCAAATGGCCTCTTTCTGTGCTGTCAACTTTATATGATTCTATGATTCTAACAGTCTTTTCTATGATTCAAGTTTATGTCATCTAGCTAACGCTTTTCCTTATTCTTGTTCTGCAGGTATGGCAGACGAGACTGTTGAGATCCTCAGAACTGAATCACCCAGCATTTACCCAGCATCCTGGGACTCAATATAACTCTGCAAAGCAGCAGCACAGATCCAACCACATCAAGGGATTTATATAGCCAGTTTGAGGATAGCACACTATGTGATTGAAAGAACACAAGTGAGCAGGAGCAGATGGAGGTGGTTTAGTTTAGTTTAGAGATACAGCACTGAAACAGGCCCTTCGGCCCACCGAGTCTGTGCCGACCATCAGCCACCCATTTATACTAATCCTACACTAATCCCATATTCCTACCACATCCCCACCTGTCCCTATATTTTCCTACCACCTACCTATACTAGGGGCAATTTATAATGGCCAATTTACCTATCAACCTGCAAGTCTTTGGCATGTGGGAGGAAACCGGAGCACCTGGAGGAAACCCACGCAGACACAGGGAGAACTTGCAAACTCCACACAGGCAGTACCCAGTATTGAACCCAGGTCGCTGGAGCTGTGAGGCTACAGTGCTAACCACTGCGCCACTGGTTCTGATACCAAAACTTAAAAAATGGACCATTCTTCTGGAAAAGTGACCTGATGAATACATGCCCCTGCTTTTCCCCTTGTTGATGTTGCAGAGATCCCCGCAACCCTGTGCCAAGAAGATGAGGGCAGTATTCAGCTTCACACCCACTGAGACAGCAGTAGAGGTAAGTGAGTGTGGCTTCAAATTTTCATGGAGCAGGTTGCAGAGATGCCCTATTGATTCCTTGGTAAAGTGCATTGTTCCTGTGTGGAGTCCCTCAGAGAGATTCCACTATGACCTCTCCTGCCTGTATAGTCTATGAGGGGGTAGGGATAATACCTGCTGAGCCACATTGTCCTTTAATGGTGCCTGACTCTGCTCAACTGTATCTTGCTCCTTCTCCTCTATGGTAATAACAGAGTATGAATACCCATAGGAAAAGCTATACCTGCATCAGAAGTGCCCTGATTGTGAATAGAGAGGGGGGCTGAAAATCTTTCAGAATCAAGTGTATTATAATAGGTCTTTGCAGAGAAAAATGGAATAGAAATTCAATTGGTCATCTCCCCTCAAGCTGAGTACTTCTGTTTACCATGGGATTAGAGAAGGTTCATCAATTTCATAAAACGATACAATTCAATTTCCAAAAGTTTCAAGTTGAAGCCTAAAGTGCAACACTCGTTCAAATTAAAGTACAGAAATACCTTTTTTAAAAAAATGTAACATTTTTCTTTTATGTGTGCAATATAATTTTCCATGTATTGTGCATACAGCAGGGTACAAAATAACTTGTTATGGTTGTGGAATTGTGTTCCACCAAGATCCCCCTCCGTGACGCTCCAGTGCTGGAGTCACCTCAATACAGGTACGAGTATCTAATCATTATTTTTTGAATTATTTGGTGAATTTTACTTTGCTTTTGCATGTCCTGGTGATGAAGAGTGTCCAGTCAGTCAAGATCTCGTGAAAGAAAGACTTGCATTTATATCGCAGCTTTCACGACCACCAGACGTCTGAAAGCGTTTTACAGCCAATGAAGTAGATTTGAAGCTTAGTCACTATGGTAATGCAGGAAACACAGCAGCTAGTATGCTCACAGCAAACTCCCACAAACAGCAATCTTTATTTGTGATGTTGATTGATAGACAAATACTGGCCACGAACCAAAGGTAACTCCCCTGCTCTTCTTCAAATTAGTGCCATGGAATCCTTTATACCTATCCAAGCAGATGGGGCCTCAGTTCAACATCTTATCTGAAAGATAGCACCTCCAACAGTGCGGCACCCCTCAGTACTGCACTGAAGCATCAGCTTTGATTTTTGTGCTCAAGTCCTGGAGTGTGAATTAAACCTAGAACCCTGTAGCTTCGAGGCAACAGTACTACCAACTGAGCCACAGCTGAGCTCGAATAGTTTCAATGGTGGTTCAGGGTGGTGGTATATATGCAAGTACACATTTGACAACCTTTTGTGTGGAGTGAATGAATTGATGCTCCTTGGTAGTCTAGTATTTCTGGTGGTTGAGTGATGAATGGTTTGCATTAACAACTGTAGCAGAAAAATGAAGGAACAGTTAAATATTGTGGCTTCCAAAGACAAAGCTGAAATGCCTTAAGGCCCAAAATCTCATTTTAGTAAGCACTAAGAATGAACATTTGGTTTTTGTCAGCATTTGGTTTTGACTGACTGAAACTTCAAGCACGCACACAGTCTAAAATTGAGGCCATACTGGGATATGAGCTTCTCTTGTAACTATGTGTTGTGAAAATGTTAGTGTGTTTGTGGAGATTTTCCCTGTTCAATATTTTGAGCACGATTACATAAGTATTTGTTTAAAATGTGTTTACAATTTTGTTGGGATGAGTGAATGGATTACATATTCAGAAGTGCATTTGTTATTTTGCTTGACATAATGACCAGAGGAATTTCTAACCCAGGTGCATACTCATCATGAAACCAGCAGGAATACCAGCTACACATTATCACTAAATCAGCAGGAATATAAGGTACATACTGATCGCTAACCCAGCGGGAAAACCAGGCACATATTATCATAAAATCAGCTGGAAAACTGTGTACATATTCATTGCTAAATTACCACTAGGCAAATCAGCAGATTTATAACTTACAGGAAAAATGTCTGTTACAGTCACTAATTCTTTTCTGTTCTGGAATCCACTGAATTAAATAGCATTTTAATAACATTAGAAGGCATCAAGCAGAAGAAAAATCATTTGGCCCATCAAATTAATTACTTTCACAGATTTTGTGCAATCCACTTTTTCATGTATATATTAAAATTACTTAACTTATTAAGAAGGTTTTTTCCAAGTTTCTCCCTATTACACTCAAATGCAAACCTACTTTACATCTACATTGTTCATCCTTGACTAGTTTCCTTCTTTGGCTAAACATTTTCATGTGCCCTCAACATCTCAGAAACACAATTACCTAGAAATTCAAGCACGCTCATTTCTGGCCGCATGCAGGATGCAGGGATCAGTACCTATGCCTAAATAGTGAGATCCATGGAACCCCCGTCATTGGGCCTTAGACTCTAATACCACAGAACTGGCGATTTGCAGACAGTAAGAGGCAGTTCCGCTGGCGAAGTAGGATTGAAAATCAGGCTGTTGCTGGTGTCACAGTGGCCCTCCTGTAACTGATGAAGGGGGACAACTGGAAAGGAGAGTAACTGAGAAGGGCAATGATTAGATGAGGAGGTCACAGTGGCTGAGGGAGGTAGTATTGGCTGACAGGGGGAGTGTCGATGATAAGGGGGAGTGGAAGGGGCTGTGGCTGAGGGTGGTAGTGTTGGCTGGGAGAGGGAGCAGTGGTTACCATCAATGGCCCACATGCTTTTAAATGTAAGGTTGGGAGGAGCAGTCATATTCCTCCTGACTCCAAATTCTGTTAAGTATATTTAAAAAGCATACCTTGTTGGTTGCAGCCTTACAGGTGATCCCTTTAAGAACTGCCTGTTAGTCTGCATGAAGCTCTGGTTTACTGTATGCAGTTGGTGTCAATTGCCTCAGGGAAAACCAATCTTGCAGAGAATGTCTGATATAGTCATTAGGTCACTTATTTGCATATGGAAAGCTCCTAATGCCTGTTTCAGGTGTGGGCACTGCAAGATGATTTTTTTTGTTGGGCAGCGCATTTCTGGCTTGTAATAAGTGCGCACATCCTACCGACTATATTAGTGGCTTAGGAAGCCAGTTAGTGCCCTAAAAACAGGTTCTGTGCAGCTGAATTTCTAGGGTCAAGTTCCATTTATGTTTCCACGGACTCTGATTTCCTCTGAATGCTTTATAGTACTTTATAACAAATGGATTAATTTTGAAATGTAGTCACTGTTGTTATTTTTGATCTACATTAATGAACTTGACTTAGGTCTAGGGGGCATAATTTCAAAGTTTGCAGATGACACAAACCTTGGAAATATACTAAAAACAGTGAGGAGACATAAACAAATTGTTTAAATGAGCAGACATATGGCAAATAATGTTTAATGCAGAGAAGTGTGAAGTAAAGCATTTTGGAAGGAAAAATGACAAGAAGCATGATAAATTAAATAGTACAACTTTAAAGGAGGTGCAGTAACAAAAGAGACCTAGGGGTTCACAAATACAAATCTTTGAAGATTGCAGGACAATTTGATAAAACTGATAGAGTTGATAAACTTGCAGGACTATGAGCAAAGAGCAGGAAATCAGAGCTAATTGATGGTTCTTTCAGAGAACTGGCGTGAGCATGTGGGCTGAATGGACTCCTTCCATTCTGTATAATTCTATGATTAATGAGGGGACAAGGCCACATGGTTTTGTCCCTCAAATCCTGTGATTACTGGTGAAGAATATAAAAGCATTTCTGATCAATGTGCTCCTGCACATCAGTATCCATAGTGTGCTATATGACTGACATAAGTGCGACATTTGTTGCTCAATAATTGTGAATCAATTGAGCAGTTTGTGAAGCGCAAAGAATGTTGTTCCTGCAGAAGGACCAAGCAGATTTGGGCAAAAAAAAGGAAGTACAATCCTTTCCACTTGGACTTGTGATTCACATCTAGAGTCATAAAGTCAGAGTTTTACAGCACAGAAACAGGCCCTTCAGCCCAATGCGCCTGCGCTGACTATCAAGCACCTGTCCAATCTAATCCAATTTTCCCACACTTGGCCCGTAGCCTTGTATGCTATGGCGTTTCAAGTGCTCATCTGGCAGACAAATTTTGAACTGTATAAATACATCTACAGTAAGCATCTGTTGGGATCTTCCTGATCTTCCATTGTCTGCTCTACTGGTTCTTGACCATAATGGATTGCTTCTGACAAAGGGGCATGCATGGGACATGAATCTCTGAATGGGGCAGTGCAGTAAAGAAAGTTTGAGAACCTCCGTTCAATGCTATTTATAACCAGTTATTCATTTAGCTCTTTTTAAAAGTTGCTATTGAACATAGTTTACATTAACTTCCCCTAACAGTAGTACCAATTGATAAGATAGTATAGTTGGCCATGACCTCAGAACTATATGATTGGATGTTCACTGATTGTTTTCTACATCCAAGTTTGGATAGAAACTCTTTCCTAAAGTATCTGTACTTGCTGATTGTTCAAAGTGGATTTGAATTTTTCTAATCCCTTCATGTATTGTTGTTTGCAAATTGATAAGGGTAAGTGTCTGCAAGGTTTTGCCTAATTGATCACTGTAACCTGGAGAAGAGCTGCTGAAACCCTGTAAAAACAGCAAGACACTGTTGTTTCTGCAGATCTCTGCTGAAGTTACAGTGGAAGATCAGGAAGATCCCAGCAGATGCTTACTGCAGATGTATTTATACAGTTCAAAATTTGTCTGCCATTCCATAATCAATGAATTTAAATGATCCTATTTATTGTGAATTCTGTCAATCATTGTTATTCTTAGAAGCTGGCTAAACATTTTAGGGTCAGCAAAAAATCTTATCATCTTCTACTTTTTATTGTTCAACCAATATTCTATCCAATTAATTATGTTGCTATTCATTCCATGAGCCTTAATCTTTCTTGTAAATCTCATGAAACCTTATCAACCACTATCTACAAATCCAACTTGGTTCAATCTGTGAGCTATCCTCCTCAATTGAATCAGTTATCTCCCAACATGTGATTGATAGCAATGTTCCTAAAGCCTTGCTCTCTGTCCCTTCTACCACTGACATCTAAGAGGTGGTCTGAGGGCCAAGTGCGGCCTGTGAGCTTCATTTTTTAGCCAGTGAAGCTTCCCTTAGTTCCCTTTCATTCTTTGCATAAAGCAAACTTGAGCACTTTCAAGCTGTTTATCGTCCCTGGGCCTAGTAGCTTCCAAAAGGTAACTTCCTAATTGATGGAGTTTGACCAGTCAGGGAACAGGCTTTACCAGTTTTTTTTTTATTCGTTCATGGGATGTGGACATTCTCTGGGTCCAGCAGTTTTAAAGAGCTGAGGCATTCTCTCCAGCTTCCAGTGCTACTTTAGTGACCTCAGTCAGATCTCTCCTGTCACCCGTGATCACGGCAGAAGTAATTTTTGAAGTGGAATGATCTTCTTGAGGGTGTACAGTGGCCTGAAAAAGAGGGCGAGAGGTTTGACATAAAGAGAGGAGAAATGGAAAGAATAGAGGAGGGAGAGGGGGAGGACCAAAAGAATATTATGAGCAGAAGGGGGAGTTGGAAGAACAAAGATGAGAACAAAAGACCCAGGTTTCAGGGAGAAGGAGGATACTCCTGCTTTTTTCATTTAAAATATTTTTGTTTATAATTTAAGTTATTTTGACTTCTTTAACCAGCCACTATAACCTTTGTCTTGTTGTGATGAATTAAAAAGAGGTTTGTAATTTGTGGGTTAATTAGCGAACTTTGCATTATTTGGTTTTATTTAATTTGTGAATTATGCTTGCTTTTAACACTGACTACCTGAATATTGTACTGTATTGGATCCACCAACTTTTTGTGGCACTGTGGATAGGAATCCTTACATTACTTCAAAGAACTGATCTTTGCACTTGTGTGCATTTAAATGTATAACATACTTGTGTTTAATCAAATGTGGAACAGAGCCTTCAGTTGAATAATGCAGATTGGTAATGTTAAATTGATATCCTGGACTTTCACTCCATTAATTTGAGAGTTTGAAAAATGTATTAATGTTTTACCTATAGTTATTCATCTCCCTCAGGATATTAGATTAGTTATTTTAAAACCCATGACAATGCAAATGGTACATGATCTGTTGTGGAGATCGGGTTTGATGGGCTGAATGGTCTTTTAACATTTGCTTATATGCTTACATGTAAAATGAAATGTAGATTTATTAGTACTTCTGGAAGCAGCTGTCACCATGTATGTATTTTTTTAAAACAATGACTTTAATTCATATTAAATTAGCAAAACTCATGAATCAGGCCATAAATCCATTTGACCAAAGAGTAAGGTCAGATGCAGCGATGAATTAATCATTAGTTCATGCACAATTTTGGTTCTATTTAATTTATACCATTCTCCTAAATCATGTAATTATGCTTATACATTGATGTGGCTGAATGGAAACTTGACCTGGTCATTAAAAGAACATGCAACATTTTAATTTATGGCCTCTGTCATCTCCCTTTAGTGAAATAATGACACATGAAGTGAAGCATTTGTTGAGTGATTTGCATGTATGTATTATAGTCTATAACTGCGTACTGAGCCACTGCAATTATGTTTCCAGTATATAAGTGACGATCTTGTTAATAACTGAGGAACCAAACTTAGACTCAGCATGTTATCCAACACTACATATTTTAAAAGGCTGCACTGTGCCACATACAGCTGACTTTATGCACAACAAACCCTCAATATCACTGCATTTGGGATCAATGCAAACAGCACATTATAGTGAGGGCAGAATTAGGGAGTATTTTAATGAGGGAGATGCAACAATACATACTATTATTACACTTTGCAGCACATCAGAAATGTAATAATGAATTGCTACGTACAGATAGCAAGGAACAGCTGAAGGCGCTAGATACAGCAAAGTCCTTGACAACAACCCGGCTGTAGTACTGAAGACTTGTGTTCCAGAACTAGATGTGCCTCTAGCCAAGCTGTTCCAGTACAGCTACAACACTGGCATCTACCTGAAAATGTGGGAAGTTGCCCATGTATGTCCTGTCCACAAAATGCAGGACAAATCCAATCCGGCCAATTACAGTCCATCAGTCTACTCTCAATTATCAACCAAGTGATGGAAGGTGTCATTGACAGTGCTATCAAGTGGCATTTACTCAGCAATAGCCTGCTTACCAATACTCAGTTTGGGCCACTCAGCTCCAGACCTCATTACAGTCTTGGTCCAAACATAGACGAAAGAACTGAATTCCAGTAGTCAAGTAAGTGTGACCTTGCTTCAGTGAGCGGTGGTACCAGGGCTGCATTTTTCCAGTGGAAAAACATGTGGGGTGTGGCAGTATGGGTCATCACCCAGGAATGTGGCCATTGCTGGGGCTGCACCTGGAAGATGAGGGTGCATTGATGGCTATGCACCCTCAAGGTCAATTAAGTGGGGTCAGGGGGCACCGTGCCAGTCAGGAAGACCCTGTAGAAGAGTGGAGGCTCACTGAGGACAGGTGGCGCCATTGTCAGAGTTGGGAAGAGGCCCTTAATTGGCCACTTAAGTGGCTCAATTGGGGACTGGGCGGGTGGGCCGTCTGTCACCTTTTCCACCACTGACAAAATAGCACGGTGGTGGGAAAAGTCGGGCAGCCCCCCCAACATCTTCCAGCACCATTTTGCCAGCCGTAAAATGCAGCCCCGTGTGTGTTAAAACTAAATGCTGGCAGAAGTGCGGTGTACCAGCTTTCACATGCCGCAGATTCCCTATGACAATGGATCACAGGGAAAGTGGAAATTTAAATCCTGGTCCTTTCCATTATTTGCCTTTCCTTGTAGGCCTGCTACAGTAAGTTGTCAGAATAAAAGAAAAACTTTTTTTTCAGGATTTTATTCTGCATGAGAAATATATTAGGAAATCTTTTATTTGGGGACTAAGGAAATCATAGGAGCCAAGATTAGTTTTTAATGCAAAACTCTCAGATGTAAGTGATGTGATTATGCATTAAATACAATTGATGCCATTACATTATAGGTTTGCAAGAAAATAGAAAAAGGTTTTACAAAGAGTTTTCCACAAACTGTGTCTTTTCTGCAACTATCATTTGGATCAAACAAAAAAAATTAAGATAGAAATTTTTTTTCTGGCACTAATTACTTTGACAATCCAGCAGATCCAACATAGCTTTACTTACATTAATTCAGAGATTGCTGGGTATGTAAATTGATGAGTACTCCATATTTCCACTGAAAATTTGCAAGATATCCTGGATTTGGCACAATAAGTTTTAAGTTGGCTTCTGAAAAATGTTTCTTTATTCACTGCACCTAGATAAAGAAATACGTTTTTCTTCACGTACAAGTTACATAAATAAATTAATCACTGTCTGCAGCAGAGGATCAGCCTTTACTATCCAATTGTTTAGAGTATATTTTTTATAGCAATGGTCAAGCAAAGAGTCAACAAATTTGCATCCTTTTTCTTTGCTAAGTATCTTTCTAACAGAACTTAGTAAAGCTCATTCTGCAGCCCAGCTCCACTAGTTAGAATATCACTTGTAGGTGTACAGTGGAAGAAAGGAATTGCACACATTCATGATTTTATGCACATTAATAGATGGAAAATCATGGGCTGTGAGCCAGCAATTTTCCATGATGCTCTTCCAGTGAGTGCAACACCATGCTGAGTACAGAATCAGTCTTAATGTTACTAAAAGACTCTGCTTATGTTTAAATTCAGAACCTTTTATTTAGACTCCCCCAACAAATAGTAACAGCTTCAATCTTTCCAAAATCTTTGTTGTTCATGTTAATCATTTTGCTTGTGATTTGTTTTTGAGCTCTGTCTCAGATAAACGGAAAATGAATACAATAACTATGAAGATTTTACAGACAGTTTCCTTTGTCACACATATATGCTGTACTTGTTAAATAAACAGTTTCTTGAAGAGTGTATGTTTTGCCTTGTTTCGATGCTTTTTAAAAAAAAATCAGTTACTTTCACTGTATTGAAAAAATAGGGTTGAATTTTATTTGAGACGTTGGTCCTGTTGTCAGGCCCAGAACTGGGTGCGAGGCACATCGGGGGCAGGAGTAGCCAGCCGCACGCGATTCAGCAGCAGCCAGCCAATTAAGCTTAATGAGCCGTGACCCCTGATCAACTGTGTGGTCGGTGTCAGGCCTGGAGGTGGAGAATACGGCATCAGGTGACGCCTCAGCAAGTGCTGGTGCCATTTTTAAAGGGCTGCAAAGAGCTCTGCACTGTGAAGGCCTGGGAGAAGAGGAGGTGATTGCAGAAACTAAAGAGATGGCTGAGAGGAGACTCCGGGCACCCCCACGCTTCCCTGATGCCTCCCTCCAAGTGCTTTTGCAGGGGAGAGAAAGGTACATATTGTTCCTGAGAGATGGGAAGAGACCTGGGAGCCAAACCAAAACAGGCCTGGCTCCAGATCACTGAGGAGGTCAACAGCTATGGGGTCACACCACACACATGGATTTAGTGCCGCAAGCAGCTCAACCACCTGATCCAGTCTGTGACAGTGAATATCTTTTAATGCTTTTAACCTCTTGGACCTTGCATCTGGCAAAGCAGGATGGTGCACTGAGAGGAGAGGGATCAACCCACAGACATGGGCAAAGGGTCAGGGGATGCAAGCTGACTGACAGCGTCATGGCCAGGTTGCTCTGAAAGAAGACCTTTGTCATAGTGCAATCTCGAGGTCCCTCGCAGCAGTCATCTGCGTGCACCCATCACTGGCAGTTGGACTGCCAGTAGCCTTTGTGCTGGAATTGATGTCAATGGGGGAACAACAGCTCCCTTCCCTCGGTTTGCAGGAAATGATAGCACAGAGAGAACGGGCCAAGACCAGTGGTGGGCTGTTCATTTTGTGTGTCTTAACACTGATGGAGGAGGAGGCCATGTAGCTGGCTGGACAGCAAGATGGCAGGAACATCATGGATAGAGAGGCAGGGGCACCTTCCCAAGACAGTGAGTAAGGTCACCATGGGGCACAATGCTGCATCTGTAGTGATGGAGCTATGCTGCTCATTGGGCATCTGGTGCCCGCAGGGGTCTGCATTGTAGGGGTCTGTTCTATGCGGGGAGAGGTGGCCCTTGACCCTTATGTCATTGGGCTTGTGCTTGAGGTTAGATCTGGGCACACAACCTAGTGCCTGGGCAGCTGATGGAGGTTGTGATAGCCCAGGCTGACAGTGGAAGGCCAGACCCAAGCTGAGCCCCAGGCTCATGATGTGCCTCTGGTGTTGGCAGCATCAAGGGACATGCTGCATTAAGTCCATCCAGTTCTTGAGCTCGGCACTGTCTCTTACTGGTTTACGAGTGGTGTCCTCCATGGTTCTGACCATGGGCGCAAGGCAACAGTAGCAAAGCGAGAGGAGGACAAGGGACCTGGAATCACCACCAGACCGTCTGCGCTCTCAAGTCAGCAGGGAGGCAGACAGCTGCCTTGCTAGGGAGGAGGAGCGGCTGCCTCCCACAGCTGGGGGCTTCTCAGGGTTCTCCTGGTGCAGGCAGCTGCTCCTTCATCCCTGCTGATAGAGGGTGGTTCTGGTTTTGGGCAGGCAGCTCTAAGCATGCCCTCCAGACCTAAGGCATCCAGAGGACGACCGCCAAGATCATCCCTAGCCACAGGGCAGCAGGGTCAGCAGCCTGCCTCCACCTCAGCTGACAAGTTCTCCCCCTGCACTAATAGGAGAGCATGTAACAGAATAAAGTGCACATAGAATCATGGAGTTATGCAGGGTAAGTGAGTCTTTCAAATGCAAAGGGCAGGCTTTGTGAATGTAAATAAATTGTTAAGCAGAGACTCCCTCCCTTTCTCTTCCATTAAGCCTTTGGCCCTTCACTGCAGCCCAGCCTCCAAGAGGCTGCAGGTGATAGAATATGCTGCAAGGGGTCAACTCTGGAGTTTCACCAGATCTGCTCTGCGCAAATGTTCCTTAAGTCAATGCATCCTTAAGGAATGGGTCCTTCATCTGGCCTGCCCACCTTCCGCTCCACATCCTCATCTGAGGAGGCAGTCCGTTCCTCACTTTCCTTGTTGCTCATCGGCTCCCCGTTTTGCAGGGACAGGTTGTGCAGTGCACAGCAGACCACGACAAGTGGTGATACTCTCTGTGGTGCAGACTGCACAGACCCTCCGGACTGGTCAAGGCAGCGAAAGTGCATTTTAATTTTCAGCAAGCCAATAATAGGTTTGATGGCTGCTCTGGTGGAGGCATGAGTTTCATTGTACTGCTCCTCTGCTGTGCTTTGGGTGTGCCTCATTAGTGTCAATCATGTTCACAGGGGATTGCCCTTGTCACCCTGGATCCAGCCATCAACCTGGGCTGTGGCCTCAAATTTCTGGGAGCTCAAAATGTATACAGCTCCCTGGGAAATGAGAGCACACATCTGTATGATAATTTGTGTTAAAACAGTGAAAGCCTTTGTGATTTACAAATGCCGCTGGCTGGTCCCAGGGAGCTCTAATGACCATATGAGAGCAGTCGATGACCCGTTGCACTTTAGGGAAGTTAGCGATGGCCCCGTAGGCCAATGACCTTGCTGCCTGGCTGTCCTCCTCTGTGGAGAAGATGGAGGAAGTAATTGGCATAATGGAATAGGGCATTGGTCACCTCCTTTGTGCACCTGTGTGTGGCAGCCTGTGGTATGCCATATATGTCGTCTGTCGAGCCCCGGAAACCACCACTGGCAAAAAGATTGAATGCCGCAGTCACCTTGAGGGCCACTGGCATGGGGTTCCCACCAAATCCACATGGCTGCAGGTCTTGCTGAACGATCTCACATCTCAGTGACCATTTCCTGGAACACCCTGAGACATCTTTGGCATTGCCTCTGATATCTGAAGGTACTTAGTCCTTGGCCTGAGGATGCAGCACACGCCAGTGCCCTTCTTCTACAATGCCTTCCCTGGATGGCTTCATCCTGAAGAGCCTCCCCCTTTGGCCCTGCCTGCTGCTGGGGTTACAGCCTCAGCTGTTGAGCGGCAAGGGCCCTCCTTTGGTGCATCCTCTCCTCCTGCTCCCAAGGTTGTAAGAATATTGGATGTATGAGACCCATGTTATTCCAGCAATAGAACTGTTTGAAGAAGACAGATAGTGATATGAGAATATGCTTGTCCATGATTTTCACCCATAGAATTGATGAGCAGTGAGTTTTGAAACTCCTTCCATTGTCCACATCGACAACTCCACCCACCCAACACTGGCCTCCTCCCACTTTGTCATTAATCCTGGCTTCCCCACGTGCGTTTGCAGCAAGTTTGGAGAAATGGTGCATGTTACCCTCTGAACCCGATGCCCTACCTTCCACCCTCCTCCTGTCACTATGACACTTGTTCCCATTCACCCACCCAACATAACCTTGCACCTTCCCTTGTAATGCTTGAACCTCCCCCACCCCCCCGCCACATTACCTGATCACAATTGAACTGGACATGCCATCTCTCCCTTGTGCCTACATCCTTCCCCATTGAAGTGTCCATGCTGACCCGAAACCCTCCCATCAACCTTACTGTTTTCGTCCGATCCCATCCCCCACCCTACGAGACCCTCTATTATCCAAACACGACACTAGATGTGCCCCCCTGCTGAATCCCACTCCTCCTCTTGACTGTGACCATTCCCACCACCAGCCATGACCATGAGTTTGACCCACAGGACCCCAATGTGGACAGTAGTGACCCTGCCCTTTAGGTCCTATATTCACCTCACCTTCACTTACTGCAACACCACCACACCCAGGACACTCGGCCCTTCCCTCCTCCATGTACCCGAACCCCAGCCTTTCAACCCCTACCACCCCGATTTGCCCTTGCTGGTCCAGAGCCTGAAGCCAAACATCCATTCCACTGTTGCTCTCCCTTGTGCTACAAAGTTCATGAAAGAAAACCGCTGACATCAGACACAGCTACACAAAGCTGACTGGTGCATGTCAAAACGTGAACCGGGTGCCACGAGATTCCTGTGCGCTGCTGACTTAATCTGGAAGGTAGAGCTTAATTCCAATTAATTATAAGATTAAGTATTTATGGCATGCAAATGTATTAAAAGTAGGAAACCTGACCCGCCAGAAACACGCCACTGACTTAATCTCTAAATCTGAACCCGCTGTCCGGAAAACAAAATTTCACCTCCCGCCTAATTAAGTCACCCCACCCGTCGTGTTTCCTGCTCTTGCAGGCCACAAAATTCCCACCATGGTGTGGGCTCCCCACAGGCGTGAGTAGCCATGTTCTCAATGGGTAGTCCTCATCTCCAAGGATCCACTCCTGAAGGAGGGAGGGAGAGAGAGAGATCGGAAAGGTTTTGGCACCTGGGACTGCCTCAGTGTGTAGGCATCGTGACAACTTCCTGGAAGCATGCACAGACCAATGGAATCCATTTCCTGTTGTCTCAAATCAACTGTACATTGAGGGAGTGGAAGACCATTGGCTGGTGTTCAGGAGCCATGATGGCCACATGCATGCAGTCGATGACCCCTTGCAGCTGGGGGAATTCAATGATGGCTCCAAAACTGATAACCCGCTCAGCAGGAGATCCATGTGGAAGTGCAGTCTCTGGCCCTCCTGAAAAAGGGCATTGGGTGACCTCCTTGATGCACTGATGGGCTGCTGACTGAGATCCCACACATGTCCCCAATGGATCCCTGGAATGATCCAGTGGCATAGAAGTACAGTGCCACTGTGACCTTCAGGGCCACTGCATTAGATTCCCACCAAGTCCTTCGGGACACAGCTCATCCTGCAACATGACATACAGGTCTGGGACAGCCGCACTGGAGAGGTAGAGTCTTCATTGGCATTTCCTCAGACATCTGCAGGTAGTTGTGCCTTGACCTGTAGACCCTCTGGAGGGTAGCTTCTTCTGCCTGGCGCAGCTCCCTCTCTCTCCTTGTGCCCTTCTCCAGCATCTGGAGGTTGCTGCTGACCCTCCTGTGGGCTCAAAGGTTGTTGTGGTGCTGCAGCAACTGCCTGGCCCTCCCTCCAGCTCTGTTGCACTTCATCTTCAATGGAGTTCCCAAGGCCTGGATGTATGAGGCCCTAGTGGAGAGGTCAGTTACTGGGGGCACTGATTTAAGGTGATTGGGAGAAGGATTAGAGGGGACATGAGGAAAAACTTTTTCACCCAGAGGGTGGTGAGTGTCTGGAATTCACTGCCCGAATCGGTGGTGGAGGCAGAAACCCTCAACCCAATTAAAAAGGTACCTACCTGGACATGCACCTGAAGTGCTGTAACCTGCAAGGCTACGGACCACGTGCTGGAAGATGGGATTAGATTGGGCAGCTAGGTTTTTAGCCGGCACAGACACGATGGGCTGAATATCCTCCTTCTGTGCTTTAATTTTGCGATGGTTTTATGATAGGTGGCCTCTCCTTGAGAGCCAGACCTTCCCTGGCAGTGGGCCCCTCTCATTGCCCCCACTTGTAAGCTTTGCCCAGGTGTCATTTGCCTGCTTCCATGTTGCTTCCTTGAAGGAAGCAAGCCTCTTCACTGTTGGACCTCCGCCCTCCATGTTTGCTGCCATGGACAAAATCATGATGGGGCATCATAATATAAGAAATAGGAGGAGTAGGCCATTCGGCCCCTCAAGCCTTCCTCACCATTCAATAAGATCATAGCTGATCTGCCCCAGACCTCAACTCCTCTTTTGTCCCAGCTCCTCATAGCCCTCAACTCATTTCAAAAATCTACCTACCTCCTCTTTAAATACTTAGTGATTTAGCTTCCACAAATGTGGGGTAGAGAATTCCAGACTTTCACTACCCGAAGAAATTCCTTTGCTTCTCCATTTTAAATGAGTGTCCCCTTATTCTGTAACTATATCCCGTAGTTCGAGATTCCCCCACTAGAGGATACCTCTTCTCAACATCTACCCTGTCAAGCCCTCTCAGAACCTTGTATGTTTCAATAAGATCACCCCTCATTCTTCTAAACTCTCATGAATAATGGCCAAACTTGTTTAGCCGTTCTTGATAAGTCAACCCCTTCATCCCAGGAATCAGCCTAGTGAATCTGTTTTGAACTGCCTTCAATGCCAGGATCTTCTTTGGGCCTCCTTATCTCGAGAGACAATGGATACGCGCCTGGAGGTGGTCAGTGGTTTGTGAAGCAGCGCCTGGAGTGGCTTAAAGGCCAATTCTGGAGTGACAGGCTCTTCCACAGGTGCTGTAGAGAAATTTGTTTGTTGGGGCTGTTGCACAGTTGGCTCTCCCCTTGCGCCTCTGTCTTTTTTCCTGCCAACTACTAAGTCTCTTCGACTCGCCACACTTTAGCCCTGTCTTTATGGCTGCCCGCCAGCTCTGGCGAATGCTGGCAACTGACTCCCACGACTTGTGATCAATGTCACACGATTTCATGTCGCGTTTGCAGACGTCTTTATAACGGAGACATGGACGGCCGGTGGGTCTGATACCAGTGGCGAGCTCGCTGTACAATGTGTCTTTGGGGATCCTGCCATCTTCCATGCGGCTCACATGGCCAAGCCATCTCAAGCGCCGCTGACTCAGTAGTGTGTATAAGCTGGGGGTGTTGGCCGCTTCAAGGACTTCTGTGTTGGAGATATAGTCCTGCCACCTGATGCCAAGTATTCTCCGAAGGCAGCGAAGATGGAATGAATTGAGACATCGCTCTTGGCTGGCATACGTTGTCCAGGCCTCGCTGCCATAGAGCAAGGTACTGAGGACACAGGCCTGATACACTCGGACTTTTGTGTTCCGTGTCAGTGCGCCATTTTCCCACACTCTCTTGGCCAGTCTGGACATAGCAGTGGAAGCCTTACCCATGCGCTTGTTGATTTCTGCATCTAGAGACAGGTTACTGGTGATAGTTGAGCCTAGGTAGGTGAACTCTTGAACCACTTCCAGAGCGTGGTCGCCAATATTGATGGATGGAGCATTTCTGACATCCTGCCCCATGATGTTCGTTTTCTTGAGGCTGATGGTTAGGCCAAATTCATTGCAGGCAGACGCAAACCTGTCGATGAGACTCTGCAGGCATTCTTCAGTGTGAGATGTTAAAGCAGCATCGTCAGCAAAGAGGAGTTCTCTGATGAGGACTTTCCGTACTTTGGACTTCGCTCTTAGACGGGCAAGGTTGAACAACCTGCCCCCTGATCTTGTGTGGAGGAAAATTCCTTCTTCAGAGGATTTGAACGCATGTGAAAGAAGCAGGGAGAAGAAAATCCCAAAAAGTGTGGGTGCGAGAACACAGCCCTGTTTCACACCACTCAGGATAGGAAAGGGCTCTGATGAGGAGCCACCATGTTGAATTGTGCCTTTCATATTGTCATGGAATGAGGTGATGATACTTAGTAGCTTTGGTGGACATCCGATCTTTTCTAGTAGTCTGAAGAGACCACGTCTGCTGACGAGGTCAAAGGCTTTGGTGAGATCAATGAAAGCAATGTAGAGGGGCATCTGTTGTTCACGGCATTTCTCCTGTATCTGACGAAGGGAGAACAGCATGTCAATAGTCGATCTCTCTGCACGAAAGCCACACTGTGCCTCAGGGTAGACGCGCTCGGCCAGCTTCTGGAGCCTGTTCAGAGCGACTCGAGCAAAGACTTTCCCCACTATGCTGAGCAGGGAGATTCCACGGTAGTTGTTGCAGTCACCGCGGTCACCTTTGTTTTTATAGAGGGTGATGATGTTGGCATCGCGCATGTCCTGGGGTACTGCTCCCTCGTCCCAGCACAGGCATAGCAGTTCATGTAGTGCTGAGAGTATAGCAGGCTTGGCACTCTTGATTATTTCCTTTCTTAAATACAGGGACCAAAACTGTACACAGTACTCCAGGCGTAGCCTCACCAACTCCTTGTACAGTTGCAACAAGACTTCCCTATATTTAAACTCCAATCCCCTAGCAATAAAGGTCAAAATTCCATTTGCCTTCTTAATTACTTGCTGCACCTGCATACTAACTGTGTGTTTCATGCACAAGAATACCCAGATCCCTCTTTGCTGCACTTTTTTGAAGTCTCTCTCCATTTAAATAATAGTCAGCCTTTTGATTCTTCCTACCAAAGTGCATGACCTCACACTTTCCTACATTAAACTCCATTTGCCGAGTTTTGCCCACTCACTCAACCTATCTATATCCCCTTGCAGATTCCTTGTGTCCTCATCAAAACATGCCCTCTCACCTATATTTGTCTCATCAGCAAATTTGGATATATTACACTCTGCCCCCTCCTCCAAGTCACTAATATAGATAGTAAATAAAGGTCCTAGGGCTGATCCTTGTGGCATGCCACTAGTTATTTCTTTCCAACCTGAAAAAGACCCATTAATCCCGACTGTCTTCTGTGAGTTAACCAATCCTCAATCCATGCTAATATATTACCCCAATACCATGAGCTCCTATCTTTTTTTTATTTATTCATGGGATGTAGGAGTCACTGGCCAGGCCAGCATTTATTGCCCGTCCCTAATTGCCTTGAGGAGGTGGTGGTGAGCTGCCTTCTTGAACCGCTGCAGTCCATGTGGGGTAGGTACATTCACAGTGCTGTTAGGAAGGGAGTTCAAGGATTTTGACCCAGCGACAGTGAAGGAACGGCGATATAGTTCCAAGTCAGGATGGTGTGTACTTGGAGGGGAACTTGCATGTGGTGGTGTTCCCATGTATTTGCTGCCCTTATTCTTCCAGTTGATAGAGGTCGCGGGTTTGGAAGGTACTGTCTAAGGAGCCTTGGTGCATTGCTGCAGTGCATCTTGTAGATGGTACACACTGCTGCCACTGTGTGTCGGTGGTGGAGGGAGTGAATGTATGTAGATGGGGTGCCAATCAAGTGGGCTGCTTTGTCCTGGATAGTGTTGAGCTTCGAATGTTGTTGGAGCAGCACCCATCCAGGCAAGTGGAGAGTATTCCATCACACTCCTGACTTGTGCCTTGTAGATGGTGGACAGGCTTTGGGGAGTCAGGTGAGTTACTCACCTCAGGATTCCTAGCCTCTGACCTGCTCTTGTAGCAACAGTATTTATATGGCTACTCCAGTTCAGTTTCTGGTCAATGGTAGCCCTTAGGATGTTGATAGTGGGGGATTCAGCGATGGTAATGCCATTGAATGTTAAGGGGAGATGGTTAGATTCTCACTTGTTGGAGATGGTCATTGCCTGGCACTTGTGTGGTGCGAATGTTACTTGCCACTTATCAGCCCAAACCTGGATATTGTCCAGATCTTGCTGCATTTCTACACGGACTGCTTCAGTATCTGAGGAGTCACGAATGGTGCTGAACATTGCGCAATCAGCGAACATCCCCACTTCTATCCTTATGACCTCTTGAGCAATAATATTATGTGGCACCTTATCGTATGCCTTCTGGAAATCCAAATACACTATATCTACCAGTTCCCCTTCATCAACTCTGCTTGTTATATCCTCAAAGAACTCTTGCAAATTTGTCAAAGGTGATTTCCCTTTCACAAAACCATGTTGACTGTTTGATTGTGTTAAGCTTTCCTAAAATGTCCTGCTATTTCTTCCTTAATAAGTGGACTCCAGCATTTTCCCAATGAATGATGTTAGGCTGAGTGGCCTATAGTTTCCTGCTTTTTGCCTCCCTCCCTTCTCGAACAGGGGCATCACATTAGTGTTTTTTCCAATCCACTGGGACCCTCCTGGAATCCAGTGAGTTCTGAAATATTTCAAATGCCTTCACTATCTCTGCAGCCACTTCCTTTAAAACCCTTGGATGCAGGCCATCAGGTCCTGGCGACTTGTCTGCCTTTAGTCCCATTAGTTTGTCAAATACTTTGTTTCAAGATGCTTCCTCCCATTAGCAAGGAGCTAATCTGATATCTGTGGGATGTTTGTAATGTCCTCCATTGTGAAGACTGATGCAAAATATTGGTTTAAATTATCTGCCATTTTCCTGTTCCCCCATTATCAATTCTCCAGTTGCATCCTCCAAGGGTCCCATGCTCACTTTAGCTACTCCTTATGTACCTGTAGAAGGTCTTGCTGTTAGTTTATATTTCTTGCCAATTTAACTTTCATAATCAATTTTCTCCCTCTATTAGCTTTTTAGTCATCTGTTCCTGGTTCCTAAAAAATTCCCAATCCTCTGGCCTACCATTAGTTTTCATTGCTTTGTATGCCTTAGTTTTTGATTGGATACTCTCCTTGACTGCCTTTGTTAACCACAGGTCCTTCTCAGAGTCCTTCTCTTTGACCGGGATAAATCATGAGGTTAGACTTCCTGTCCTGTGTTCCATCCTGATTTTATATCTCCATGCTTCCATTTCTGTCCACTTCATTCCCTTAAAATACAGCCCATAATTTCCCTTGGAATTTTCTTACTCAGTGATTTTCCAATGATACAGTGGCTATTGGGGTTTACAAGATACAAGCCCTGGCATGATCAATTCAGTGGCAGGAATTCTGGTCAAAGAAAAAGGATTGTAGGCACAAGTGCAAGTTGAGAATTGCAGCCTGTTAAACCATGGAGTCTCTTCAGAAAATTATGCTGTGTGTCTGAAATGTCAACAGTTGTGGCCAAATTCTTAGAATATACAACTCAAGAAAAAATTAGCATTTATAAATGCACAGCTTAATCAAAGACAGCCAGTACAGACTTGTTAAAGGCAACACATGTTTGATAAATTTAATAGGGATTTTAGAAGAAATGACTAATCAGATACATAAAAGAAATACAGAATACAAAGAGTATCTGGAGTTTTTCTATAAGGCATTCAATAGAGTGTTTAACAAGAGGCTTATTAGAAGAAAAAAGAGGCTTATGGTATGAGTAAATTTAGCAAAATGGATAGAAAGTTAACAGACAGTGACGGAAGATTTTTGTGAACCTGTGCTGCTCAGATTAAAAAATGGTTTGAAGTGGTAGACCACAGAGATCAGTTCTGAAGCCACTTTTGTTCTTGGTAAATAGATGACTTGGACTTATGCATAGGGAGCAAAATGTCAGCATAAAAGTTGGAGGTCTAGAAAACAGTGAGGAGGACTGTGAAAGAGTTCAGAAAGACATTGATTATTGGACAGTGAAGACAGGGGGCAGATGCAATTTAATGAGGATAAGTGTGAAAGAATACATTTGAGGAAAAACAATGAATTGGAGTTGAAAAAAAATCAATACATAGATGCCAAAGCAGGCTGGTAAATGGAGAAGCATGGGCAGAATCTTCTGCATAGTCCCTGAGGAACAGCAAGACCATTTGTGGTAGGGAACTTAATTGGTGGTCTTTGCCAAGCTCTTTCCCAGAACTACAGAATTAGCATTCCACCTCCAGGTTTCCCTACCAATCAGGGAGGGTTGGTGGGGTAGTGTGCTGGATCTTTCAAGACACTGATTTACAATGGCTTAGCAACACTTGGATTTGAGACTGCAGCAGCCACAAGAAGAGACGAGGCCTGGGAAGGCTGCATCCCAGGTCTCTCTTACCTGGAGGTCCTGCTGCTGGATTTGAGCTGCAGCGAGGTGGTTTTTCCCATGGATGAGAAGAAGAGGACAACTTCTCCAACCAAGCAGGCGTGCACAGAAGAGGCCAAGTAAGTCAGCAGCAGAGATGTGGTCCCTCCAGCCTGGTGACAGTGAACCAAGAGAATCCAGGATCTTCGGAGGGCACGACAGGAGATTTTTTTAAAATTCATTCATTGGATGTGGATGTTGCTGGCTAGGCCAGCATTTATTGCCCATCCTTAATTGCCCTTGAGAAGGCAGTGGTGAGCTGCCTTCTTGAACTGCTGCAGTCCTTGTGGTGTAGGTACACCCACAGTGCTGTTAGAAAGGGAGTTCCAGGAATTTGACCCAGCAGTGAAGGAAGAGTGATATAGTTCCAAGTCAGGATGGTCTGTGGCTTGAAGGGGAACTTGCAGGTGGTGACGTTCCCATGCATATGCTGCCCTTGTCCTTCTAGTTGGTAGAGATCATGGGATTAGAAGGTGTTGAAGGAACCTTTGAGAGTTGCTGCAGTGCATCTTGTAGATGGTATATACTGTTGCCACTGTACGTAATTGGCCGAGGGAGTGAACGTTGAAGGTTGCAGATGGGGTACTAATCAAGTGGGCTGCTTTATCCTGGATGGTGTCGAGCTTCTTGAGTATTGTTGCAGCTGCAGCCATCCAGGCAAGGAGTGTATTTCATCACTCCTGACTTGTGCCTTGTAGATGGTGGACAGGCATTGGGAAAATCAGGTGGTGAGTTACTCGCTGCAGAATTCCCAGCCTCTGAGCTGCTCCTGTAGCCACAGTATTTATATGACTGATCCAGTTCAGTTTCTGGTCAATGGTAACCCCCAGGCTGTTGATAGTGAGGGATTCAGCGATGGCAATGCCATTGATCAAGGGGAGATGGTTAGATTCTGTCTTGGAGATGGTCATTGCCTGGCACTTGTGGCACAAATGTTACTTGGCATAACACTTTCAGGTGCCAAGCCCCAAACTGACTTCACAGCATTCTCCTGCAAAGCACTCTTCAGGACAACACATTGCAGTTGCACTCATTCCTTTTTCTCCAGGTACCTCACATCTGCATCTATGCAGCCAGAGGTGCAAGATGGAGCTGCATAAGTTACACCCATGCTGTACTGAAGGCTGGCACCAGGGAAGTGCAGCTGAAGGCGAGTGAAGTACTAGGCAGCTGAAGTTATTTCCAAGAAGTTGGAAATTACCTGTTGAGCAGTGAAAGCACTCTACGAGAAGAAATGCTTTGAACAGTAGCTTCTCACCTGGCCATGACTAGAACACTTCAGTTTTAGTGATCAAACCTTCCCAGCTTGTCAGTTTCATTGATGAAGTTCTTCCCACTGTGCATTCACCTGGGTGACTCTGGTGAGTGCTGACAGGTTAGGAAACAGGTGCCCTGGCTGGCAAATCCAGAATTCAGGGTTAAAACAGTTCATACTTGACTTCTTAACTACCTTAATTACTCAACAGATCCAAGCAGGTTCCCCACCTGCCTTCAATCCCACCCCACAGAAACCCAGAAGAGGGCGGGAAGATGTCAGGATTCCAAGCTAACATCAATTTCAGGGGATTTACCTCCCCACTCACAGGCAAAATTCTCCCCTTTAGTACTACAAGTACATGATTCACAAACATTTTGCACATGCAAGTAAAGCCACAAAAATGGCCATTAGCATTTGTTTTTGATAAATATAGATATACAGGTAGATTTTAATCCTTGGACATGATAGCTGGCCACCTTTTCAGACAGAGAAGAAGCTGCCACAAATTTGAGGTGTGCTGCAGATGCTAAACAAGCTTCCTGAGGCAGCTTGCTGCTTCTGGGTCACAGGAATGTCAGGTGGTTGGGATGCTGATGGCAGCTACAGCTAGTTCCTGGAGGGAGATAGATGTATCCGAAGGGCAAGTCTGACAGGCAACAGCCAAAAGTAATTTTTGCGAAGCCAGGCGGAGCATTCCTGATCCTTCCAGTGTCACAAAAATAGAAGTGTAAATAAGTGTTTGTGGTTGTTTCCCGAGTGACTAGTGCTACCTTCAAGGACCACTGCTTAGGTTGCTCATGACCATTACACATGGGTGGAACATGCTCCTTCCACGTGACCTTTAACATTGCAATCCAGGTCCAAACTCATTAGAACCCCAACTCGTAGCCCTACTACCTGTTTCAGGCAAGCACTGTGGCTGCGCAGGGCCCTTTCAAAATAGCACTGACTCGATCCTCAGCATTAATAGAGCAGTAAATGTACCAACTGCATCTGAAGACCCTCATCACCCTGTTAGCATTGATATTGGCAAGTTAAAACAGCCCCACAGACAATAATGAAATAAGATTTTTTTTTTACATAGGCCTCATAGAAGTGACTTTAAAGAAGAGACAAACAAACAAACAGACATTTAAGTGGAACAGGCTGCACTGGTAGACCAGCAGATTAGTCTGGGTATAATTTATAACCACTTCTTTTTCTTTATGACCTATTACATAAAATAGGGTTTTACAGCATAACTCACTTGATTGGTCAGCCAGCAGAAGCCTTTTGACATGCTGAAACATTCCTATTGCATTGACCTCCTTGTCAATTTCAGGTGAATTTCATAAATCCAAAAGCACTGAGCCAGTGGTTTCTACGTTCTCAAGGGAGTTAAGAGTGAGATCTCCAGTAGCCAGATTGCTGCAATAAAACTTCACATGATATTTCAGGGAAAAATGACTGGGATTAAATAATTTCATAAAATGTAAACAGGGGCAATATACTTTTATGTTATAGATTTCCAGTAGACTTCTGTATTAGCGAGATGTCTGGAGGCCAGATCCTAACAGTTCTGAAGATGAATGCACAAAATGTTACCTTTCTTTTTACAGGTACTGGTGGACTTGTGGAACATTTCCATAATTTTCTATTCTTATTTTCCATCACTTTTTTTTTTACAGAAACCTATGCAGATAGGTAGAATCCCTTAGAGAAAGTTTGTTACTCTCCAGAAAGCCTGGTTGTGAAGGATAAAACAAGAGCCAATCTTTACATACTTTCGTAAGCATTTGTTCATAGAGATACACATTACAAACATGCACTTCTTAAACCCAAACTCCATTTCCAGTCAGTTCCTATTTATAGGAGTCCAAGTGAATCCCTAGATAATGACCATTACCTGCATCCAATTAAGCACAGTTAATATACAACTAACATAGGTCAATGATAAGAATTTGTTTGAAGGGTGTCAGTCATAAACCTAATTATTGCCTTTTCCGAGAAGAAAATAAAAGGGTACCTAGAAGTACAGGGCGTTACCCTCCATCAACACAATGCTGTTCTTTCAGCACAGAAACAGCCATTTTCGGGGACTATCTTGATTTCTCAGAGGACAGTGCAGCAGACGTTGATGCACAAAATAGATGGATTAAAAGGCGTGTTTGCTGTTTCATTTATAGAAAAGCAAATGGGCGGCACAGTGGCGCAGTGGTTAGCACTGCAGCCTCACAGCTCCAGCGACCCGGGTTCAATTCTGGGTACTGCCTGTGTGGAGTTTGCAAGTTCTCCCTGTGTCTGCGTGGGTTTTCTCCGGGTGCTCCGGTTTCCTCCCACAAGCCAAAAGACTTGCAGGTTGGTAGGTAAATTGGCCATTATAAATTGCCCCTAGTATAGGTAGGTGGTAGGGAAATATAGGGACAGGTGGGAATGTGGTAGGAATATGGGATTAGTGTAGGATTAGTATAAATGTGTGGTTGATGGTCGGCACAGATTCGGTGGGCCGAAGGGCCTGTTTCAGTGCTGTATCTCTAAACTAAATGGACTTTATGCATGTACACAGATTCCTAAGCCCCCCTCCCTCCAGTGCACCACAGCAGTGGCAAGAGATTCACAGGTGGCTACATTAAATGGGGCAGTGAAATAACCACGAGACAGTGACTGAGTTCCTAAAACTATAGGGGCTTATCTACCTGGGCCTAACATATTTATGAAATATCTAGCCAAACATTTATTGCTGTCCATTATAGCTAGGGTCTCTGGAATCCTGCAACACAGCTTTTTTTAAAAATTCACAGGACATGGGCATTGCTGGCAAGTCCAGAATGTATTGCCTGTCCCTAATTGTCCTTGAGAATGGGGTGGTGATCTACCTTCTTGAACTGCTGCAGCCCATGTGGTATAGGCACACCCACAGTGCGGTTAGGTATGGAGTTCCAAGATTTAGTCACAATGGCTGGAGTTTTACCCCACCCCAGTGAGCCAGATGGTGGCAAGGGGGTGGTGTAAAATGGAGCAGGAGGCTCTGGGAGGCGTTCCCAGCCACACTGAGGGAGGGGGAGAAATGGGCTGCCCATCCCAGGCCAATCGTGGCCCTCAAGTGGCCACTTAAGGGCCTTTGCCCTCCTCCACAGATATTTTACTCATGGCAAGCACAGAGTGCCTGATTGAGGGATGCCCCCACTTCCCCAACCATCCCCAGGACCCAAGACATTCCCCCACACCCCTTCCCCCCAAATGACTACCCTTGCCTTGCTGGGCTGTGTCTGATCTGCCAGGCAAGGCAAACCAAAACTTTTCCTTGGTCCTGACTCCATGTCCTCGGCTGGGCTGCAGTCCCAGCAGTGGCCACTGCTCCTGGTGGCACTGCTGGGACTAACAGCTGCTAGTCCAATGATTGGCTGGCAGCTCAATGAGGCAGGACTTCCTCCTTCAAGCAGGTGGAAGTCCCGCCTCTGAACAATTAAAGCCTGGGGACCTGTAAAATGCAAGTTGGATCCCCAGGCTGGGCGGAAGCGGGTTCGCCACTGACTTTTACGCTAGTGGCCAACTGCCGTCCGCCCGTAGTAAAATCCAGCCAAATGATATATTTCCAAGTCAGGATGGTGTATGACTTGGAGGGGAACTTGTAGGTGGTGGTGTTCCCATGTGCTGTTGCGCTTGTTCTTCTAGGCAAACCCAACCACATTTTGTTGTGAGATGCCACAAGATACTAACCGTGGTCTACAGTTGGTTTGGTCTTACTGCAATTATTTTACTTTTAAAAAATTGCACTTGTATAAACAGGCTGTCCTTGTTGATGAGGAGAGTAGATCAAGAGTGTAAGTGTAGACTGCAGCAGGCAACAGCTGAAATTGGGATCCACTAGCAACCAGTCTGCAGCAAGATTAATAATTAATAGATTTTTATGCATATGTAATCTTACATTGACATTGGGGGAAGCACTTTGACCCAAAATTACTGCATCCTAAACTTTTGCCATTAAACTAAAGTTACCTTTTCCTTTAATTCATCTACAGTAATGACATTTTATCCGGTGTGCTACAGTTAGGAAACCATCCTATTCTTCACAGTCCCACCCAGCACATTTGCAGTAGTAGTCCAGCTATCAGTTTTTTTAATGAAGGGCCAGAGCCAAGACAATAAGAATAAAATCCTGCAAGCCATAAGAATGTAAGATCATAAGGAATAGAAGCAGGAATTAACCATATAGCCTCTCAAGCCTGCTCTGTCATTCAATAAGATCATGGCTGATCTTGGCCACAACCACTTTCCTGCCTGTTCCCCACAATCATTGACTTGCCTATTGTTCAAGAATCTGTCTATTTCAGCTTTATTCAGTGACCCAGCCTTCACTTATCTTCGGGATAGAGAATTCCAAACATTCACAACGAAGAAATTCCTCCTCATCTGTCTCAAATGGGCAACCCCTTATTCTGAAACTATTCCCTAGTTCTCGATTCCTCCATGAGGGAAAAACATCCTCTCAGCATCTACCCCGAGCACCTTCAGAACCTTACATGTTTCAGTAAGATCACCTCTCATTCTTCTAAACTCCAATACATATCGGCCCAAGCTGCTCAACCTTTCCTCGAGACAACCCCTTCATCCCAGAAGGGAACCTAGTAAACCTTCTCTAAACTGCCTCAAATGCAATTATATCCCTCCTTAAATAAGGAGTCCAAAATTGTATGCAGTTGTGGTCTGATCAGCACTCTGTACAGTTGTTTTATACTCCAACCCCCTTGCAATAAAGGCCAACATTCAATTTACCTTATTAATTACTTGCTGCATTACATTGTCACAGCACTGGCCAGGTAAGAATGGGAGGAACAGTGGCACAAACCCAACCTAGCTCTCAGGTGTTACTCATGGTAGCACTCTTGCTGCTCAGTTGGAAGGTTTGGAGTTCAAGTTCCACTTCAGCACATAACATCGCCTGAAACTTCAGTTCAGTCCTGGGTTGGTGCTGCACTGTTGAAGCAGTTGTCTTTCAAATGTGATTTTTAAACTGAGACCCTGACAACCCTCTCAGGTGGAGATGAATTCTGTCGCACTATTTGAAAAAGAGCAGAGCCGTTCACTGCAGTGTCCTGGCCTGAACTGGCATTCACTAATACAAGTTATCTAGTCATGTATCTCATTGCTGTTTATGTGACCTTGCTGTGTGCAAATTGTTTCCTATATTACAATATCTGCACTCCAAAAAGTTTTCTATTGGCTATCAGATATCCTGAGTTTGTGAAAGATGCTATATAAATGCAAGTAAATACAGAATCAGAGCATTGGGGTCTAAACTATTGCTAAATAAATATGCATTACTTTTAATATATTTATTTTAGAAAAAGCTGTTTTGTCCACCATATCTGACTGTACAGACAAATTGTGACTGCTTTTAGTCGGAGTGTATTTCGCAAATAATAGACTTCTCAGCAAAATTGAAGTCCTGAAGTTTAAAGGGGTAGTTGTAGCATTGATACACAATTGTTTAAGGGACAGAAAGCAGAGAAGAGTGGTATACAGTTGTTTTTCAAACTGGCCCAAAGTATACAGTGGTCAATATTAGGACCACTGCTCTGATATATGTTAATGACTGGACTTTTATATACTGGATATAATTTCAAAGTTTGCAGATGACATAAAAGTCAAAAGTGAAGTAAACTGAGGATAGTTTTAGACTTGCAGGAGAACATAAAAAGACTGGTGATATTGGCAGATACATAGCAGATGCAATTTAACACAAAAGTGTTAAGTGATGCATTTGATAGGAAGGGTGAGAAACATAGGAAATAGGATCAGGAGTAGGCCATTCAGCCCTTCAAGCCTGCTCCACCATTCATTATGATCATGGCTGATCATCCAACTCAGTTACTTGTGCCCACTTTCACCCCATACCCTTTGATCCCTTCAGACTCAAGAGCTATATTTAATTCCTTCTTGAAAACATACGATGTTTTGGCCTCAACTGCTTTCTGTGGTAGCAAATTCAACAGGCTCAACACTGTGGTGGAAGTAATTTCTCATCAGTCCTGAAAGGTTCACCCCATATCCCAAGACTATGACCCCTGGTTCTGGACTGCCCCCATCATCGGGAACATCCTTCCTGCATCTACCCTGTCAAGTCCTGTTAGAATTTTATAGGTTTCTATGAGATCCCTCAGCGAATATAATAATCCTAACCGACTCAATCACTCCTCATACGTCAGTCATGCCATCCCAGAAATCAGTCTGGTAAATCTTCGCTGCACTCCCTCTATAACAAGAACATCCTTCCTCAGAGAAGGAAATCAAAACGGTACACAATATTCCAGGTGTGGCCTCACCAAGGCCCTGTATAATTGCAGCAAGACATCCCTGCCCCTGGACTCTAATCCTCTCACTATGAAGGCCAACATACCATTTGCCTTTTTTTACCATCTGTTGCACCTGCATGCTTACCTTCAGTGACTGGTGTACGAGAACACCCAGGTCTTGCTGCATATTCCCCTCAGTTTATACCCAGATAAAAATCTGCCTTCCTGTTTTTGCTACCAAAGTGGATAACCTCACATTTATCCACATTATACTGCATCTGCCATGCATTAGCCCACTCACTCAACTTGTCCAAATCACCCTGAAGCCTCTCTGCATCCCCCTCACAACTCACCCTCCCACCCAGTTTTGTGTCATCTGCAAATTTGGAGATAATTTAGATGAGGGAACTAAATGTAATATATATTGTGAATAGCTGGGGTCCTAGCACTAATCCCTGCTGTACCCCACTAGTCACTGCCTGCTATTCAGAAAAAGACCCATTTATCCCTACTGTTTCCTGTTTGCCAACCAATTTTCTATCCATCACAATACACTCCCCCCAATCCCATGTGCTTTAATTTTACATGCTAATCTCTTATGTGGGACTTTGTCGAAAGCCTTCTGAAAGTCCAAATAAACCGCATCCACTGGCTCCCCCTCATCAACTCTACTAGTTACATCCTCAAAGAATTCTAGTAGATTTGTCAAGCATGGTTTCCCTTTTGTAAATCCATGCTGACTCTGCCCAATTCTACCACTGTTCTCCAAGTGCTCTGCTATAAAATCTTTGATAATGGACTCTAGAATTTTCTTCACTACCGACGTCAGGCTGACTGGTCTATAATTCCCTGCTTTCTCTCTACCTCCCTTTTTAAATAGTGGGGTTACATTAGCTACCCTCCAATCTGTAAGAACTGTTCCAGAGTCTATAGAATCTTGGAAGATGACCACCAATGCATCCACTATTTCTAGGGCCACTTCCTTAAGTACTCAGGGATGCATACCATCAGGCCCTGGGGATTTATCGGCCTTCAATCCCATCAATTTTCCCAACACTCTTTCTCTAATACGGATTTCCTTCAGTTCCTCTCACTAAGCAGTGTTCCCCAACATTTCTGATATGATTTGTGTTCTCCTTTGTGAGGACAGAACCAAAGTATGCATTTAGTTGGTCAGCTATTTCTTTGTTCCCCATAATAAATTCCCCTGTTTCTGACTAAGGGACCTACATTTGTCTTCACATACCTATAGAAACTTTCAGTTTTTACAGTCAGTTTTTATGTTTCCCGCAAGCTTGCTCTCGTAATCTATTTTCCCCTTCTTAATCAATCCCTTGTCCTCCTTTGCTGAATTCTAAACTGCTCCCAATCCTCAGGTCTGTTTTTTTCTGGCGAATTTATATGCCTCTTCCTTGGATCTAATGCTATCTCTAATTTCCCTTGTAAGCCATGGTTTGGCTACCTTCCCCATTTTACTTTTGCGCCAGACAGGGATAAACAATTGTTGCAGTTCATCCATGCGTTCTTTAAATGTTTGCCATTGCCTATCCACCGTCATCCCTTTAAGTAAGGTTTCCTAATCCGTCATAGCCAACTCACACCTCATACCTTCGTAGTTTCCTTTACTAAGATTCAGGACCCTAGTCTCAGAATCAACTACGTCACTCTCCATCTTGATGAAGAATTCTATCATATTATGGTCGCTATTTCCCCAAGGGGTCTCGCACCACGAGATTGTCAATTATTCCTTTCATTTCACAATACCCAGTCTAGGATGGCCTGTTCTCTAGTTGGTTCCTCAACATATTGGTCCAGAAAACCATCCCGTATACACTCCAAGAATTCCTCCTCTACAGTATTGTGACTAATTTGATTTGTCCAATCTATGTGCAGATTTAAGTCACCCATAATTAGATGTTCCTTTATAGCATGTGTCTAATTTCCTGTTTAATGCCATTCCCAACATCACCAGTACAGCTTTGGTGCCTATCTACAACTCCCACTAACATTTTTGCCCCTTACTGTTTCTCAGCTCTACCCATACAGATTCCACATTGTCAGAGCTAATATCTTTCCTCACTATTGCATCAATTTCCTCTTTAACTAGCAATGCAACTCCACAGTCTTTTGCTTTTTGTCTGTCCTTCCTAAATACTGAATACCCCTGGATGTTCATTTCCCATCCCTTCTCACCTTGCAGCCATGTCTCCGTAATCCCGACTATCATACCCATTTACATCTATTTGTACAATTAAGACTTGTCTTGAACATTACTTGCCCCCTTTCCACTATTTTTCACTGTGGCCCAGTTTGATTCTGGCCTTTGATTTCTCTGTCTATCACTTTTCTTCTTCCCCTTGCTGTCTTTTGTTCTCGTCTTTGAGCTCCCCATCCTCTGTCTCCTTGCAAAGGTTCCCATCCCCCTGCCATTTTAGTTTAAACCCTCCCCAATCACTCTAGCAAATATTCCCCTCTGGCATCAGTCCCAGTCCTGCCCAGGTGTAACCCATCCAGTTTGTACTGGTCCCACCTCCCCCAGAACCAGTCCCAATGTCCCAGGAATCTAAAACCCTCCCCCTCACCATCTCTTCAGCCACATATTCATCTGATATATCCTGCTGTTTCTGCTCTGACTAGCACATGGCACTGGTAGTAATCCTGAGATCACTACTTTTCAACTTACTTCCTAGCTCCCTATATTCTGCTTTTCGGACCTCATCCTTTTCTTTTTTTAAAACCTATGTCGTTTGTACCAATGATTTCCACAAACACTGGCTGTTCACCCTCCCCCTTCAGAATGTCCTGTAACTGCTCCAAGATATCCTTAACCCTAGCACCAGGGAGGCAATATAATCTAAATGGCACTACTTTAAATGGGGTGCAGAAACAGAAAGACCTGGGGTAAATGTACACAAATCTTTGAAGGTCGCAGGACAAGTTGAGAAGGCTGTTTAAAAGAATATACAGAATCTGTGATTTTATAAAGAGGCATAGAGTAAAAAAGCAAGGACGTTATGTTAGACCTTTATAAATCACTGGTTAGACCCAGCTGGAGTATTGTGGGCAATTCTGGATACCACACTTTAGGAAGGATGTCAAGGCTCTGGAGAGGGTGCAAAGCAGATTTACTAGAATTGTACCATGGATGAGACTTCTGTTACATAGAGATTGTTACAAAACTGGGGTTGTTCTCCTTGGAGCAGAGAAGGAGAAAGGGAAATTTAATAGAGATGCTCAAAATCATGAATGGTTTTGGCAGAGTAAGTAATGAGAAACCATTTCCAGTGGCAGAAGGCTCAGTAACTAAAGGACTCAGAATTAAGGTAATTGGCAAAAGAAAGACAAACAAAATGAGGAGAATTTGATGTAACAAGTTAGTATAAACTGGAATGCACTGCCTGAAAGTGTTGGAAGCAGATTCAACAATAATTTTTAGAAGGGAATGAGATAAATACTTGTAGGGTCTAAATTTACGGGGCGATGGGGAAAGTACAGAGGAGTTGGCACTGATTGAAAGAGAAATTCAAAGCCAGCATAGGCATGATGGCTGAATAACCTCCTACTGTGCTGTATCATTCTCCAATTCCAAGTACTGTAGTCACCTCTAATATAGGAAATGCAGCAGCCAATTTGTGCACAGTAAGTGCTAACAAACAATGGAATAAATGGCCAGATCATCTGTTCTGGGTGTTAAGGTATAAATATTGGCCAGGACACCTGCTCAACTTCAAATAGTTCCATGGGATCTTTTACATCCAGTTGAGGGTAGATGGGACCTCGTTTTAATATTTCACCTGAAACATGCATCTGACAGTTTAGTGCAGTGCTGCACTGTCAGCCCAGTTTATGTGCTCAAGTCTCTGGAGTTTGAGATGAGTCTACAACTTTGACTCAGTCAAGGGCCGGAATTGTGTTCTTGAGGTGGGTGTCCTGATGACAGGCCTGAAAGCTGGGGCAGACCTTGCCTTGGCTATCGGCAGGACCCAGAACTGCATTTTACAGGGGTCAGGCAACCAATTAGTTGCTGTTGGGGCTGCTGTCCCTATTAAGGATGGCCACCCATCCCCTGCTGCTGGCCAATTGGAATGCCGGTAACTAAACAGTCTCAGCAGCATCACAGAGTGGTAGCCACTTATGGGACTGCATTTGGAACAAGAGGACGTCATGGAAGGATGGCACCTTCCCAAACAGGTAACTGGGTTTGGGGAGGTGGTGTAGTTGGTGAGGGCAGATGGCACTGTTGCCTTGGGGGCAACCATTGCTGCCAGATGGCCCCTCTTTGGGTCAAAGAGTGCCCAAATAGGAAGGCCCCATCACCTGGAGCCCACTGGAAGGTCACCAGGGTTTTCCCACTTGGCAGAGGGCCCACCTGCCTCTGGTAAAAAAAATAGTTTTGGCAGGAGGAGGCCCTTAATTGGCCACTTAAGTGGCTCAATTGGCATCTGAGCAGGAGGGCCATCTGCCACCTTCCCCACCACAGACAAGATAGCATGGCAGTAGGAAGACAATGGACACTCCACACCTGTCTTCCCTTCCCATTTTACAGGCCACTCCACCCCCGCTCCCCCGCCCCCCCCCCCCCCCACCACCACCTCTAGGTCATCCCCAGAGAGCTGGTAAAATTTAGCCCAAGAATGCTACATTGACTCAAAGCTTTAATTTAAAAGGAAGTGGCTGCAGATAGTGAAGGCATTGGTTGAAATATTCCAGAACTCACTGGATTCTGGGAGGGTCCCAGCAGATTGGAAAACCACTAATGTGATGCTCCTGTTCAAGGGAGGGAGACAAAAAGCAGGAAACTATAGGCCAGTCAGCCCAACATCAGTCATTGGGAAAATGCTAGAGTCCATTATTAAGAAATAGCAGGACATTTAGAAAAGTGAAACAGTCAACATGGTTTTGTGAAAGGGAAATTATGTTTGACAAATTTTCTAGAGTTCTTTGAGGATATAACAAGCAGAGTTGATAAAAGGGAACCAGTAGATGTAGTGTATTTAGATTTCCTGAAGGCATTCAATAAGGTGCTGCATAAAAGATTATTGCACAAGAAAGGAGCTCATGGTATTGGGGTAATGTATTAGCATGGATTGAGGATTGGTTAACTCACAGAAGACAGTTGGGATTAACGGGTCTTTTCAGGTTGGAAAGAAATAACTAGTGGAGTGCACAAGGATCAGTCCTCGGGCTTCAATTATTTACTCTCTATATTAGTGACTTGGAGGAGGGGGCAGAGTGTAATATATCCAAATTTGCTGATGAGACAAATATAGGTGAGAGGGCATGTTTTGATGAGGACACAAGGAATCTGCAAGGGGATATAGATAGGTTGAGTGAGTGGGCAAAAACTTGGCAGATGGAGTTTAATGTAGGGAAGTGTGAGGTCATGCACTTTGGTAGGAAGAATCAAAAGGCAGACTATTATTTAAATGGAGAGACACTTCAAAAAAGTGCAGCACAGAGGGATCTGGGTGATCTTGATGAAACACGAAAAGTTAGTATGCAGTTGATGCAAGTAATTAAGAAGGCAAATGGAATTTTGGCCTTTATTGCTAGGGGATTGGAGTTTAAAAATAGGAAAGTCTTGTTACAACTGTACAGGGTGTTATTTTTTAGTTTTAGAGATACAGCACTGAAACAGGCCCTTCAGCCCACCGAGTCTGTGCCGACCATCAACCACCCATTTATACTAATCCTACACTGATCCCATATTCCTACCACATCCCCACCTGTCCCTATATTTCCCTACCACCTACCTATACTAGGGGCAATTTATCATGGCCAATTTACCTACCAACTTGGTGAGGCTGCACCTGGAGTACTGTGTACAGTTTTGGTCCCTGTATTTAAGAAAGGATATCCTGGCATTGAGGGAGTTCAAAAGAGATTCACTAGGCTGATTCCTGGGATGAAGGGGTTGACTTATCAAGAATGGCTAAACAGGTTAGGCCTTTATTCATTAGAGTTTAGAAGAATGAGGGGTGATCTTATTGAAACGTACAAGATTCGAGAGGGCTTGACAGGGTAGATGTTGAGAAGATGTTTCCACTAGTGGGGGAAATCAAACTAGGGGACATAGTTACAGAATAAGGTGACACTCATTTAAAACTGAGATGTGAAGGAATTTCTTCACTCAGAGGGTAGTGAATGTCTGGAATTCTCTGCCCCAGAGAGTTGTGGAGGCTAGATCACTGAAAGTATTTGAAGAGGAGGTAGATAGATTTTTGAAATATTGGGGAGTTGAAGGCTATGAGGAGCTGGCACGAAAGGAGTTGCGGTCTGGGGCAGATCAGCCATGATCTTATTGAATGGCAGAGCAGGCTTGAGGGGCTGAATGGCCTACTCCTGCTCCTATTTATGTTCTTATGTTCTGATGCTTTGTGGTATTGTGGGGGAGTGGGGGTGGAATAGTGAGGCTCTCCACTGAAAGGCTAGTTTTCCAACTTTACACTTTGAATTTTTACCATTGTTTCTTCCATAATTCAACTCTGCCCACCTCTTTTACACCCACGTTTTCACTTGTGACAAGTGGGAATATTTATTCAGCTAAAGGAAATGTGGCTTTTTGATGGTTCTATGACTGTTCAGAATTGTGCTACACAGCTGGCTACTAGAAATTATGCTGTTGATGCATTCCCATGGCATGTTTGTAAAAATGGATGCATTCATTAAGCCAGTCTCTAGCTTGATAAGTCAAGTATCAGCTGGAAGGCAAACAAAGTGCAATGAAAAGTAAGAATTTTCAAGGAACAGAGAGGAGCCTTAGGACTTTTATTTAAATTCATTTGCAAATGTTGCCATTACAGAGCTGTAACAGAAGCAAGATGACATTATTCTCTGCTTGGGGGAGGAATCCAAGTCTAGGGGTCATAAATATAATATAGTCACTAATAAAATTGAGAAAGAATTCAGGAGAAATTTTTTTACCCAGAGTGGTTCGAATGTGAAAATTGCTACCACATGAGGTAGTTGAGGCATAGATGCATTTAAGGGGAAACTAGATAAGTTCATGAGGGAAAAAAGGAATGGAAGGATATGCTGATAAGTTTAGATGAAGTAGAGGGGGAGGCTCGTGTGGAGTATAAACACTGGCATAGACCAGTTGGGCCAAATGTCCTGTTTCTGTCCTGTCAATTCTATGTAATTTCTACTTTCACATTGAGCAAAAATCAGCTTTATTGTTCACTTTCAAACTGTTTTTGCACTTTGCAACATGATTGAATACAGATAATATGAAATGATACAGCAAAGATTTTAAAATGAAATACAAGAGTTAGGATGATTGAAACACTTGCAAGCACACAGCAGTGTTAAATGTTCTCCAAAGGAATTAGAGGAGGAGTCAGTTGAAATTAGGTCCTAATAAAAGATAAGGGAACTGATTCAACTTAGCCCTGCCAAGAAGCTATTCCGCGTACAAGAGTGACAGGATCATCAACATTGCATATCACCAGTCACCCAGACATTCACAGTTTGCAATTGATCCTCTAGCCCCATTTTTGAGGCCTCAGATTGGCTGTCAGTTGCCATTTGATCCAAATGATAAGGATCAGTCTCATCTGATACACCATCTTCCAATTCTAGCTATCACATGTGGTTAAAAAACACTCATTTTATCAGTCCCTACTGAGGTACCTGGTGCAGATGCTTTATTTTCTTCCCTGTTGCTGTGATATAGTATCAGATGGCAGTTTTAAGAGGTTTGGCAGGAAATGATCACTGACAAATTGGCAGCAATAGGGCAAATAGCATTGTGTGAATGATCACTTCAGAGTAGTTTTTTTTAAATCTCAAAAGTATATCTGTAAAAGTTCTATTCCTTCAGAACTAGAAAACAAAATTTATGGCACAGAAGGAGGCCATTCAGCCCATTGTGTCTGTGCTAGCTGATAAGGAACTTTACAGTCTATTCCTATTTTCCAGCTCTTGGTCCATAGTTCTGCAGTGCTTCAAGTGCATGCACAAGTACTTTTTAAATGCAATGAGGATTTCTGCCTCTACCATCCTTTCAAGCAGTGAATGCCAGACCTCACCAACCTCTAAGGGCAGCACAGTGGTTAGCACTACAGCTCACAGCTCCAGTGACCCAGGTTCGATTCTGGGTACTGCCTGTGTGGAGTTTGCACGTTCTCCCTGTGACTGCGTGTGTTTTCGCTGGGTGCTCTAGTTTCCTCCCACACCCAAAGACTTGCAGATTGATAGGTAAATTGGCCATTATAAATTGCCCCTAGTATAGGTAGGGGAATTGAGGGAAGGTGGGGATGTGAGAGGGTAATAGGATTAATGTAGGATTAGTATAAATGGGTGGTTGATGGTTGGCACAGACTCGGTGGGCCGAAGGGCCTGTTTCAGTGCTGTATCTCTAAATATTCAATTGAGTTAAACAAATCCATGCTGACTGTCCTTGATTAATCTGTGCCTTTCCAAGCTGCAATTTATACTGCCACTCAATTTTTTTCAAATAATTTTCCCACTGCTGAGTTTAGGCTGACTCCTTTACAAATCTGAAATGCTGCTGGAAATCATGGGCTGTCTCTGTGAGCTGAAGGTATTATAGAACAGTACAGAGTGAGCAGATATACTGGCCTAAGAGTTCTACCACACCTGAAAATGGGCAAGCAGGGAGCAGGCTGGGCTTGGCAGGAACACTGATCAGATGATTGCAAGGACTGCCTTCAATCATTCTACTGGCATTTGCTCATCATGACTCAGGTGTTACCCAGCATAGTTATTAGTTGCATACCTGTTTGGGGCTTGGGAAAAATTGGGCTGCACTGATGCGACTTAAGAGCAGCCAGCAGCTCTTAAAGGGGAGTGCCCTCTTGCAAAAAACAGGGAAACTTTCCAACCAGAGAAATAGCTGCGAGAGATTCCAGAGGGCACCCAGGTTTACTGATGTAGTATTGGAACCTCTGTTGTGGGTGGTGGACAGGAGGAGGAAGATCCTGTTTCTCATGAAAAGTGGAACATATTTCAGGCAACACCTTCACTGGCCACGGGAACAGGTCACCGAGGTAATTAATGCCAGAAGCTTAGAAACTTAGATTTGCAGCATGTTATGAGGCCATTTGGCCCATCATGTCTACACCAGCCCCCAGGACATGACCGACATGAAGGAAGTTCAATGAACTCAAAGTTTTCAAGATAAGATTCTTAACTATCAGTTCAACTACCTTCTCCTCCCACCTCCACAAACCTTCAGGCTTACTCTTGTCCCAACAGGATGATGGGGAAAAGAGAGGGCTCCAGGCTAGAGAATGAGGTAAAGAAGAATTTGTTTTATAAAGATTCTATTTTCAGCAGCTAAGTGGTTGAGTGTGTTACAGTATGGGAGCTTGGTGAGGGGGTGCAAGGGGGAATCTGGGCACCATTTCTCTGATGGTCAGACATTGGAGCAGGCCAGTTACAGGGGGAGATGGTGGTGTTGTGGTATAGTCACTGAATTAATAACCCAGAGACCCAGGGTATTTCTCTGGGGACATGGGTTTGAATCCCACCACAGCAGAAAGTGAAATTCGAATTCAATAAATAAATCTGGAATTTGTAGCTAGTCTAATGATGGCCATGAACACATTGTCAATTGTTGTAAAAACCCATCTGGTTCACTAATGTCATTTAGGGAAGGAAATCTGCTGTCCTTACCTGGTCTGGCCCACATATGACTCCAGACCCACAGCAATGTGGTTGACTCTTACATGCCTTGCCTAGTAATCCACTCAGTTGTATCAAACTGCTACAAAGGCGATAAGAAATGAAACCGGATACACCATCTGGCATTGACCTAGGCAGCGGAAACAATAGCAAACCCTGCTCTGTTGACCCTGCAAAATCCTCCTTACTAACATCTGGGGCCTAGTGCTAAAGTTGGGAGAGCTGTCCCACAGACTAGTCAAGCAACAGCCTGATAGTCATACTCACGGATCATGCCTTACAGACAATATCCCAGACACTGCCATCACCAACCCTTGGTATGTCTTGTCCCACCAGCAGGACAGACCCAGCAGAGGTGGCAGCACAGTGGTATGCAGTTGGGAGGGAGCTGCCTGGGAAGCATCAGGCCAAACATAGACAAGGAAACCCCCTGCTGATTACCATCTGCCACTGCACCACCCCACCCCCTAAGCTGATGAATCAATACTCCAAGTGGTGTTCAATGAGCACTGAGGGTGGCAAGGGCACAGAATGTACTCTGGGTGGTGGATTACAATATCCATCACCAAGAACAGCTTGGTAGCACCACTGCTGGCCAAGTCCTAAAGGATATAACTGCTAGATTGGGTCTGTGGCAGGTGGCGAGGGAAAAAACACATACTTGACGTCATCCTCACAAATCTGCCTGGCGCAGATGCATCTGTCCATGACAGTATTGGTAGGAGTGACGACTGCACAGTCCTCGCGAAGACAGTTCATATTGAGGATACCCTCCATTGTGTTATGTGGCACTACCACCCTGCTACATGGGATAGATTTCAAACAGATCTAGCAACACAAAATTGGGCATCCATGAGGCGTTGTGGACCATCAGCAGCAACAGAATTGTACTCAACCACAATCTGTAACCTCATGGCCCAGCATGTACTCCACTCTACCATTACCATCAAGCCAGGAGATCAACCCTGGCTCACTGAGAAGATTGCAGGAGGGCATGCCATGAGCAGCACCAGGCATACCTCAAAATGAGGTGTCAACCTGGTAAAGCTACAACACAGGACTATCTGCATGCCAAACTGTAACTTCATGGCCCAGCAAATCCCCCACTCTACCATCACCATAAAGCTGGGGGACAAACCCTGGTTCAATGAAGCATGCAGGAGAGCATGCCAGGAGAAGCACCAGACATACCTCAGCCTGGCGAAGCTACAACACAGGATTGCTTGCATTCCAAACAGTGGAAGCTGTATGCAATATACAGGGCTAGGCGATCCCACAACCAACGGATCAGATCGAAGCTCTGCAGTCCTATCACATCCAGTCGTGAATGGTGGACTATTAAACAACTAACTGCAGGAGATGGCTCCACAAATATCCCCATCCTCAATGATAGAGGAGCCCAGCACATCAGTGCAAAAGATAAGGCTGAAGCATTTGCAACAATCTTCAGCCAGAAATGCTGAGTGGATGATCCATCTCAGCCTCCTCCCGAAGTCGCCAGCATCACAGATGAGTCTTCAGCCAATTTGATTCACTCCATGTGATATCAAGAAACAACTGAAGGCACTAGATACTGCAAAGGCTATGGGTCCTGACAACATTCTGGCAATAGTACTGAAGACCTGTGCTCCAGAACTTGCCACACCCCTTGCCAAGCTGTTCCAGTACAGCTACAACACTGGCATCTACCCAGCAATGTGGAATATTGCCCAGGTATATCCTGTACAAAAGCAGGACAAATCCAACCCGGCCAATTACCACCCAGTCTACTCTTGATCAAAGTAAAGTGATCGAGGATGTCGCCAACAGTGCTATCAAGCGGCAGTTAAACAGTAATAACCTGCTCAGTGACACTCAGTTTGGGTTCTGCCAGGGCCACTTAGCTCCTGACCTCATTACAACCTTGGTTCAAACATAGACAAAAGAGTTGAACTCAAGAGGTGAGGTGAGAGTGACTGCACTTGACATCAAGGCAGCATTTGATTGAGTATGGCATCAGGGAGCCCTAGCAAAAATGAGTCAATGGAAATCAGGGGGAAAACCCTCTGCTGGTTGGAGTCATACCTCACACAAAGGATTGTGGTTGTTGGAGGTCAATCATCTGAGCTCCAGGACATCACTGCAAGAGTTCCTCAGGGTAGTGAACTAGGCCCAACCATCTTCAGCTGCTTCATCAATGACCTTCCTTCAATCATAAGGTCAGAGGTGGGGATGTTTGCTGATGATTGCACAATGTTCAGGACCATTCCTGACTCCTCAGATACTGAAGTAGGCCATGCAGAAATGCAGCAAGACCTGGACAATATCCAGGCTTGGGCTGATAAGTGGCAAGTAACATTCGTATAACACAATGCCAGGCACTGACCATCTGCCTTGACATTCGATGACATTACCATCGCTGAATCCCCCACTATCAACATCTGTAGGGTTACCATTGATGAGAAACAGAACTGGAGTAGCTCTATAAATACCGTGGCTACAAGAGCAGGTCAGAGGCTAGGAATCCTGCAGCAAGTAACTCACCTGACTCCCCAAAGCCTGTCCACCATCTACAAGGCACAGGTCAGGAGTGTGGTGGAATACTCTCCACTTGCCTGGACGGGTACAGCTCCAACACTCAAGAAGCTCGATACCATCCAGGACAAAGCATCCTGCTTGATTGGAACCCCATCCACAAACATTCACTCCCTCCACCACCGATGCAGTGGTAGTGTACACCAACTGCAAGATACACTGCAGCAATGCACCAAGGCTCCTGAGACAGCACTTTCCAAAAGCATGACCTCTACCACCTATATGGACAAGTGCAGCAGATGCATCGGAACACCACTTGTAAGTTCCCCTCCAAGCCACACACCATCCTAAATTGGAACTATATTGCCATTCTTTCACTGTTGCTGGGCCAAAATCCTGGAACTCCCTTCCTAACAGCACTGTGGGTATACCTACCCCACATAGACTGCAGCAGTTCAAGAAGGCAGCTCACCATCACCTTCTCAAGGGCAATTGGGGATGGGCAATAAATGCTGTCCTAGCCAGCTACACCCTTTTCCCCCCAAACATAAAAATAAAGTTGCTAATTGGTTTCCACTGACTGTTGCTATGATTTAGAAGTGTTTGGTGGTTTCCAGATTGTGTAGAGTTGCTGAAGTCTGCAGGCAATGACGTGGTATGTGTTGAAAGACTTGTCCTAAATTCAAGGATTCTGCACAACTATTTTCTCCCAGACATGGGTGCAGGAGTATGCATTCCCCTTGGACTACAGCACGACAGAGAATGAACAGAGGAAAACAGTGGAGGACAAGCTTATGGAAGAGGGAGGAGGAGGGGGAGAAAGGCTCGCAGTAGACCATATCTGCCAAAAGGTGCTCGGGGAGCAATTCTCCTACCTCAACGGCGAACATGTCAGACATTTTTACTTCACTAAGGAAGTCCTCATTGAAATCTGCCATCTGCTGTAGACACAACTACAGCCTCAGAGTAGGGTGAGGATTGCATTACAAGTGGCAGTGAAGGTGACCATGGCAATGAAATTTTATGCATTTAGCTCTTTCCAGACATCCTGCAAGTCCTTTTTCACACTATGCTATGATGGCAGCCACCTGAACTTGCATGGCAGCAAGCTAAGCTTCCAAGGCAAGCTGACCCTGCCTGAATTTAGTCTGAACTTCCACTGCAGCACTTAGATGTTGGGTGTGTTATGACCAGGTGAGAAAGGTGTCTAGGGGGTCACAACTAACCTGCTGGGCAACCTGAGATTTTTGAATTTGCACAAACAGTTTGTGCAGAAAGCAGAATGCTCCTGGACTGAAAAGATCTCTCCTGGCTGACTCATCACAGCCTTTCCTGTCTGCCTGCTCCCATCTCAGAATCCACTGAAGACACATGAACCCCAAGAGAGAAAAGTCTCCTACAACAAACAAGGTTTAAGAAGAATGCTGGGCCCCAACGAAAAGCACAATCTACCTACAATCAAGGACTCAACAGTAAGCTTGAAGAACAGTAACAAAAACTCGACAGATATTGCCTCAAACTTTTCCACTTTATTTTTCTTCTGCTCTTTTCTGTCTATTTGCATATATGTATCACGCATGCATGGGCACATCATGCATCTGTAGATGTCAACCAAATTAGAGTTTAAGTTTAATAAAATTTCACCTTTCTTCTTTAAACTTAAGGTTTTGTGCTGGCTTCTTTGTCTTAATTGGAAAGCTGCAAACAAGGATTCACCAAGGGGGAGCTAAAAACAGTGTTTTTTGAAAAACCTTTTACAGTAAGACCAGGTGTAGGTTCTTTCTCATCTAGTTGTAATGGAGTAAAGAACTCTTACTGTAATTTTATAGCACCTTGGTGACACCACACCCGGATTACTGTGTGCAGTTTTGGTCTCTAGTTAAGAAAGGATATATTTGCCTTTGAGGAAGTGAAACAAAGGTTTACTAGACAGATTCCTGGGATGAGGGGCTTGTTCTATGATAGATTGAGTAGATGGGTCTTTTATTCCCTGGAGAATAGCAGAATCAGATGATCACATTGAAATGTAATTTTCTTTTTAAGGGGCTTGACAGGGTAGACTCTGGGAGAATGTTTCCCCTGGCTGAGAATTTAGAAATAGGGGTCACAGAATCAGAATAAGGGGTCAGACATTTAGGATACAAGGAGAAATGTCTTTACTCAAAGGGTTGTGGATATTTGGAATTTTCTACGCCAGAGAGCTGTGGATGCTCAGTCGTGGCCTACCTTTGCTCCTAATTCATATGTTCATATGTATGCTTGTATGTGGAGTATATTCAAGATGGAGATTGATAAACTTTTGGACACTAAGGTAATCAAGGGATATGGGAATAGAATTTAAGGGCCTAATGGCCTTTTCCTGCTCCTATTTCTTATTCTTATTTTCTTGTGCTTGTCTAAACGTCAGCTATGCGAGAAGAGCTGAGGTGAATTTTTCTGAATTTCCTGTGCAGCGCATCTTGACCTCAGTCTTGCACCTTCCCTGGTCTGAACAACTGCACTGGGAATTTCTTCATGGGTTGACGTGTTTGGCCTTTGTAACTTTGGTGGAATATTGGAGAAGATGTTGATGCACCGCATCCAGTATATCTCCTAATCTTTTGCTGAACTGGTGGCTCACTAGGACAGATAGGAAACTCCCAGTACATTGAGATAGGCAACTACCACATGGAGTATCACAGACATGACCCAACATCCTTTCCACTCAAGCTGTTACACAGTCCAGAAATACCAATTCAGCAGAATGGGCTAATTTTATTCAAGTTGTACTATTGTGGCAGTGTTGACTCAGAAATGAGTTTTGAAACAAAACATCTATCAATTTGGAAACAGACCAATTGCATTCATATCAGGTCTGAGAGGTGACTGTGCTCTGTGGAATCCTTTAAGCTGATATCAACTCACCACTGACTTTCAAAAAATGAATCTTCTACTCTTTACCATGGTGTCCTTTCAATTCTGAGTTCTTTTGAAACTAAAATGATAAAAGAATAGGTATTTTATGAGTAGCTTCCAAAGTCTTAACTTGTTTTTGCTGCGCATTTAAAACATACTGTAGTATGAAAACAACAATCTCAATGTCAGTCTTAAAACTGCAGTCATACCACTAACCTTGTGCTTGATCAGTACAGTCCAAAGGGTCTATTTATATCACAAATGACTAAAGTTCAGACTCAATGAGATGCCTTCTGGGCATCATTGCTACAGACTTAATGTGTTATAGGAGAGTTTGGGGGCAAAATATGATTTAAAATGGCTTAGCATCAAAATGCAACACCATCAGCATTTAATCTTCCTGTGGATAATGCTGTTTATCAGTCATTGTGCAACTTAAATGCCAGTGGTATTAAATCACTGCAAATGACTGTGCTGCTTGTCATCAGAACAAATTCTTCAGCTTTGTTTTTATTGCACATTGTTGTAATCTCCTTAAAGATCTATGATGGGAATATTATTTAAGTCAATAAATGATTAAAACCTACTTTTGTGTAAATACATGTATGCACAAATGCTTTCTAGTTCTTTATACTTTAGTGAATTGAAATTATTTTCAATAAAAAAGGAGCCATCTATCAATGCCAGAGAAAATTCTGAGAACTCCAAAAGCAGTGTTATTGCTTTCTTTTCTCCATACTACTGATTTTCCCACTTCATACTCCAGTTTGATACTGTAGTTAGGATTACAAAATGTGCAGATGATTTCTCTCAAAGGCAACTGTCTCTAGTCTGATGCATATCTCATGCAAGCAGAATTCTCATCCCTTGTTGCCCTAGGCTTTTTTTAAATAGGGGAAGAGTGTGGGACAATGAAAACCAATGCTCTCCTTTTTATTGCAAGTTTTTCCCCTCTATGTAGTGTGTAAGTAAAGTTAATCCAATTCCTAGTTTTAAAATCTTAGACGTCTGCCAAGTATCACCTCATGTCCCATTCAATCCTATTATGTAGAAATTGTGGTTCAGAAATATCACTTAAATATATAGCCACATACCAAGTCTAAAGTGTTTTCTAATTGTTCATGCTATTAACAAACAGCATGTGGAAATATTGTCCTTCCAGTTTCTAATTGCACCCAAGGATAATAGCACATATTACCATATTAAGTCTTCATATAGCCGTTACTGCCCCATAAATGTTGATAACTTTGATGATTTGTGAACGTTGTGATTCAACAACTTAACTAAAATTAAATCAATGATTAAATGAGCTGAGATACAAATACGATTACTCATTTATATGAAGTTCCAGGCTATGAAAATATTTATGCCAGAATGCTGAGACCAGACAGTCAAGAATACTCTTTCTTTGATTGCCAATATGTATGGAGGATATGGTTGGGTCTGAAAGCTCTTATCCAAAATTCTGTCAACAGCATTCACTGACCTGAGCTCAAAAGACATAACGTGAACACATGCTAATTCCTCCACACAGCAGGTAGAATGGACTTCCCATGGAGACAGGGGTAGCAGACAGTGTGAGCAAATTCAAGATAGTTTGACATTATGAAGTGAATATAGTTCAAAATATTCCTATGAGGCAAAAATGTGGTACATCAGAATAGAGTTCTGTGGATAAATAGATTAAAAATTAAAAAAGGAAGGCATATGATAAAATGAGGACTAAAGATGTAGATCCCATGTAATTTTACAACACAGAAACAGACCATTCAGCCCAATTAGTTTATATCAGTGTTTATATTCTGCACTTCGAGAAATGAGCCCCAGTCTGCTCAATCTTTCCTGATGGTTGCATCCCCCAGTTCTGGTAACAACCTTGGAAATCTTGAATATCCTTTTTGTACCATGTAGATCAGAACTGCATACAGTTTTCGAAGTGTGGTCAAACCAACATTTTATATAAATTTAACATTACCTCCTTGCTTTTTTCTTCTATTTGTGGAAATGAACACTTAGGGGCTTAACTTGGATAGCCCCCAAAAATGGATGTGGAGATCATGACATGCAATTAGGCTTTGCCCATTCAATGTAATGCAGAGAGCACACTGATTTTGTGCTGCCTTCTCATTATCATGATTGCTGTCTGCAGCCAGTGCCTAGTGCACTGTTCATTGGTTGCATGCACTAGCATTAATGTGAGCCTGCACTGCTTAAAGCTAGCCTGCACCTATTAAAGAGGAGATGCATTTATGGCTAGAGCAGGTGCTGATGTAATTCAGAATAGCACTGCACAAAGAATACTGACCATGGAGGACAACATGCATCAAGCTTTTCCAACAGTGTACTGGAGGACTTGGTGGAGGTGGTGAAAGGAGGAGAGACATCCGCATGGTGAAAAGGCAATGGGAACAGATAGCCACAGAAGTTGATGCCAGGAGTGCAGCCCCAAAGTCCTGGTTGCAGGGTCACGCGAAGTTTAATGACCAGAGTGGTTCAAGGTCAGTGAATGCATCTTCAGATGCCATAGCCCATCAACTGCATCACGAGCCTCACACTGCCTACTCTACCACACCCTAACCATTTTTTTTATTATTCATTCATGGGATGTGGGCGACGCTGGCCGGGCCAGCATTTATTGCCCATCCTTAAATGCCCTTGAGAAGGTGAGGTGAGCTGCCTTCTTGAACCGCTGCAGTCCATTTGGGGTAGGTATATCCACAGTGCTGTTAGGAAGGGAGTTCCAGGATTTTGACCCAGTGACAGTGAAGGAACGGCGATATAGTTCCAAGTCAGGATGGTGTGTACTTGGAGGGGAACTTGCAGGTGGTGGTGTTCCCATGTATTTGCTGCCCTTGTCCTTCTAGTTGGTAGAGGTCACGGGTTTGGAAGGTACTGTCTAAGGAGCCTTGGTGCATTGCTGCAGTGCATCTTGTAGATGGTACACACTTCTGCCACTGTGTGTCGGTGGTGGAGGGAGGGAATGTTTGTAGATGGGGTGCCAATCAAGCAGGCTGCTTTGTCCTGGATGGTGTTGAGCTTCTAGTGTTGTTGGAGCTGCACCCATCCAGGCAAGTGGAGAGTATTCCATCACACTCCTGACTTATGCCTTGTAGATGGTGGACAGGCTTTGGGGAGTCAGGTGAGTTACTCGCCACAGGATTCCTAGCCTCTGACCTGCTCTTGTAGCCACAGTATTTATATGGCTTCTCCAGTTCAGTTTCTGGTCAATGCTAGCCCCTAGGATGTTGATAGTGGGGGATTCAGCGATGGTAATGCTGTTGAATGTCAAGGGGAGTTGGTTAGATTCTCTCTTGTTGGAGATGGTCATTTCCTGGCACTTGTGGTGTGAATGTTACTTGCCACTTATCAGCCCAAGCCTGGATATTGTTCAGGTCTTGCTACATTTCTACATGGACTGCTTCAGTATCTGAGGAGTCATGAATGGTGCTGAGCATTGTGCAATCAGCGAACATCCCCACTTCTGATCTTATGATTGAAGGAAGGTCATTGATGAAGCAGCTGAAGATGGTTGGGCCTAGGACACTACCCTGAGGAACTCCTGCAGTGATGTTCTGGATCTCAGATGATTGACCTCCAACAACCATAACCATCTTCCTTTGCACTCGGTATGACTCCATCCAGCAGAGGGTTTTCCCCCTGATTCCCATCGACCTCAGTTTTGCTCGGGCTCCTTGATGCCATACTCGGTCAAATGCTGCCTTGATGTCAAGGGCAGTCACTCTCACCTTAAGTTCAGCTCCATGTTTGGACCAAGGCTGTAATGAGGTCTGGAGCCGAGTGGCCCTGGAGGAACCCAAACTGAGCATCACTGAGCAGGTTATTGCTAAGCAAGTGCCACTTGATGGCACTGTTGATGATACCTTCCATCACTTTACTGATGATTGAGAGTAGGCTGATGGGGTGGTAATTGGCCGGGTTCGACTTGGCCTGCTTTTTGTGTACAGGACATAACTGGGCAATTTTCCACATTGCAGGGTCGATAGATGCCAGTGTTGTAGCTGTACTCGAACAGCTTGGCTAGGGGCATGGCAAGTTCTGGAGCACAGGTCTTCAGTACTATTGCTGGAATATTGTCAGGGCCCATAGCTTTTGCAGTATCCAGTGCCTTCAGTCATTTCTTAATATCACGCGGAGTGAATCGAATTGGCTGAAGTCTGGCATCTGTGATGCTGGGGATTTCAGGAGGAGGCTGAGATGGATCAACTCGGCACTTCTGGCTGAAGATTGTTGCAATTACCTACCAACAATCCCCATCATTTGCTTCAGCTCACCTTCACACACTTAGCACTGCTGCAAGCCTCATTAACATTCTCTAGGTAAGACTATTGAGTTAGGGTTACCTCCAACTTAGCCTGCCTAATATTCAACCCTATATATTTCAAAGCTCCGGAACCCTGACTTCCGATTTTAAATTCCTGTAGAGTTTTTCTCTACCACAAATTTCTCAAATGCCTCAGATCCTCCCCACAGAAAATTGTCCACGTGCATCAAGAAAATGCCTGCTAGCTTTTCTTCATAGTACCAATAAAACATTGCCAGATCCACCTTTAGTTGAAGACAACCAGCTTTTAGTAGGATGTACCGAACTGAAAAATACCATACCCTGCATGCATCATTTAGCCCATAAACACACTTGTTTAGCTTCCATAATTTCCCTTATATACCTCCAGTTTCTTTTGGTGGCTTTAAAAGTACTTTCCTTTGAAATTTCTACCCTTGCATAAAATACTGCTTTGATGTCAATGGACTTACATTCCCGAGTGTGTTGCTAAAAGGGCTAGGAAAATCCTCAAACTTGCTTTTCCTGCAGTTGGGGAGTCCACTCCAACTTCCTGGTCACCTAGTTATTCCTCAAATCCCCGAGCTACAAGTCTGGCCTTCACTTTATATGTACCATCGGGAAGTACTTTCTCTGTCCAGGTCCATCTATGGGACAATGCTGGTTATCCTCTATCTGGCACCTCTGTGTACATGCCAAACTCTCTCCAACTGTCAAGCTATTTTTGCTTGGCATCCTTTATCAATTTACCATCTAACTTGTTAGTATCCACTGGAGCTTCTCTATTGTAAGAGATCTTACTTGTGGTGCCCCTTGCCTGCTCTCTGGTCGTTGCTCTGGTGAAACCACATCCCCTACTAGAGTTCCTATCCCTTTCTGGACTACTACTCAACCTGTCTCTCCTACAACCAGACTTCCTTTCACAAGTTTGTGACCTTTTCCTTGGACTATGATCATCTTCAGGCCCACTGTCTGGCCTTCCACATTTTCACTTCCTTCTGCCAATTTTTAGGTTGGATGCCCCGTCCCTTGTCTTGCACAGCCAATGTTTGTATTTCCTGGTGGCCTTTACTGTCCTTCCTGTAATGGTGGCTTTCATCCATTCACTAGTCCCTTCTGGCATATAGGTCACTCTAGTCCCAACTTTCAGTAGTTGACCTTTGGGATAAATGGCCTTATCTGGATCTTCACTATCACTTGGTCCACTCTCAGTCAGCCCATTATCTGCCATAATCTGATGCTCAAAGGTCTGACATATGTACATGTGAAGTACATGGTGCATCAGTGTCCATCATTTGTTCAAATTCTGTCAATGTATAATCAGGGCCAATAAGCCGCGAGGAATGTACTCTAACAGTTTGGTTGCCATGTTGCAAAATCACTTTTGCCATCAGTGCCTATAACTTTCCCTCGGCCTCTTCATTCTTTCTGCCCTTCTCTTTTATAATACACCATATCCCTGGTATTAAATTTCTTTTCTGATGGCCTGATCTGATACCTCAAAGCTCTCCTGATTTTTTCTGAAACCTCTGCCTTAATAAAGGAATAGTGCCGGAAGACTGGAGGATAGCAAATGTTGTCCCCTTGTTCAAGAAGGGGAGTAGAGACAGCCCTGGTAATTATAGACCTGTGAGCCTTACTTCGGTTGTGGGTAAAATGTTGGAAAAGGTTATAAGAGATAGGATTTATAATCATCTTGAAAAGAATAAGTTCATTAGCGATAGTCAGCACGGTTTTGTGAAGGGTAGGTCGTGCCTCACAAACCATATTGAGTTTTTCGAGAAGGTGACCAAACAGGTGGATGAGGGTAAAGCCGTGGATGTGGTGTATATGGATTTCAGTAAGGCGTTTGATAAGGTTCCCCACGGTAGGCTATAGCAGAAAATACAGAAGTATGGGATTGAAGGTGATTTAGTGCTTTGGATCAGAAATTGGCTAGCTGAAAGAAGACAGAGGGTGGTGGTTGATGGCAAATGCTCATCCTGGAGTTTAGTTACTAGTGGTGTACCGCAAGGATCTGTTTTGGGGCCACTGCTGTTTGTCATTTTTATAAATGACCTGGATGAGGGTGTAGAAGGGTGGGTTAGTAAATTTGCGGATGCCACGAAGGTCGGTGGAGTTGTGGATAGTGCCGAAGGATGTTGTAGGTTACAGAGGGACATAGATAGGCTGCAGAGCTGGGCTGAGAGATGGCAAATGGAGTTTAATGCGGGAAAGTGTGAGGTGATTCACTTTGGAAGGAGTAACAGGAATGCAGAGTACTGGGCTAATGGGAAGATTCTTGGTAGTGTAGATGAACAGAGAGATCTTGGTGTCCAGGTACATAAATCCCTGAAAGTTGCCACCCAGGTTAATAGGTCTGTTAAGAAGGCATATGGTGTGTTAGCTTTTATTAGTAGGGGGATCGAGTTTCGGAGCCACGAGGTCATGCTGCAGCTGTACAAAACTCTGGTGCGGCCGCACCTGGAGTATTGCGTGCAGTTCTGGTCACCGCATTATAGGAAGGATGTGGAAGCTTTGGAAAGGGTGCAGAGGAGATTTACTGGGATGTTGCCTGGTATGGAGGGAAGGTCTTACGAGGAAAGGCTGAGGGACTTGAGGTTGTTTTCGTTAGAGAGAAGGAGGAGGAGAGGTGACTTAATAGAGACATATAAGATAATCAGAGGGTTAGATAGGGTGGATAGTGAGAGTCTTTTTCCTCGGATGGTGATGGCAAACACGAGGGGACATAGCTTTAAGTTGAGGGGTGATAGAAATAGGACAGATGTCAGAGGTAGTTTCTTTACTCAGAGAGTAGTAGGGGCGTGGAACGCCCTGCCTGCAACAGTAGTAGACTCGCCAACTTTAAGGGCATTTAAGTGGTCATTGGATAGACATATGGATGAAAATGGAATAGTTTAGGTCAGATGGTTTCACAGGTCGGCGCAACATCGAGGGCCGAAGGGCCTGTACTGCGCTGTAATGTTCTATGTTCTATGTTCTCCCTGCATGCATGGCATTCAAATGTTCCACAAAAATTGAACTAAAGCCAAGGGATGATCCCACACTACCGAAGGTATTTTCAAATTCCTGCCATAAGCTAATTAATATGGGCTGTAGCCCCCAACCATTTGAAGCAAGTTTTTCGCATGTACTGCCCGTGCCAGAGCAGTCATCAATTTACAATTTGGCTGGTCTGCTAAAATTTCAGAGCATTGCGTCAATCATGGCATGATTTCTCTCAAATCCCATTACTAAAAAGGACTTGCCGCTGCTGTGTGCATCGCTACAACATTCATATTTCCAAACATACCCCTGAACTCATCGTTGGCAAATTCTTCTCCACTGTCAGTTAGAAACCTAGCTGGTGCTCCCAGTCTTGTTCATATCCACCTTTCCATTATCTTGTCCAATATTACTTTTTTGTCTTTACTATAAATTACCATTGACAGACTGAATCTGGTCGCTACATCTATAAAATGTGGAATAAAAATGCTTTCTTCTTTATCCCATATCTTCAAGCCCATCACTACAGTTTCATTAAAATCCCTTGCTAATGGGAGACTTATTATGGGTCATGATGGCATTCTCCTTTATTTATTTTTTTTAACAGATGTCACATTTTTCATTGATATCTTCGATATGTTTAGTGTAGTCATCTATTGCCCCTGCATCTTTTGACAGAATCTTCAACCTATGACAAGATGGATGTGCAAACTGTCGATGTAGTTTTGAAATAATTTGCCTTTTCTCATTTAGATCCCTACCCCGGACACCAGTAATACTGCTTTAACATCCTGTTTCGAGATGTTAAGTCTCGCTGAAGGAATACAACAATGTTCCGACTGTAAACCACAAAGCCACAGATTTCCCAAAGCCTCATCACATTCCAGATCCAATTTCATGCGAGCCTTTTTCAAATATGGTTTACTTAACAGCAAAAGGTATAACACGGGATACTACATCCATACTAATAAAATGGTTTACTTAAAGAATCCATGTAAAACTTTAACCAGTCCACTCCACATACTGTGGATATACACCACTGTCTAGTACTGCGCAATTGAATGAATCTGCAACTAGGACACTCATTACTGGACTGAAGCCTCTCGTGACCAGTACAATTCCTTTTGATTGATCAGTAGCGTCATCCTCGCCTTCTGAGCCTTCCACGTCTTTCATCTCAAAAACCCTGTTATTCCTTTTTGGGCACTGCAACGCATAGTGATACTTTGAGTCACATCAGAAACACCCGTTGACCACCCCTTGGTTATTCCTGGGGTTCATCCTTCTACCCAATTCCTGCCGTCTGTTATAGCTGCCAAAAGGGTCTCTATCCTCATTCGTTTTGTGTGTGTTTCTCCTTTTGTACTGAAACTTCCCCATACAACAGCCTCAAAATGCTGCCAGCATTGTATCCTCCACCTTCAGTGTCACTGCTAAAGCAGCCAGAAAGGAATGTTTTCCCAAAAATTGTTTTCGGCTGTTTGATCAGATGTCTGATGCCCTATCTTTCTTTGAATCTAACTCAAGTTCATGCCAAGAGCCTATTCATGTTCGATATCCGAGCACAATCCAACAATTTGAAGACAAGTATTGATTCTGAATTTTCCAAGCAGGATCACTGCAACCTTGCATAGTCAGTTAAGCTCCATAATATATTCTTCTATGGAAGAACCATCCATGTTTCTAAAGTTATCACAGGCCAACCATACCTCATAGGCACTCAATAAATCATCTTTCATATAAATTTTATCCATAAATTTCAAGAGTTTGTCCAAACCCTCCTCATTGTCCAAATGATGAGCCTCTAGCTCCAAGAAGGCTTTGCTCATGATCTTGCTTCTGGCAGGAAGTAAAAGTGCAAGGGCCATTCCTTGCTTCCTTTTTGGTAAAGATGTAACCCGTGTCCATAGATCAACTGCATTCTTCCATTGATCACAAGGTTCAGCTTCACAAAACAGCAGTGGAAAATCATATCCTGACATCTTACACTTGGTTTCAGTCATCTTTCTTCAAAAAAAACTCCAAAAACAGCCTCCTCAAAAAAAACTCTAATTTTAATCTTTTGTCTGAAAACAAATCAGTCTCCAATCTTCACTTTCAGGCATCCATTCTCTGCTACCAATGTTAGATAAACTTCTAAACTGGGTTGTGAAGTGGACACTGAGACTAGGATGCTTTGGTGGAGACTATTCATTGTTTGCCACAGAGGTTACTTCTGTTCTCCCAGCCAGTGCTGGCTGGCTCTTCTTTATATATATATATATATATATACACTTGAATACAATTAACTAATTAACACCCAACACCTGTGTACCCTCTTATTTTGAACTACCAGGTATTTATCATCCATTAACAGAACTTCAGACCTGAATAATCATAACAGTCCCTTTGTTCTGTTCTTTCCTTTGGGGTTTTTACAGTTTCATTTGATTGATGTGAAACCATTTTACCTTCTTGGGTAGTTATACCACACATATTATTGAGCGAGTTTTTTCCACGATGTTATAGGATCCCTTATACTGCTGTTCAGACATTCCTACTCGAGCAAAATTCCTTACCATCACCTGATCTCCTATCTCCCATTCCTGTGGTTTGTATGGTTCTAAATTCATTTTATTGGTTTGATGTTTTCTGCCAATATTCTCTGCAGCGTGCCTATAGAGCTCTCCAACTGTTTCTTCGGGTCGCTCACAAATCTGTCTTGAGTTACTTCCTTCCCCTGCCTTTCAGTCAGAACAGGTACCAATGAGTGCATCTTTCCAAGTCATTCTTTTAGGGTTCTATTCATGCGCTCTACAATTCCTGAGGACTGAAGATAATGGCTTACATGCCATTTCCCTTCAATACTCAGCAGTTACAAAGTTTCTTGCATTACCTGTCCAGTAAAGTGGCTGCCCTCATCTGATTCTATGATCCGTGGTTGTCCACATCTAGAATGCCTCCTTCACCAGGACATTTCGGGTGGCAGCTACCTTACGTGGAAACTCCTCACCCCATTTGGTGAAGTTATCCACTAGAACTAAACAATATCTGGGTTAGTACATTACTGTCAGGGTGCATGTGTAAATAGCTGAATAATAAGGAACAAGTGAGTATCTGGTATTTTTTTTGAGTAAGGTTTATTTTAACTAGTGAACTGTATTGATTTTTAGTAGGATTTATCAGTACGAGTAAGGTTTTATTAATAATTCTAAGGTGTTGTAGTATTGGTAAGGTTTTTTTAACAGTAGCAAAGGGTCAACTAATAAATAAAGGTATAGCAGTGTTGCTTCAACCCTGAGGGTGCACCTCCTGTGCTATGTGGGAGCTCCAAAATGCTTCCCGTATCCTGGAGAACCATTTGTGCAGGAAGTGTCGTCAATTGAAGCAGCTTGAGCTCTGGGTCTTGGAGCTTGAGTGGCAGTTGGCGACACTGTGGTGCATTCATGAGGATGAGAGCTACGTGGATAAAATGTTTCTAGATGTTGTTACCCCACAGCTTAAGAGTATGTAGGAAGACAGGGAATGGGTGACCACCAGGCAGTCAAGGAGAAGCAGGCAGGTAGTGCAGGAGACCCCTGAGTGCATCTCACTCTCCAATAGGTATTGAGTTCTGAATGCTGAGCAAAGTGATGCTTCACCTGGGGAGTGCAGCCAGAGCCAAGTCCATAGCACCATGGGTGGCTCAGCTGCACAGGGGGGTACCGGTAAGACTGGAAGAGCCATAGTGAAAGGTGATTCAATAGTCAGGGGAATAGACAGACGTTTCTGTGGCTGCAGATGTGAATCCATGATGGTGTGTTGTCTCCCTGACGCCAGGGTCAAGGATGCCATTGAGTGGCTGCAGAGTGTCCTGAAGAGGGAGGGTGAACAGCCAGCAGTCATGGTCCATATTGCAACCAATGACATAGGTAGAAAGAGGGGTGTGGCCTTGCAGTCAGAATTTAGGGAGTTAGGGAAGAAATTAGCAAGCAGGACCTCAGAAGTAGTAATCTCCGGATTACTCTCAGTGCCATGTGCAAGTGAGTATAGAAATAGAAGATAAGATAGATGAATGCATGGCTGAAAGGATGGTGCAGGAGGGAGGGCTTTAGATTCTTGGGACATTGGGACCGGCTCTGGAGTAGATGGGACCTGTACAGGCTGGACGGGTTGTACCTGAACAGAGCCGGGACTGAGTTCCTTGCGGGACGTTTTGCTAGTGCTGTTGGGGAGGGTTTAAATGAGTTTGGTCAGGGGTGCGGGGGGGGGGGGGGGGGGGGACCTAAGTGTAGACTCAGTTGGGACAAAATCAGAAATTAAAATGGAAGGCAGAAAATTAATGGATGAGTCTGCAAGACAGAGAAAACAAAGGTTGGAAAACAAACAAAACGAGTTTGGCAGTGCTCAAGGGTATCTATTTCAATGCAAGGAGTATAGCAAATAAAGCAGATGAGCGGAGGGCACAGATAGACATGTGGCAGTATGATGTCTTAGCTATTACAAAAACATGGCTTAAGGAGGGACAGGAATGGCAGCTCAACTATTACTGCTATGAGAAGGGATGATATGTTGGAGGGATTATCAAATGAGGCCATATGGATTGATCTAAGGAACAAAAAAGGGGCAATCACACTGCTGGGAGTGTACTATAGACCCCCAAATAGTTAGAGGGAGATAGAAGAACAGATATGTAGGCAAATCTCTGAGAAGTACAAAAATAAAAGGGCAGTAACAGTAGGGGATTTTAACTACCCAGTATTAACTGGGATAGTTTTAGTGTGAAAGGAATTGAGGGAGCAGAATTCTTGAGGTGCATTCAGGAGAACATTTTTGCCCAGTATGTAGCAAGTCCAACAAGAGAGGGTGCAGTTTTAGACTCAGTTTTAGGATATGAAGATGGGCAGGTGGAAGATATGGCAGGGGGAGAGCATTTTGGTGGTAATGATCGTAATTCAGTCAGTTTTAACATAATTATGGAAAAGGACAGAGAAAGAACAGGAGTTAGAGTTCTCGATTGGGGCAAGGCCAATTTTACTAAACTGAGGAGTGATTTAGCGAAAGTGGAGTGGAAACAGCTACTTGAAGGTAAATCAGTGTCAGAGCAGTGGGAGGCATTCAAAGGGAAGATTCAAGGGATTCAAAGTAAACATGCTCCCACAAAGAAAAAGGGTGAGACGGCCAAATCTAGAGCCCCATGGGTGTCAAGGAGCCTACAGGGTAAGATAAGGCAGAAAAGGAAAGCTTATGTCCAATACCGAGAACTCAATACTACAGAAAGCTGAGAAGAGTATAGAAAGTGGAGGGGTGAAATCAAAAAGAAAATTAGGAAAGCAAAGAGAGGGCATGAAAGAATATTGGCAAGCAAAATCAAGGTGAATCCAAAGATGTTTTATCATTACATTAAAAGTAAGAGGATAACTAAGGATGGCCCATAAAAGACCAAAAAAGTAACCTATGTGTAGGGGCGGAAGATATTGGTATGGTTCTTCAGAAATACTTTGCGTCTGTCTTCACGAAAGAGGGGACGATGCAGATATTGTAGTTAAGGAGGAAGAGTGTGAAGTATTGAATGTGATAAACAAAGGGAGAGAGGAAGTATTAATGGGATTAGCATCCTTGAAAGTTGATAAATCATCAGGGCCAGATGAAATGTATCCTAGGCTGTTAAAAGAAGCAAGAGAGGGAATAGCAGAGGGTCTGACCATCATTTTCCAGTCCTCACTGAATACAGGTGTTGTGCCGAAGGATTGGAGAACTGCTAACGTTGTAACTCTGTTTAAAAAGGGAGCGAAGCATACACCGAATAATTACAGGCCAGTCAGTCTAACCTCAGTAGTGGGAAAATTATTGGAATCAATTCTGAGAGACATGATAAACTGTCACTTAGAAAGGCACAGGTTAATCAAGGATAGTCAGCATGGATTTGTTAAGAGAAGATCTTGTTTGACTAACTTGATCGAATTTTTTGAAGTAACAAGGAAGATAGATGAGGGTAGTGCAGATGATGTGGTCTACATGGATTTTAGCAAGGCTTTTGACAAGGGCCCACATGGCAGACTGGTTAAAACAATAAAATCCCATGGGATCCAGGAAAATGCAGCAAGGTGTACACAAAATTGGCTCAGTGGCAGGAAACAAAGAGTAATTGTTTATGGGTGTTTTAGCGATTGGAGGGCTGTTTCCAGTGGCGTTCCACAGGGCTCAGTACTGGGTCCCCTCCTTTTTGTGGTATATATTAATGATTTGGGCATAAATGTAGGGTCCATGATCAAGAAGTTTGCAGACGACACAAAGATTGGCCATGTGGTAGATCACGAGGAGTATAGCTGTAGGGTGCAGGAAGATATTGATGGTCTGGTCAGATGGGCAGAAAAGTTTCAAATGAAATTCAACTTGGAGAAGTGAGAGGTGATGCATTTGGAAAGGTCAAACAAGGAAAAAGAATACACGATTAATGGGAAACCACTGAGAAGTGTAGAGGAAATGAGGGACCTTGGAGTGAATGTCCACAGATCCCTGAAGGTAGCAGGACAAGTTGATAAGGTGGTTAAGAAAGCATATGGAATCTTTTCCTTTATTAGCCGAGGTATGGATTACTAGAGCAGGGAGGTTATGCTGGAACTGTATAAATCATTGGTTAGGCCACAACTTGAGTACTGTGTGCAGTTCTGGACACCTCATTACAGAAAGGATGTAATTGCATTAGAGAGGGTACAGAGGAGATTTACAAGAATGTTGCCGGGACTGGAAAAATACAACTATAAGGAAAGATTGGATAGGCTGGGGTTATTCTCCTTGGAACAGTGAAGGCTGAGGGGAGATCTGATTGAAATCTACAAAATTTTGAGGGGCCTGGATAAAGTGGAGGTGAAGGGTCTACTCACCTTAACAGAGAGGTCAGTGACGAGGGGGCATAGATTTAAAGTGATTCGTAGAAAGATTAGAGGGGAGATGAAGAAAAGCTTTTTCACCCAGAGGGTTGTGGGGGTCTGGAACTCACTGCCTGAAAGGGTAGTTGAGGCAGAGAGCCTCAACTCATTCAAAAGGAGTCTGGATATGCACCTCAAGTGCCGTAATCTTCAGGGCTGTGGACCAAATGCTGGAAGGTGGGATTAGAATAGGTGGATTGTTTTTCGGCCCCCACAGACATGATGGGCCAAGTGGCCTCTTTCTGTGCCTTAAACTTTCTACGATCCTATGATTCTATGAATACTTATTCCCTCTGATAGAAGTTGGGAGAGGTCCTATTAATTTATCTGCACACGCTGCCGAGGCCCTTCTGATCTTCGGGTCTGCTCCAAAGGTGCCTTTCTCCTATGTGGGTCTAGATTACTGACCACACAAATCAGATAATTAAAATCCTCCATATCCTTTCTCTGTTGAAGCCAGCATCCTACTGCATTCATTCTTTTCCACATTTTCTCCACACTAGGATGCCCTGCTCCTGGTTCCCCCATGTACTAATCAGAGAAAACCCTCCCTCTCGGCTGCAGGCACCACCCGTTTATCATTATTAAACAACATCCCTTCTTTAATTTCCATTTTAGGTCTTCCACAGGGCCCCTCAACCGTCTCCCCTTTTCTAGTTTTCCTAACACCTCTTTGAGTGCTGGATCCATCTTTTGCACTTCTCTAAGATCACTCACTCTCACTGGCTCAACTGTTGCCATCATTGCTATTTCTCTCATTCCTTCCATGGAATCCCAAGGCACTCATCCTCTGGTGCCTTTCTTTTCTAGAACATCTGCTTTCTCATTTCCTTCCCAACATGGCTCTGTCTTAGAGTGAGTCTCCACTTTGTACATAAAATAGTCCTATTTACCTTCATTGTTCCTGATCACCTGCAACACCGTCTTTGACAAAGGGCCACTTCGGAGTGTATTCCCATCTGCTGATCTAAATCCTCATTTTTCCCAAATCGCTAGAAATTCCGTCAGTGAATTACAAACAAACATAGAATCCGAACAGACGGTATATGATGGTGGGAACTCAGTTGGGTGGGTTACTACATATGCAACAGCAGCTAACTCTGCTTGCTGTGCACTCAGACGATTCAGTAACTTCAGTGGCATGGCTATCTCATTGCTTGGATCTCAGACTCTCCATCCCATCTGCCTTTCTCCCTTTTCCATATAATTGCATCCATCTGCAAAGATATCTCTCCCCTGCAGGTGAATGGCCTTCTTAAATCCTCCTTCTATTTCCCACACCCCTTCTACTGCATATAGATGTAGTTTTTCCATGTACCCTATATTTACTGTGAGGATCAGGTGGTTCAATGGTCCCACCTTCAGACATCTGGAATTTTTTTAAAAGCTAATCTAATGGTGAACATAAAACCATTGTTGATTGTTGTAAGAACCCATCTGGTTCACTAATGTCCTTTAGGGAAAGAAATCTGCCATGCTTACCTGGTCTGGCCTAAATGTGACTGCAGACCCACAGCAATGTGGTTGACTCTGAAATGCTCTCTGAAATGGCCTAGAAAGCCATGCAGTTCACCATACATGCTGGCCTAGTCAGTGACACCCACATTCCACAAACAAGTAAAAAAATCATATGATCCCAATATCACAGTCCATCTACTAATACTAGGGCTGGACACCATATTTTCTTTAATTCTCCCATCTACCAATAATCTCGTTGGAGTATGTCCCATTCTCAGGGTTACTGTGATAATTCCTGTAAATACAGCTAAGTGCTTAACTGCCCAATAGGTAGCTAACAGATGTCTCTCACATGATGAGTATGCCTCTTCTACTTTAATGTCTGAGAAGCATATGCTACTGCCTAGGTTGCCCATGGGCTAATTGTAACAGTACTGCACTTAAACTAGCTTCCATGGCTGCACACTCTAGGCAGAAATTCTGTGCAGGGTCTATTGCTCCCAAAGCTGGGACTGTTTGCAGCTTTTCCTTAAGTTTGTGAAAAGTCTCGTCACATTTTTCTGTCCACTAGCCTGTACCCATCTGGGTGAGGTAAAATGGTCAAGGCTCACAACTCAGCATGCTTTTAACTATTCATTACCACAGATAACATGCCAACATCAGTCTACTGTTCCCTTTAATTTCAAGCAGTAATCACATACACTGTTCGCTAACTCCCTTCAATTTCAAACACTACTCACGTACACTGTTCCCTTTGATTCTTCTTAATTTTAAACACTACTTACCCCAGTGATTACTCAAGCGAATATGTTCCCATCTGTGTGGATGATCAAGTCTTCCCACGGTTATCCTTGCAAGTTGCTCAGTCTGTCGTAAACACACATTTCTTATAGTACAAAGATCACACCAGATCACCCCCGCTTTTTGTTCATAACATCTTAATCTTGTCTGTTTCTACAATATAGAGAGTTCTTGACTTGATTATTTTCACATCCTGAGTCCTTGAATAGCCCGTTAACACACAAAGGTGTTTTGATGGGGACAATCCCTTTAAAATCAGGGAACCTGCCTCTGAGAGCTGTTGGCAAAACACACGGCCAGCAGCTCAGGAGTATCAGCAGCGACACTGGGAGCAGCGGCCACTGCCAGTATTGCAAGAGGCCGTGGACCCAGTCCCAGCGCTGGAGCCCCGACCTAAGGTAGGTGAGGCTGTGTCGCCGGGACCAGACCGGCAGGCCCTGGCGGGATAGGGGAGGGTGGGCTTTTAGTGCAGGGGGAGGGGGGTTTATAAGGCAGACCTTTTCCCATAGGAGGCCCTCTGTGGGTCACAGATCACCCACAGAGAAGGAACCCCCCCCAGGCCTACAGGGAGGTCACTGTGCTTTCCTGGGCAACCTCCTCACATGGGGAAGGCACCCCCGACGGCCACAGGTTAAATCCCAGTGGCAGCAGGAAGAGACCCTTAAGTGGGCATTAATAGGCTTCAATTGGCCTCTGGATGGGAAGACCATTATCAGCCTATCCCGCTCCCAACAAAATCGTGTTGTGACAGGGAGACAACAGGCCCTCTGCTCCCACCTCCTATTACAATTCTATGGGCCCCCCGCCTCTGAATCCATCTCGGGGGGCTCATAAAGTTCGGTCCCCCAAGCGTATTATCACACATTTCTCCAGATGAAATTCCATTTTCTACTTTGTGCCCGCCTGACTAGTCCATTGATATCTTCCTGCAGTCTGCAGCTTTCTTCCTTACTATCAAGCACACACCCAGTTTCTCATCTGCAAACATATTAATTATGCCCCCTACATTTCAGTTTAAATTATTGATATATACCTTGAAAAGCAAGGGACCTAGTAACGAGCCCTGTGAAACCTCACTGAAAACAGACTTCCTGTCACAAAAAAATCAGTCAGCCATTACCCTTTGCTTCCTGTCATTGAGTCAATTTTGGATCCAACTTGCCACTTCCCCTTGGATCCCATGGGCTTTTACTTTTCTGACCAGTCTGCCATGTGGGACCTTGTCAAAAGCCTTGCTAAAATCCATATTGACTACATCAAACATTCTACCCTTATCGACCCTCCTTGTTACCTCCCTAAAAAATGTAATCATGTTTTTCAGACACAAACTTCCCTTAACAAATCCATGATGACTGTTCTTGATTAATCTGTGCCCTTCTAAATGACGATTAATACAATTCCTCAGTACTTTCTTTCAATAATTTGCCCACCGAGGTTAGGCATTCTGGCCTGTAATTATTCTGTCTATTCCTTTCTTTCTTTTTAAACAATTGTGTAACCTTAGCTGTCCTCCAATCCTCTGGCACTGTGCCTGTAACCAGGGAGGATTGGAAAATGATGGTCAAAGCCTCCACTATTTCGTCTCTTGCTTCTCTTAACAGTCCGGGATACATTTCAACCGGGCCTGGCAATTTATCTACTTTCAGAGATGCTAAACCTCTTAATATCTCCTTTCTCACTATTTTTATCCCATCCAATATTTCACAGTCCTCCTGCTTAACTGCAGTGTCTGCATCGTCCCCCTTCTTTTATGAAGACAGATGAAAATTGTTCGTTAAGAACCATGCCCACATCTTTCGCCTCCACACACAGGTTATATTTTTGGTCTCTAATAGGCCCTTCTTTTTTCTTAATTATCCTTTTGCTTTTTATGTATTTGTAAAATATCTTTGTGTTTTCCTTGATTTTACTTGCCAATATTTTTGCCATACCTTCTCTTTGCTTTCCTTTTTAATTTCACCCCTTCACTTTCCATACTCCTTTATGCTTTCTGCAGTACTGAGCTCTTGATATCTAACATTATCTTCCCTTTTTGATCTTATCCTACCATGTATGCTCCTTAACCATCCAATGGACTCTTAGATTTGAGTCCCAACCTTTTTCTGTGGGAACATAGTTGTTCTGAACTCTCACTATCTCCTGCTTAAATACCCTCCAATTCTCTGACACTGATTTACTTGAAGTAGCTGTTTCCAGTCCACTTTTGCTAAATCACATCTCAGCTTAGTAAAATTAGCCTCTGCCCAATTGAGAGCTTTTATTCTTAGTCTACCTTTGTCACTTTCCATAACTACACTAAATCTAACTGAATTATGATTACTACCACAAAATGCTCTCCCACTTCTACACCACCCCCCCCCCCCCCCCCCCCCCGCTTCATTTCCTAAAACTAAGTGCAGAATTGTCCCTTATAGGGATGTCTATGTATTGGCTAAAAAGATTCTCCTGAAAGCATTTTAAGAATTGTGCCCTCTATAACTTTTATACTGATTCTCTGACACATAGGTACTCTGTAACAGATCTCTGGTATACTCTTGTACATCAACCACGGACAGCTTCATGGAGAGAATTTCTAAGGTTTAGACTGTCCTTCTGAATACAGTGAGGAATGACGTGAAACATTCCCTCGTCTCATAGAACAAATCCCCAAACAACATTATTGCTGGAGGGGACAACAGCAACAAGTCACAAACATAAAACAAATACAGGGCCCCGCAGGCTCTCTTCCTCACATTTAGAAGTTCGAAAGATAGGTTAAGTTGAAGGTGACCTTTTGGCCCATTTACTCTGCTTGTGGATCATTTTCACATTTTATCATCTAGTTGTTTCTCAATTAAATCCAGGGATTTGTCTCAATCATTATCCTGGTAACCTGTTCCAGCTGCTGGTCAGTCTCTGCAAAGATATACTTCTTGACATCTGTCATAACTTGTTTGTCTTAGACTTGAACTTGGGCCCTCTCGACTTGCAGCATCCAAAACTGTAACAGGTTTACTTTCTCTCTTCCATTAATTATCTTCTTTGACTTTCTAAGGTCCACACTACAAGGTCTTTTCAATAATGAAGAAATAGTAGCTAATTCCTCGAACACTGGAGCTCAGCTTTATTGTTCTCCTCTGCATTATCCTTAGGGGAGAATGACGTTTTACCCTGTTCACATGTACATGCTTGAATCACACTCTAAGGCTTATTGTGGCCAAATATGCACACAATGACGATACTATATTTTTGGTTATTTTGTTTTGTGCTCACTTATAACAATCAAATTAGATACATGACTATACTGAACCTCAGTGCTTCTCTCATGACGTGCACATCATTCAGACTATATAATTTACTTTATCAGAAAGGAAATGTCAATCAGGTTTATGGGATATCCGAATCCATGTAGTTGGAAGATCACAAGAAACCATGGAATGAGGCGAGACTATTTGGCCCATCAAGACAGTTCCTCCTGCAATCTACTTTATTTTAAGAGTAGGTGCTGTGATCCTGTGTGATAGGTTATAACACTGTGGCCCTGTTTCCCCACTTCCCAATCCACACTCCTTGCAACTGTGGCTCATCATCCAGAGTGCAGGATTTTGGCATTACCCCTTTAGGCTCAACCCAATATCTTTAGTCTATTTAGTGCAAGTCCTGCAAGTTTCTCCCTAACTCCCCGAGGCAAAACTTTGGAATATCTGTAAGTTGACATCCTACATTATTCATACCTGGTTAGGTTGTATCTCTTGCATGACATTCCTGTGATTCAAGCAATTCAAGAACAAGTTATGTTCCACACAGCACTGAATTAGCTCTTCCCATGTCTGTAAAGCAGAAGAAATAATTGGACAATGAAATGCACACAAGAGTGCACAGAGATAAGATAAAATCGGGTTGATTGTAAAACACTAACTCGATAGAACTGAAGAGAATTTCCAATGAGTTTTAAAGTCACTTCTATAAAATGAAATGCTGGCAACAAAATGACTGAATGAGCAACAATTTTCAAAGTTTAGCAACCTTTTCCCAGCCATTACTTTCTCTGATAATTGTGTGAAGAGTGCTTAAATTTTCAGCAGAAATGTAAATCCAGTTTCCTGTCATGGTTTTAAATGCTGTGTTAATAAAAGTGAAGTATTGTATCAAGGAGTGTAATGGCCAGGCAAAGGCAAAGGGACAGGAGTAGGCCATTCCGCCCCTTAATTCTGATCCAGCATTCAATGAAATCATTTGTATCTTAACTCTAACCACATACTTTGGCTTCATATCCCTAGCAAAAATCTATTGATTTCAGATTTAAAATTATGAATTGACCCAGCATGTACTGCTTTTTGTAGAGAAAGTTCCACACTTCTACCATCCTTTGTTTACTATGTTTAGGGGAGCCGGTGGTGTAGTGGTATTATCATTGGACTAATACCCCAGAGACCCAGGGTATTGATCTGGAGACATGGGTTTGAATCCCACCACGGCAGAAGGCGGAATTTGAATTTAATTAATAAATCTAGTCTAATGATGGCCATGAAACCATTGTCGATTGTTGTAAAAACCCATCTGGTTCACTAATGTCCTTTAGGGAAGGAAATCTGCTGTCCTACATGTGACTCCAGACCCACAGCAATGTGGCTAACTCTTACATGCCCTCTGAAAAGGCCTAGCAAGGCACTCAGTTGTACCTAACCGCTACGAAGTCAATAAAAAGGAATGAAACCGGACGGACCACCCGGCATTGACCTAGGCACCGGAAACGACAACAGCAAACCCAGCCCTGTTGACCCTGCAAAGTCCTCCTTACTAACATCTGGGGGCTTGTGCCAAAGTTGGGAGAGCTGTCCCACAGACTAGGCAAGCAACAGCCTGACATAGTCATACTCACGGAATCATACCTTACAGACAATGTCCCAGACACTGCAATCACTATCCCTGGGTATGTCCTGTCCCACAAGCAGGACAGACCCAGCAGAGGTGGCAGGACAGTGGTTTACAGTAGGGAGGGAGTTGCCCTGGGAGTCCTCACCATTGACTCCGTACCCCATGTAGTCGCATAGTATCAGATCAAACAGGGGCAAGGAAACCTCCTACTGATTACCACCTACCACCCTCCCTCACCTGATGAGTCAGTACTCCTCCATGTTGAACACCATTTGGAGGAAGCACTGAGGGTGGCAAGGGCACAAAATGTACTCTGGGTGGGGGACTTCAATGTACATCACCAAGAGTGGCTCGGTAGCACCACTACTGACCGAGCTGGCCGAGTACTAAAGGACATAGCTGCTAGTCTGGGTCTGTGGCACGTGGTGCGGGAATCAACATGAGGGAAAAACATACTTGATCTTGTCCTCACCAATCTGCCTGCTGCAGATGCTTCTGTCCATGACTGTATTGGTAGGAGTTGCCATCACACAGTCCTTGTGGAGACAAAGTTCCGCCTTCACATTGAGAATACCCTCCATCGTGTTGTGTGGCACTATCACCGTGCTAAATGGGATAGATTTCAAACAGATCTAACAATGCAAAACTGGGCATCCAGCAGCAGTAGAACTGTACTCAACCATAATCTGTAACCTCATGGCCCGGCATATCCCCGACTCTACCATGACCATCAAGCTGGGAGATCAACCCTGGTTCAATGAAGAGTGCAGGAGGGCATGCCAGGAGCAGCACCAGGCATACCTCAAAATGAGGTGTCAACCTGGTGAAGCTACAACCCAGGACTAATTGCATACCAAACTGCATAAGCAGCATGCAATAGACCGAGCTAAGCGATCCCATAACCAACGGATCAGATCTAAGCTCTGCTGTCCTGTCACATCCCGTCGTGGATGGTGGTGGACAATTAAACGACTAACTGGAGGAGGTGGCTCCACAAATATCCCCATCCTCAATAAAAGCAAAATACTGCGGATGCTGGAAATCTGAAATAAAAACAAGAAATGCTGGAACCACTCAGCAGGTCTGGCAGCATCTGTGGAAAGAGAAGCAGAGTTAACGTTTCGGGTCAGTGACCCTTCTTCGGAACCGTTCCGAAGAAGGGTCATTGACCCGAAACGTTAACTCTGCTTCTCTTTCCACAGATGCTGCCAGACCTGCTGAGTGGTTCCAGCATTTCTTGTTTTTATTCCCCATCCTCAATGATGGGGGAGCCCAGCACATCAGTGCGAAAGATAAGGCAGAAGCATTTGCAACAATCTTTAGCCAGTAGTGCCGAGTTGATGATCCTTCTTGGCCCCCTCCTGAAGTCCCCAGCATTACAGATGCCAGACTTCAGCCAATTTGATTCACTCCACGTGATATCAAGAAATGACTGAAGGCACATACTGCAAAGGCTATGGGTTCTGACAATATTCGGCAATAGTACTGAAGACCTGTGCTCCAGAACTTGCCGCGCCCCTAGCCAAGTTGTTCCAATATAGCTACAACACTGGCATCTACCTGGCAATGTGGAAAATTGCCCAGGTATGTCCTGTACACAAAAAGCAGGACAAGTCGAACCCGGCCAATTACCGCCCCATCAGCCTACTCTCAATCATCAGTGAAGTGATGGAAGATATCATCAACAGTGTCATCAAGCGGCATTTGCTTAGTAATAACCAGCTCAGTGATGCTCAGTTTGGGTTCCGCCAGGGTAGTTCAGCTCCTGACCTCATTACAGCCTTGGTTCAAACATGGACAAAAGAGCTGAACTCAAGAGGTGAGGTGAGAGTGACTGCCCTTGACATCAAGGCAGCATTTGACCGAGTATGGCATCAAGGAGCCCTAGCAAAACAGGAGTCAATGGGAATCAGGGAGAAAACTCTCCACTGGCTGGAGTCATACCGCGCGCAAAGGAAGATGGCTGTGGTTGTTGGAGGTCAATCATCTGAGCTCCAGGACATCACCGCAAGAGTTGCTCAGGGTAGTGTCCGAGGCCCAACCATCTTCAGCTGCTTCATCAATGACCTTCCTTCAATCATAAGTTCAGAAGTGGGGATGTTTGCTGATGATTGCACAATGTTCAGCACCATTCGCAACTCCTCAAATACTGAAGCAGTCCATGTAGAAATGCAGCAAGACCTGGACAATATCCAGGCTTGGGCTGATAAGTGGCAAGTAACATTTGTGCCACACAAGTGCCAGGCAATGACCATCTCCAAGAAGAGAGAGTCTAACCATCTCCCCTTGGCATTCAATGGCATTACCATCACTGAATCCCCCACTATCAACATCCTCGGGGCTACCATTGACCAGAAACTGAACTGGAGAAGTCATATAAATACCATGGCTGCAAGAGAGGGAAGGGTAAGGAATCCTGCGGCGAGTAACTCACCTCCTGACTCCCGAAAGTCTGTCCACCATCTACAAGGCACAAGTCAGGCGTGTGATGGAATACTCTCCACTTGCCTGGACGGGTGCAGCTCCGACAACACTCAAGAAGCTCAACACCATCCAGAACAAAGCAGCCCACTTGATTGGCACACCATCCACAAACATTAATTCCCTCCACCACCGACGCACAGTGGCAGCAGTGTGTACCATCTACAAGATGCACTGCAGCAAAGCACCAAGGCTCCTTAGACAGCACCTTCCAAACCCGCAACCTCTACCACCTCGAAGAACAAGAGCAGCAGATGCATGGGAACATCACCACCTGCAAGTTCCCGTCCAAGTCACACACCATCCTGACTTGGAACTATATCGTCGTTCCTTCACTGTCGCTGGGTCAAAATCCTGGAACTCCCTTCCTAACAGCACTATGGGTGTACCTACCTCACATGGACTGCAGCGGTTCAAGAAGGCAGCTCACCACCATCTTCTCAAAGGCAATTAGGGATGGGCAATAAATGCTGGCCTGGCCAGCGACGCCCACATCCCATGAATGCATTTAAAAAAAAATTTAAAAACTAACCTCTCCTGAATGGCTTGGCTCTGATTTTAAGGTTATATTTCCTTGTCCTATATTTCCCCACCAGCAGAAAAAAACTTTCATTCTAGCTACTCTATCAATTCATTTTGAAATCTTAAAAACCTCAACCAAATACTCCCTTAACCTGCTATATTCCAGAGAAACAAGCCGAGTTTAAGTAATCACTCTTCATAATCTAACCCTTGGAGTCCTCGTAACATTCTGGTGAATCTGGGCTGCACTCCTTCCAAGGCCAGTATATCCTTTCTAAGATGTGGTACCCAGAACTGTACACAGTACTCCGGATGCAATCTAACCAGGCTTTGCACAACTGTAGTAAAACTTCCTCCACTTTATATTCTAGCCCTTTAGTTACAAAGGCTAACGTTTCATGAGCTTTCTTGTAAATTTTTGTACCTGCTTACTGCATTTTAGTGATCTGTGTACGTGGACCCCAAAATCACTCTGGACCTCCACTGTTCCTAGCTTTTCACCATTGATATAATAACTCAGATTTATCCATTTTTAGTCCAAGATGAATGAACTCATGGTTATCTGTGTTGAAATCCATCTGTCACAGATTCATCCACTTATTTAATCTTTCAATGTCACTTGTCAAGTTTATGCTCCTGTCTACAATATTTACTATACCACCCAATCTTTGTGTCATTGGTAAACTTAGATATATGGCTCTCTATTTTGTTATCTAAATAATTAATAATAATTAATAATAATAAGTGAATAGTTGAGGCCCCAGCACAGATCCTTGTGGGCCATCACCCTTCACTTCCTTCCAATTTGAGTACATATCCATTGGGCTGAATTTTTGCATAGGGGCCTGGAAACGGAGGTTGGGACTGTTTCCAGGCCCCTAATCTGCCCCAGGGGGTAAGCAGATTAAACAGATGATTTTCACAGTGGAAACCCCTTAATTAGATTGGAGTCCTGCTTGGCGGCCAATTAGAGGCCGAGGGGGAGGGAAGGGAGGTGCATCTGAGTGCGGGCTCGGTTTAAACTCGGCATGGCAGCCATTACTGTGGCTGCCATGTGAGTGTTGAAGGAGCAAGCAGAAGATTGCCTTTGAGTATTAGACTGGATAGCAGTGTCCCACGATGTTGCTGGAAAACAGAAGACCTGGCACCCAGGCCAAGACCGCCCTTACATCTTAGACAATGACTTTGGGATGATGCTGGAAGCCAAGAGGGAGAGGAGGGAAGTCCTCTTCCAGGAGGGTGGCAGGAGAAGGCCAAGCAGGCCAGGGTTAAGATAGCAGGCACTGCCAGCAGCAGAAGTGTTATGAGAAGATCCTGGATTCAGTACTGTAAAAGGTTCAATTACCTCATATGCTCTGGCAAGGTGAGTGCAGCTCCCCAACACTCAGGACGGGCCTCTGGGCTTGCACCTGCCAGCAGACAGAGCACCTCAGGCATGCTGCTCTGAACATGAGAGGGCTGTGTGCACAGGGCATTTACTCAGCCCCCAGAATGGCTCATAACCATAGTGCTGCTGAGGAACTGTCACCACTGAAACACACAGCCTCTTATGGATAGGGGCAGATGTGATTGGTCACAGAGGACAGAAGTGCTTTATTTCACTCTCTTTCGTCTTTTCAGGAGAAATGAGCACATATTGCCTGGGCGCAAACAGGTGTTGGGGCGCTCAGGAGACTGCAGTGGACACCACCCTGTCCGATAGCATGTCAAGCACTGAGTGACATTGAGTAGCTTCAGCACTGCACTGGTTTCTGCTCTCCTGTGCTAGCTTTCATGTACTCTTCCTGTGTCTTCTGCAGGTGCAGCAGCCACCCAAAGCGACCCTCTGTCTTCCCACTGCGGCCCCAGAAGAATATCACAAAACCGAAGAAGCACAGTCACGCCTGACAAGTGTATTATATGCCACTGCAGTTACTCTCACTTTGGTGGATCCTGGCACACATTTAGATAGGGTGGCACTGGGCAAGGAGCATGGACTAGTGTACAGAAGGAGAGACAGAGGCAGCTGTGGGCAGTTCCCCTTGGAGGATAGACACACGCTGCTCAGTTGGGCAGATGTCTGACCTCAGGAGTCACAAGACAGAAGGCTCTACCTGGAACAGCAGCAGGAGATCTTCTCCCAAATGTCTGAGTTCCCTAATGCAGTGCAGGCTAATGGGCAGAGAATGGAGGAGTCCATCCAGCTCATTTGCACCACCATGGCTGAGGGCTATGAGCTCATAAGCTCCTCCATAGGCAGAGTGGCCAACCTCATGGAAAGCCATATGTGTCATCACTCTGAGTGGATGCAGGAGCAGCGTACTGGCATGCACAGAATGCATGCCGCACTATGTAGCCTAGAATGGTCAGTGGTGCTAGTGGTGGAGAGATGTTTGGAGTGGATTGAAGTCAGCGTTGATTTCACAGATTTGCCCACAGGTGAACACCTGCTTGTTATCACTGACGACTACAACAGATTCTCAATTGTGGAATTAGTTATGTCAACATCAACAAAAGCAGTCTTCCCAAAGCTTGACCAGATCTTCGCTTTGTTTGGAATCCTTCAAACAGTGAGAAGTGGCAATGGACCCCTATTCAACAGTGATGAGTTCAGTAAATTCACAAACTACCTAGGGTTCACACATATGAAAATCAGACCCCATTGGCCAAGAGCTAATGGTGAAGTCAAAAGATTTATGAGAATCTTGAAAGAAGTGATATGTACAGCTAGAGCTGAGAACAATTCATGAAAGCAAGATCTATATCACTTCCTTTGTAATTACAGAGCGACACTTCACTCAACTACTGCAAAATCTCCAGCTACACTCATCCTTGCACATTGTATGTACACATCTTCCTGAGCTACCCTGCGGAGCTAATGATCAACATGTAAGCGAACACGATCAAGAACAGAAGGATCAAATGAAATTAAATGCAGAGAGAAACATGAAATTTAGAACTACACCGCTAAAGCCAGGAGGTAAAGTACTTGTGAAACATAATCATCATATTGGAAAGCAAACAACTCCTTATGACATCAAACCATTTGTTGTGACCAACACAAAATGATCAATGATCACTGTTAAGCGTGGCTCACAAATCATCACAAGAAATGTATCATTCTTCAAAGCACCGAAAACACCATTCAAAAGCATTGAATCCGATTCTGACATCGACACTTCAGATTAAGAACATGAGTCAAATAAGACTACACTTGATATCAGACAATATCCTATTTTTGAGAGAAAACGTCCATCACACTTGTGACTATGCCACACAATGAACTATTTATATTTGAGTTTATTATTTAGTTTTAGAAACAAACCATTGCAACATGCTATGTCTGTCACTTACTAAGAAGGGAGGGATGTAGTGTAATAGTGTTTTGAAATTATAATCACATTGCGCATTGTTTACTCTAGAGGCTGCTATAGAACACACATGCTAGCAAAGTGAAACTAAAACAGAATAAAGGAGAAGCCTTTATGTTCATCTGCTGCAGTCTTTGTCTCCCTGTTTTTGCCTCATATCCTATACTAAACTTGCTAAACCTCACTCCAGTCTTGAGGACATCACAAATACTCAGTACTCACAGCTGCTTTCTTTCTTACTAGAGGGAAAGGGTTTGTTCACAGTACCTCTGCTTAGAGTTTTCTTCCTACAATTTGGAGGTTTTCTGAATCACATTAGGATAGTACTGCCTTGCCTGCTTAAGATTGGATCTTGAACGAGGAGCAATGTGACTATCAGCAGCAGCAACAGACAGATAGACCAGCAGCTGAGCAGAGAGGGGAGCAACAGAGTGGCGCAGCTCACAAGAGGCACTACCTATGAAACAATGTTTCGAGGGCTTAGATTCTTGCATTCGGTGGTGGCAGACATCTACAGTCTTCTAGAGGGAAAAAAGGCCTGTTCTGTGCTGGACCTGTTGGCCATACACTACCAGTGGCTATCAAAATGACTCCTGCCCTCAACTTTTTTGCCTATTGTTTGTGATCCCAGCAAGGTAACGTGACTCTAATTGGGCTCAGCAGCCCTGAGTGTGAGGGTGAAAAATTGACCAGGGTTCCTTCTTCTGATTGCTAAGCAGCAACCTTTGCTGCAAGCGTGAAAATGTGTTTGATGACTAAGGACTGAGCTCAACTGCAATTCACACTGTGGCTGAGTTGTCCTGAAGCTCAGTGCCCAGACACACAATATAAATTATGGAACTTGACTGATGTACCAGAAGACAACACTAAACTATACTCCATATTAGGCTTATAAGAGAGGCGAAGAAGGGAGAAAATTAACAAGGAAAGAAAAAAACATGGAAAATTCTAGATTGTCCAGTTCTCTCCTGTTAATTTTCAGTAGAACTGGACTGTGCAACCAGAAAATTGCTTGGGGACAAGGTCTGACAGATCCCTGCCTCTTTGCACCTTTGCCGCATTTCCCAGATTGTCTAGACCACTGCGAATATTTGAGATCCAATGAGGCGCAATGCAATGATGGGTTTACTGAAATTGCCTGATAAATATGCTGAGGCTAGATGAATGTTGATTGATTGTGATTGATAATATCCTCATTAAACCAGGAACAAGGCATGCATTGTCCTAAAGCATAAACCTAGTATGTGCATGACCCATTGGGATGAACACTCTTGCTTTTCAATTTCAATAACAACCTTGGAGTCCTTAAAAATTGAGGATTTGCAAAGAAAAAGATAAAAATCTGCTCCTACAGACTAGTGTGAACATCTTTTACGAATGGTGATACACAACCAATTTTACACTAACACCCTATTCCACCCTCTCAGTTTACCAACTGTTACGACCAGGTGAGAAAGAGGGCTAGGATTCCCTTTCAGCCTTCACCTGGTATTACTGTAACAGGGTTTTATTTTTTAACACACTGTGTTTTTAGCTCCCCCTTGGTCAAACCTTGTTCACCGCTTTCCAATTATAAGGCAAAGAAACCAGCACACACACACACAGGTTTTCTTAGGTTTAAAGAAGAAAGATTGACATTTATTTAAACTTAAACTCTAATTCAGTTGACACCTACGGATACATGCCATGCCCACGCTAGCATGTATGTGCGATATTCACATGCAAATAGAGAGAGAAAAGAGCAGAAGAAAAATTAAAGTGGAAAGGTTTGAGGCAATATCTGAAGAATTGTTGTTACGGTTCTTCGAGCTCCTTGATTGTGGGTAGAACTTGCTTTTCATTGTGGCCCGGTAGTCTTCTCAAACCTTGTTCAATGTAGGAAACTTTTCTCTCTTGGGGTTCATGTGTCTTCAGTGTGTTTTTGGAGTTCCATGAGAAAGAGATGGGAGCAGACAGGAGAGGCTGTGGTGAGCCAGCCAGGATAGACCTTTTAAATCCAGGAGCAAAGAGCTTTCTGTCAGGCTCTTTGTTCAAACTCTACAATTCAGAAAAACCCAGACTGCCAAGTAGGTTAGTCATGTGACTCACTGGTTTGACTACGCCTGTTTGTGGATTGTATTGGAGCAGGGGATAGCTCCTTTGTCTACAAACACTGTCTGTTAATATGCAAAAATGTATTTCCAGCCAGGGGCCTGGCAGTCCCTTGTCACAGTCCTTCTCTTCTTCCCAGCAACAATATGAAATTTATTGTCCATGTGACAAAATTAATGTGCCTCATTCTTGGCAGGTGGGGGCCTGCATGACACCAACATAACCAGGGAATATGCATAATTCCCACAAGGCCATCTAAAATACCCTGACGAATATCCTTTAGACTGCCATGGGCGATCATCCCATAATTCTGTACCTACAAGCCCCTTCGTACACACAACAATGAAGAATAAAACTCACCTACTTTTAGTTGCTGTGCCTGCAATCACAGATAGTAGCTGTGATGGCAGGAAACACAAAGGCCTGTTCTTAGGTGGTCCTGTTTAGAACATAAAAAGGAGATGCATAAAAATCTAAAGTGATCTGAATCACATAGCTGCAAGTTTTTTCTTTACTGAAAATGGCTTAATTTGATCTAGCCATGTCTGTAATTTTGGATGAATTGTCATTGTTAATAATGCAATCAGAAATATAACAAGGTTAAGTATCTTAATTCACGCTACCAATGGAGAACCTGGTCCACCAATAGCACAGGTAAGAAATTCAGGTGTGTGCTTGGCATAATTGCTGCCCACTTTGATTAGAAAATCATGTGCAGCTCGTGGCCACATATCCAATATGCACTCTCACTTGTTGAGGGTTCTGACTGGTAGTGTCAAATCAAAGAATTACTCCTTAGAAGTAGCTTTTGTTCTTGGGATTCAACCAAAATGGTAATGCTGATTCTTTAAGAAAAATGACCTGAGACCATCAACATGCATTTCCTATACTAATCAATGCACTGGAGTGAACTTTGCATTGCTTCTCTGACATTCTGCTGTGAACTGAACCATTCAGTACGAATAGGGCAGCCTAACAGTATGGCTAATGAAAAATAAAATCATTTTTTTACTGAAGTGTATTTTTTGTTTTGCTCATGTTTTAGGCAGGAAAAGAAAAAGGACTCAAACAATGGCAGTTCTGACTTTCCACTTTGGATAGCATGAACCAAATCTTGGTCTGGAATTTCCTCGGAACTGCTTGCACTTGGCTGCCGTAACTTCGCCAATATTATGGCGTAAATCGCATTGACCTGCAAGGACAGAGTTACCATAAAGTCAGAGCATAGAGTGGAAACAGCTCCATGAAAATTTCAGGCGTTAACCTATTAGTTCAAAGATTTTAAACCTGCCAAGACCCAGGCCTGATCCTGTAGGAACCAATAGACACTGTCATGCTGGCTTCCAATTTTATTGCAAAGATGTTACATTTCAGAAACTTTGATGCATAAAATATATAATTAGAGTTTAATGACGGGTCCTATTAGGCATTTAAAGTGCAAAAACTGTCATTACAGTAAGTTAGTTGCATGAAAAGGATGGCTAGAATTTTAAGTTTTGCATAAAATCAGCATTCAGCTTTTCACTTTCACTGACAAGTTACGCTTGAATGAATGTTAAGATCTATCTGTGGAGAGTACTGCGAGTCTACCACTTTCTTTTTGTCACAATTCCTCATTCACCTTAAGATAGATTTCAACTTGTGGAAAGACAATGCATTCTTTTCTGACTGAAATGTAATAAAATTGGAGACTTTGTAAGTGAAAGGAATATCAATAATTGATTGAAGCCTTTTATCCTGTGACTAGTAATTAGGAAAGATTTTGGCAATCCATTTTTCAAAGAAATGAAAATGCACCAAATTACTTTCAACCAATGCAATAAAAAGTTGTAAATCTGGTTTGATTTGAAAAAGGTACTAAATCAAACTATCTATATGTCACAAAATTTTGAAAAGAGATAATTGAAAGATAAATTAGGAAAACAGGAAAAGGAAAGAATTAATTTTTGCCTAGCCTGGACTCCCTCTCTGGGTGGGGCCCACTTACACTCATTTGGAGAAAAAATAATGGCATAAAAATCCCTTGAGACTCTGCCAGTCTTCTGCTGTAACTCCAGTGGGAGACCAACAGACCCCATGGGAAAATAGCAGGAATCCAGTTGCACTGTTTGTCCACTGTTACTGGGATTGTCTGGGCTGCCTTATTACAAGGTAAATGTCATCAAGGAGGTAGAGCTGAGAATAAGCACCCCTATCACCAGGACGTATCATTTTGCTGCCTCTTGAGGACTTGGCGTACTGGTGAAGGCATGTTTTCCTTTTGCAAACAGATGTACTGCTTCCAGAAGGGTATAAGTGGGAGAGGGGCATCTAGGCTAGGCAAGCAGCCTGGATCTATGAAGAATGATTAACATTTTTTTTCGAAAGATATCATGATCAGCTGCCACCCCTTACATAGGGGGCAGAAGGGGACATGGCTGGGATTGGGGAGGAGCCAGTTTAGATCTTGGTAGCAAAGGAGAATAATATCACATAACGAGATTGAATTCAATTAGCATAACTAGTATTGAGCTGCACGTTGCTGTAATTATTTAATTCTTACAGCACTTAAAAATATTAAGGGGGTGATTTCAACCCTACACTCCTGGCAGTGGGCAGGCAGCTACCCATTCTATTTAGTTACAATGGAGTCACCAGGAGTTGACTGTTGCCAATTTTAACCTGCACGATTGAGCAGGTAGGAAGGACACTGACCCAAAACTAGCAGAATCCTTTTCCACACATATACGTCAGGTCCCAATTGATGTCATGAGGATCTAACTGCATTTTTAACAGGATAATCTGAGCCAGAAACTGCACAAACTTACCTACCAGGTGAAGACACCGGTTAAGAAGAGAGCCCAGAAGAGACCCGAACAGCTAAATCTTTTTTCTAAGTCGTCTTTTTACTTTCCTTGTGGAGCTAGACAAAACAGAAGTGCTCCTTCCTTTCTTTGCTAATACTTCCTGATTATAGAAAGAAAGAAAGATTTGCATTTATATCGTGCCTTTCATGAGCAGCGGATGTCTCAAAGCACTTTCCAGCCAATGAAGTACTTTTGAAGTGTTGTCACTGTTGTAATGTAGGTGCGAAGGCTGCAGCAGTCAATCCTGCTTCGTGGTTTTCTGCAACCTCTCTTCAATTTCCTGGCCAGAATGGGTAGGAAGTCAGCTGGTGGGATTTAACTGAATTAAGATAGCCTGAACTTTATTTTTGCAGTTGTGGTTGAGATTCTACCCATCCACCCAAAGCCCACCCAGAGTTAAAATTGGGATTTTAGGATTTTTTTTCGAACTGTTTTCCAATTTTCTCCCCTTTTTACCTTTCCTCTCCTAAAGGCATGGAGCCCAGGGCGTAAGTCCAATTTACATCAAGGGGAAGCGGGAATATAGGCTGGATCCCATCTCTATTGGAATTTCATGGATATTAGACCAGATCTTTAAATCCCAGATGGGGTTGGCGATGGGTTGGTGGAGGGGGGCTGGCAGGGAAGTTGGTTAGGTGGAAGCGTGAGTGTGGGGCAAGGTGAATGGATCCTTTGCCCACACTTGATATGTGAAGGACGCAAGTTGGGAGGCATTCCCAGACTTCCCCAGCAAATTCCTCCATTTTCAAAGGCCTTAGCAGAGATGACGTGAGTTGAGACCTATAGTGTGAGTTTTCTTGAGGCATTCTGAATACTCAAAAACCTTTGCTAGAGGAAAGTAAGCAATCCTGGAAAAAGATTCTCCAGCCTTTGCTAGTCAGAGTGGCTCCAAAGAGTTCCAAAGACAACTTTATCTTCACCCTATTTAGGCCTCAGGAAGAATCCACTCCATCTTAAAGGTCAGATTGGGTCAAGCCAGGGCGGTCACTTCTGCTGCACCATGGTACTGACCCACCACAGCAAATCAACTTTCTCTGGGATTTGGGGTGGGGTCTTCAGCTTTGGACAAGGGAGGGCAGGGGTCTCAGTCCATCTCAGAAATCGCCAGGTACTTCATGAGGTATAGTTTCACAAGAGCCCTCTAGTATCTCACTCAAGTGGCCATTCTTCCAGCCTAGGCACTGAATGTTGGGGTATATTCGATTTTGGGTTCGGTCACACCTGATCCCAATCCTCTCCTCACCTGACTTGAACATGTCAGCGTTTTGGAACAAAGGAGGGAGAGGTGGGGTTGAGAATGTTCCTTCAATGAGAAGTCGGAAATGGGATAATGTTCAATGTTTCTACATAATTAATGAATCCACTAAATAAACTGTAGCAATGCACAAATTGAAAATATAATTTTGTTAATGGGTCATTAATTACAGAGAAAGCAAGCATTCTTCCATCTTTCATTAAGAGATGAATTTCACTATTAGGAGTTCAAATTCTATACGATTTTCTCCTTCTTAGCCCAGGAGATTGATTCTCTAACATCGCACTTACCAAAAAAGTCCTGCAGAATTTGCTTGTAGGTTCAAGTGCTCAACACCACATCCCACAGAAGATATTTTGTCAATGTTTGAGGCCACCCACATTGCATGTGGTGGCCTTTTTAGATGTAGCAGAATTACTGGGCTGGATTTTGTTCTCCCCCAAGTGTCGGGTTCCGTGGCAGGGGGGGCCTGAAGATGGCTCTGGATTAGGCCTGCCGTGGGCCTCGATGCTGTGAGGGCCTGGCCCGATCCTACCAGCGGCAGCAAGGCTCTGTGGCAGCCCCCACCCCCGCTGCTGGGCAACGGGACCTCAATGAAAATATAGAAATCAATAAAATGAATACATTTAAATAGACCTAACTGCGATCTTGAGGGCCTGCCATGATGTGCGGCATGGCTGCCGGCACTCCCGCGCCTTCAAATCCCCGTCCAGGGAAACGTGGTGCCGCACTGTTGGGGAGGGGGGAGGAGGTAAGATTTTCAGTGCGGGGGGCGGGGGTGGAATGGGTTAAAATAAACATAATGGGTGTAGGGGATGGTGGGAAGGGTTGACCTTTAAACTTTGTGCAATTTGGGTGGGGAAGGTCAGATGTAAAAGGTAAGTGTTTCTGCGGGGGGAAGGGAAAATAGTTATTGTAATTGTTATTGGGGGATGGGAAAGAGGCGTTATAAATTTATTTATTTAATTTTGGTAGGGTTAATTCTTTAAAAATTTAAATGTGCCGGCAGGGCTGGCTGCCCTTTAAAAATGGCGCTAGTGCCTGCACACAGGCAGCTGACGCCATTATAATAAAAGCAAAATACTGCGGATGCTGGAAATCTGAAACAAAAACAAGAAATGCTGGAATCACTCAGCAGGTCTGGCAGCATCTGTGGAAAGAGAAGCAGAGTTAACATTTCGGGTCACTGACCCGAAACGTTAACTCTGCTTCTCTTTCCACAGATGCTGCCAGACCTGCTGAGTGATTCCAGCATTTCTTGGTTTTGTTTCAGCTGACGCCATTGCTGGCGATGGACAGACCGCCATCTCCACGTGATTTAAATGAGCCACCGTGCGGGAGATTGCAGCAGCCTCTCTGGCATGCGGGTGGGCCGCCATTTTATGATCTCACTGCCGAACTCTTAAAATCCAGCCCATTATATCAGTGAATGATAGTGTTTCCGACAATGAATTCCCTGTGGTCTTTTGCAGCATAACTCCTCATTTGCTGAGTATTCATACAAAACAGAATGGTTCTGTGCTTTTCACTGCAAAACTCCTCTACGTAGAGGTAGGTTAGTTGATTTTGGAGATGTGTCCTGCTGTTTTTGACTAGCCAAAGTAAACACTGTATATTAAAGTCAGTGTATTTATTTTTTTCTGCTGCTTGCTGCCATCTTTCTGCAATTCTGGATCTAATTCAAATCAACAATGAACTAATAGAATGATGTAACAGGTTCGAGGGGCTGAATGGCCTTCTCCTATTCCTTTCAGCACACCTTTGGTGCGCACCTTCAACACAGCAGGCATGTTGCCACCATTTGACACCAGCAGCCACAAGCGTAGTACTCAGCATGGCCCTTCCAAAGGCTGTCTTGGATTCCTCTGCAAAGCTCAGGAACTTTCCCTGACATGGCACCTTGATATAGGGGGACTGTTTGGAAGATCTGCTCATGCCCGCCCCACTTTAATTGCCAATTAATTGGAGCATATGCTTCTTTGGTTGGTTGAGTGTCAACTGTGGCTCAGTTGCTAGCACTCGCACCTCTGAGTCAGTAGGTTGTGGATTTAAGTCCCGCTCCAGAAGACTGGAACACAAAAATCAAGGCTAATACTCCAGTGAAGTACCAAAGGAGTGCTTCACTGTCAGAGGTACCTTCTTTCAGATGAGATGTTAAACTGAGCCCTTGTCTCCCTTGTTAGACAAGCCAAGAATGAGAAAAATTAATTTCGCCACATGAACATTGATTTTAAACTGCTGATGGTGAAGAAAGAAGTTGCTTTAAAAAACAATTGGAGACTTTGGCTGGAGACAGACATTAGCATATCAACAGACAGTACCAAGGTCAAAGGGGCTATTCCCTGCACCAATTTACTCCACAAGGAACATTTGATTACCAGATGTTGAAGCATTCCAGGTTAACTGCTAAGATGGCCGAATACACAAACAGATGTGGTCGGACCAGTTTAGTCACATGACTGGCTGACTGTTGGAGTTTTTTGAATTTGAACTGGCCACAGGGTTAAAACTCAGAAAGCTGTTTTCTCCTGGACTGAGAACACCTCTCTCCTGTCTGCTCTCATCTCACTCTTACCAGCTTCAGAAACCATTGAAGACACATGAACTCCAAGAGAGAAAATCTTCTACAGTGAACAAAGTTGAAGAAGAATACTGGGCCCCAACGAAAAGCAAGACTACTTACAAAAGGACTGCAGTGAGCTCGAAGCATAGCAAACAAGAAACTCTTCTGATTTTGCCTCAAACCTCTCCATTTTATTTTTCTTCTGCTCTTTTCTGTCCCTATTTGCATGTGTGTATTGCATGTACATGCTATCGTGGGTGTGTTGTATATCCATAGGCGTTAACCTAAGTTTAAGGTTTGATAAATTTCACTTTTCGTCTTTAAACCTAAGAAAGCCTATTTATGCTCATTTATTTGCCTTATAATCGGAAAGTGGTGAACAAGAATTCACCAAAGGGGGAGCTCAAAACACAGTATGTTCAAAATTAAACCTGTTACAATAAGACCAGGTGAAAACAGTAAATATCCCCAGACACCTTTCTCACCTGGCTGTAACAGCCTTCTCAGGTGGGTGTAAAAGATCCCATGATAATATTTTGAAGAAGAATAGGGGAGTTATCCTCGGTGTCCTGGTCAATATTTATTCCTGAATCAACATTACCAAAACAGATGATCTGGTCATTATCACATTGTTATTTGTGGGAACATGCTGTGCACAAATTGGCAGCTGCAATTCCTTATATTACGGTTATGTCTCCTACATGAAGAAACTAGACTCACAATTTCTGTATGTGCAGGCTTTATTCAAGCTGGTTGCCCAGATCAGTCTTAGTTTCACTTTTGGGACCACGCCCTCTCAGGTTGACTGACAGCATAGTGAGCAGTCTGAAAAACACAGCACAGAGTAATCAATCACTGAGCAATCAAACACAACAATTGCAATTGTGACTATACTTCAAAAGTAGCTCATTGACTATAAAGCGCTTTGGGACACCCTGTGGTTGGGAAAGGTGTTATATAAGTGCAAGGCTTTTTACCTTTCTGAGATGGCAGAGATTATCTGGTCCCCACTCACCGGTTATCACCAGCCATCTCCTACAAAAACAGATCAGACAGATTATTTGAGCATTAGAATGTAAAACTAGATGCAGCTGTGTGCCGAGTTTATGTTCCACCCACAGTGAAACGAGGAGTTGAGAGCATTCTGTAACAGGAGGCCCAAATGCTCCAATTAATTGGCATGGTTGACATTGAAGGGATGGGAAAGGGAGGGCTTGGTGGCTTTGTGCCGGCCCAACAAGTTAAGAGTGAGAAAATATTCCAGATGTATTAGGGGGTATTTGCCTGGATTTCCACCAGAGGATGCTGTGCTCCTGAGTTCGGCACATATTGAACAATCAGGCAGGTCAGAGTGCATGTCTGTCAAAGAATCCCATCCATTTTCCTTCTATTAATTTAAATGGGAGAAAACATTTGGTGGATTTCTTTAAAGGTATGCACTCTCAATTTTCTGTTATGTGCTTGGGCACAGATGCAGGAAAATCTCTCCTATTGGGCTGGATTTTGTTGAAGAGGTGGAGCTTCTGGCACCGGACCGAAAAGGCAGGGTAAACCCTGCCTCAGCCTTTTTGCGCCCACCACCTCCCCCCACCCCCCCACTCTTGGAGGGATGGGGATCCCGGCACCAGGCAGTTAATTGCCCAAGTGTCATTGAATTGCGCTGGTGGGCTCTGAAGGGCTGAGGCGGGGTTCCTATCTCTTTTTGGCCTGGCACCGGGACCCCTGCTGGCTTGTGTAAATTCAGCCCTTTATCTTTCCCGACAGCTGCTGACCTTCCTTCGTCTGATACTAAAGTAGTCCTGGGTTTGAATGCAACCAGAGTCACAATGATGTAATAGGTCTCAGATTTGCATTAATTCATGAGGTTTCTCTCTGCTTTCAGTGAGCACCTCAGCCACCTAACCGCTTCTGACACAGCCAGTGGAAACACGGCAATTTGGCCCTTTCTATTCTTGGCAGTCAGAGTGAGTAAAATTTGACTGCATAGCTTCACTGACATGTTGTAAAAGGTATGTGAAAGTTTCCTAGCTGCAACTCTTTACATGCTACTGCATTCAGGATTCCCACTGCCTGGGTGCAGCAATATTCTCTGTGCATGTGGAACCAAGTGTCAAAGAATGAGTGTGGGTAGACCCAGGAGTGATGGGAGCCCCGGTCATTTTTAACCCCTTTTAGTAATTGACTCTAAGTCCATATGAAGTTATGTCATAGATAAAATAGGTAGTATTGGTATAAGGAAGCTTAAGCTCTTTATTTTTTAATTCATTTTTGGAATAGATTTTATTTTAAAAGTTTTCTTTTTTCACAACAGTTATTCATTGTATTTATGCTGTTGAAGAGGTGTTGCCATGCAGGAACTGTTGAATCACATTGCTTTGGTTCACATACTTTATAACATTAGCATAACGTTATAAATTGTACAACTGGCAAATTCTTCCAGCATTCTCAAACTTTTATGCTATGGCATTTGTTATAGACCTGAAAAGCAATTCTATTCATTTCATTTTTTTTAAATTGCGTGAAAGAAAATACCAACTTACTACTTAACACAACCGAGATCTAATGTTAGTTCTTGATAATATTAAACGTGGCAGTGAATGTCACTCCATGTTGTTTAATCATGAATTAATTAATATTCTAGTGTAGGAGCTGTCCTTCCTGTTTAGTTTCAGCTGCCCATTCCATGTGTAATTCTTCTTTATGCTTTATGAATCACTTTGTGCAAGTCTCAAATTTCAGGTGAAGCAAGATTCAGATGATTGCCATACGTACGGGGTAAAATATCACTCCACATAAAGCCACAATTAATTTAGCTGATATTAAATGTACCCAACCAAGATGCAGTAAATGTCTGCAGGAGCTTCCTATTGTCGGAATCCAAGATCCACATCAGCTATTTTATATCAAAATTAGTCTGAATTCAGTTCAATGATTTCTATCGCCAATATATCTGAACAGTTATGTTTGTCTCTTTGAGAAAGCAACTCAGTTACAACCTATTGAAACACAGCAGGAGCACAAAGTTCTATATGAAGATTAGATACAAAAAGAGAAATTGACTGTTTCATTTCTCCTGTTTAAATTATATATAGTGCTAGCAGATTTAGGAAGGAAGCTGCAAAGGGACATTGGTAAGATTCTGAAATGGGCAGATAAGTGGAAGATGGAATTCAATGTCAGTAAATGTGAACAAAAAGTAATAAATATACTTTGAATAGGGGAATACTGTGCAATGTAAAAGAGCAGAGGGACTTCAGGATTCAGTATCACAAGATATTAAAAGCAGCACCTCAATTGAATAAGGCAATAAAAATTTAATGGAATACTGCATTTCATGGCAAAGGGTATAGAATAAAAAAGTTGAGATCCATTACAACCTTAATGAAATCAGAGTTGGAGACTTGTTTGTAGTTTTAGGCTCCACACTCTGGCAAGGATGTTGAGGCAAAAGAGAAGGTACAGCATATATTCACTAGGATGCCGCCTGGTCTGAGGAACAAGAAATACAAAGAAACACTTGAAAGATTGGGACTGTTTTCATTGAAATAGAGTAGATTATGATTGATTTGCTAGCAATTTAAAATCATGCAGGATGGAGCAAAGTAGATAGAAACAAACTGGTTCCAGTGGTTGAGGGGTTTAAAATGATGGGTCCTAGATACAAGATAAAATGTAAGAGATTTCAGACTGAAAGCAGTCTAAGGTGTTGTGAAGCTGTGCAACTTACTATTGGAGTTAAAGAGTGAAGCAGACACAGTGCCAGCATTTAAAAAAAGCTTAGATAGGTGATTGATGAAAAGGAGGGTAAAGGGATATAATGCTCATGTGAAGCTCAGATTGGTTTGACCAAATGGCCTGTTTCTGTGTCATAATATCTAAGTCCTTCTGTGCAGTCTCCTGTGATTTTCCTCACAGTAAGTTAGAGTATACACCCTTCAATGCTATGTAATGCACAATGTAATATCAAAGCTTCTGATTTATGATGATGGATAAGTCAAAATGAGGATGAATTTCCACAAAGGGCTTCCTGCTCTTCAGCCATAACTTTAGTGGATGAACCCCAGAGACCCTGGAAACATGTCAGAAATGTCATTTACGCTCTTTTTCCAAGGTTTCCGTGGCTCTGCCACCAAAATTTGGTGGGCGACCAGGAGAACCCCTGTGGCAATACACACCCTCTGGGCTGAATTTTATTAGCGCGCTGCAAATTGCGGCTACGCGCTTTGAAGTCGGCGGCCTTCAGGCGCAGAAGCGCTGCTGCTGAGTCCCAGCAATATTTCATTTAAATGGAGGGGGCGGAACGGCTGCCCCCAATGACATAGAGGGGGTGGCCGCTCCGTCCCCGGCAATGGCGTCCAGCGCAACCGCGCAGGCACCTACACCATTTTTAAAGGGCTTCAAGCTCTTAGCAAAAATTTGAATTTTAAAGGTATGTTATTGTTCATTTTCTTTAAAAAAACAAAGCTGGAGACCCTTTCCCAAACCTCCAATGGTTTTTTTTATTGGCCTATACGCAGAAAATGTATTTTATCCCCGACTTTATCCCTGAGGTGAGGTGAGAGTGACTGCCCTTGACATCGAGTATGGCATCAAGGAGCCCTAGCAAAACTGGGGTAAATGGGAATCAAGGGGAAATCTCTCCACTGGTTGGAGTCATACCTAGCGCAAAGGAAGATGGTTGTGATTGTTGCAGGTCAATCATCTCAGCTCCAGGACATCAGTGCAGGAGTTCCTCAGGGTAGTGTCCTAGGCCCAACCATCTTCAGCTGCTTTATCAATGACCTTCCTTCAATCATAAGGTCAGAAGTGGGGATGTTCGCTGATGATTGCACAATGTTCAGCATCATTCGCGACTCCTCAAATACTGAAGTAGTCCGTGTTGAAATGTAGCACCTCTACCACCTCGAAGGACAAGAGCAGCAGACGCATGGGAACATCACCACCTGCAAGTTCCCGTCCAAGTCACACACCATCCTGACTTGGAACTATATCACCGTTCCTTCACTGTCGCTGGGTCAAAATCCTGGAACTCCCTTCCTAACAGCACTGTACCTACCTCACATGGACTGCAGCAGTTCAAGAAGGCAGCTCACCACCACCTTCTCAAGGGCAATTAGGGATGGGCAATAAATGCTGGCATAGCCAGTGACACGCACATCCCATGAATGAATAAAAAATAAACTTGAACTTCCCCCCCCAACCTCCTCATATTTGCCCTTCAATCCCTTCCTACCATCCCCACAGCCAATAAAAAGTGTTTTTCCCAATACCCCCCGCCCTGATAATTTCACCCCTCACCCCTCCCCACCAGTGTCTCTCCTTGAATCCCAAAACAGGGTTAGGAAGGCGTGGGACTTCCGGCCACCAGCCGCAATATCGGCATGGGATGGCTGCCTGGTCCAGGGAAGGTAATTAACATTTATTTGCATGAGTTTTATTATGCAAATGAAGGCCCCACCGCCTGGCGGCAGGAGGGCTGCACCGAGGCCTCGCCGCTGTCGGTAAAATGCGGCGAGGCCTTCTCAGCATTAGGGGTCATGGTGGGCCTCTCCTGGAAGAATTTTCCAGGCCCCCCCTACCACAACCCCCCACCGCCAGAGGGCTCATAAAATTCAGCCCACTGTGTTTTTACCCAGTGTATTGTAGAGGAGTTTTAGTGATATTTGCAGACTCAAATTGTATGATCTTCTGTTTCTGCATAGCTCTGATTTCACACTGCTTACTGGCTCAAACAGATTACCACATCACTGAAATATGTATTTGTGGGTGGAGTTAACTCGCTCACCATTTCCCACCCTTCTGCCATGCAGGAAGTCCAGCACAAATAGCATCTAGGTTTGTTAGTCAGTGGTAAATACTCTGGGGGCTTTTATAAACCTATCTCTTTTGTTCTGACCGAGGCTTGAGGAGTGCACTGTCAAGATGTATCGTGGTCAGGATTTGGTTTCTTTTTTGGATATTGTTTTGAGTCAGGTGGGGGTAAACCTGCTAAAAGAGAAACCACCAGCTTATCCTTTTCCACCTTTTTGAGAAACCCTGAGAATCCAGTGTGAGGTCTGGAGAAACGAATGCCGCATTTCTCCTGAAAAGCCTGGCAGACTAAGCCTTGACATTGCCTGAAGAGAACCGCTCCAAAAAGATGCCAGTGACAGCTGTTTCTGTATGCCAGGTGAGGGGATTGAGATGTATTAAATTGTGAGGAACCTGGATCGAGTTAATGGGTAGGGCCTATTTACCTTAGCAGAGAGGTCAGTGCCTAGGGGGCATAGATTTAAAGTGATTGGTAGAAGGATTAGAGGGGAAATGAGGAAATGTTTTTTTCACCCAGAGGTTGGTGGGGGTCTGGAACTCACTGACTGAAAGGGTGATAGAGGCAAAAAACCTCGTCTCATTTAAAAGGTGCCTGGATGTGCACCTGAAGTGCGTAACCTGCAGGGCTATGGACCAAATGCTGGATTAGGCTGGGTGGCTCTTTCTCCTCGGTTGGTGCAGACACAATGCGCCAAGTGGCCTCTTTCTGTGCCGTAAACTTTCTATGATTCTATGATGTCTCTAGTGGATCCCTGGAATGATCCTGAGGTGTAGAAATTCCTCCCCATGGTGACCTTCAGCGCCACAGGCATTGGGTGCCCATCACTTCCGATGAGGCTCAGCTTATTCCCCCATCATAGCACACAGCTCTGTGACAGCCACACTGGAGAGGTGGAGTCTTCAGCGACACTGTTGCTCAGACATTTGAAGGTAGCTAAGCCTCAGATGGTAGACCCTCTGTGGCAGGTAACCTCTCCTTTGCACACGTAGCTGGGTACATGCCCTCTTTACCTTTATCCTCTTTCCGCCCATAAGGCTGACACTCCTCTGCCCCTCTGATTGCTGCTGCCCTACTGTCTATGGCTGCAGCTCTCTCCCTTTCTGACGCTCCTCCTGACTGGAAGACCTGAAACCTGAGTGAATGAGACCATGACATGTGGATTCACTCAGTTTCCAGGGCCTCATGCCATTCCTGCTTTACCCACACAAGTGCCAGCTCCGAGATGGTACCCTTGGTGTATATCCTCACAGTGATGGCAACTTTTCGCCTTCTCCCAATTGACAGTGCCGATTCCCACACTGTTCCACCCTTCTTGTTAAGCCACACTATGATTCATGATGGCTGCCATCTGGAACCAGAACTGACCTACTGCTAGCTTACCGCCTCCTTGCACCTGGCGAGAAAACCCTTTAAAATTGAAGTTAATTGCCTGTTTAACAGGCTTAATTACCTACCAGTCATGTGTAAACGTGAGGTCCTCCCGCCATGGCAGTTGGCCTTTGGAATATCTGGTTGCAACATGAAGACGTTGGGCTTCATCCGGGCACGTTCCGTTCTGATATTGCGACCTCTCCTGCCTCCCAACCCGATCCCAATGGGCTGGGAACATTCAGCCCATTGTTTCCCTCCTTGCAGAGAATAGGGTTTCTCCCTGAGGCTGGTGCCACTTCCTCTCATCTTTAATAATCCATAGCAATGATACTGTTACCCATTTGAAACCCACTGCTATCCTGTCACACAGATATAATCAATTTCAAAAATCATCAGTGATTCTTATGGTACTTATGTTGACTCTTCAAAATACCAAATGCTCAAAAATGGTCACAGACAGCACTTCTGTTTGCATTCTATCCCTATATTCTGAATTATTATACTTGTGAATGTCAATGTTTATATGTACCTATATGATACTTTGCTAAGCATACATGGATTTTGTTATATATTGGGAGGAACTTGTAAAGAAAGACACCAAGCTGGCCAGATAACATGCTTAATGACATCATCACACATTAGGCATGTTCATAACATATGAAGACATTACACTAGTTCCACCTTATGTAATAAAAATACTACTTACGGGCACACTAACTACACATACAACTTCAAAAACAAACAAATCTTTGAGAATATGCACATTTAGCAAAATAACAACTAACTCTTTTTCTTTAAACAATATCTATAAATGAAGTCTAACAACTGGTTTATGAAATTATCCTGATCTTCTCACATGTTTTCATGGAGAATCAGGTTTTGGATTGTCTACTTTCAGTTTGTACACTGGTCAAACTCTGTCCAACAATTTAAAGTCTGTTTGTAGACTCTTTTTATAACTAGGTCTTTCTGAGTTTCAGCTGCAGTTTCAGTTGCAGTGATTGGTAAGTGCCGATCCACAAGTCCTATTGTGAAGATTGTACCTTCACAGCTTACTTTTGAGTCTTCACACAGCAAACATGACAATGTCTCAGTTATAGCATTCTCCTTTGAACTACAATATTCAATGTTGCAGTCATACTGTGAGAGAAGTATAACTCACTACTGCATTCTTGATGCTGCCATTGTCGGTATTGCAGACTTTGGTTCCAGAATAGTTACTAGAGGTTTATGATCTGTAACTAGCTTAAAGTTTCTACCTAACAAAAACTGTTGAAACTTATTGATTCTGAAGATGATTCCAAACGCTTCCTTTTCTGTCTGCACGTAGTTACATTCACTCTTGGTCAGGGTACGTGATGTGAATGCCACGGACTTCTCTTGACCATCATCCATGACATGACTGATCACTGCTCCAACGTAATAGTTTGAAGTGTCACATGCTAGCTTCAGATCACAATTTGTCACTGGTTAAGCTTTTCTTACATGTATCCTATGCATCTTGTGCTTTAGAGAATTCCCATTTCACATCTTTCTTCATCAACTCATGTAATGGACCCACCACCAATACAAGCTCAGGCAGAAATCGCAAGTAATATTGAACCATGCCTAGAAAAAATCTAAGCTCAGACACATCTTTTGGTTTTGCAGCATTGACTATTGACTCTATCATCTCTTTCACTGAGTGTAGTCCTTTTTCATTGATTTTCAGGTCCAGACACACTACCACAGATTGCATGAAAGCACAATTGTTCCTTTTCAACTTCACTTTGTGATCGTTGAGCCTTTATAATACTTCATCCAAATCTTGAAGATTCTTTACCTCTGTTGCAGTCGCGATCAACACATCATCCTGATTACACAAGCAATGTGGCACTCCTTACAAAATCTTATCCATTGTAGCTTGGAGGATTTTTGAAGAAGACTTCACACAATAGGGCAGCTTTGTGCAGGTGGATAACTCCATGTGTGTGTTTATCGTGAGATACTGTTGACTCTCTTGGTCCACATTGAGCTGTGCATAAGGCTGGGACAAATCCAACTTCGTGAATAGCTTGAATCCCCTTAACTCCACATACAAATCTAGAGAGGACGGTAGTGGATACTGCTCATCAACCACTGCCTGGTTGATTGTGACTTTGTAGTCCCTGCATAGTCTTCTGGTTTTGTCTGACTTGCACACTATGTAATTGGGGTTGCGTAATGACTGTGGTCAGTTTTCACTAGCACACCACTCATCTCTAGTTTCTTTAGTTTCTCTTCAACCTGGGTTTTGAGAGCATAATGAACTGGCCTAACTTTGCAATATAGTGGTTGTGCATCAGGCCTAATTCAGATATGCGATTTCACAACAATTTTACCTTCATAACTATCCTCAAATATTCCTGTAACTATTCACTAGCTGATCAAGCTCCATGGTCATCTCAATTTGGAAAACATGCTTCCAGTCTAACTTCAGCTTATGAAGCCGGTCTTTGCCCATTAATAATAATAATAATAATATAAAAGCAAAATACTGCAGATGCTGGAAATCTGAAATAAAAACAAGAACTGTTGGAACTACTCAGCAGGTCTGGCAGCATCTGTGGAGAGAGAAGCAGGTCAGTTTCAGGTCAGTGACCTTTCATTAATGTTTGTTTGTTGACGTATCTCGCGACAACAATGGGTAACTTAAGGAACCTGCCTTCATATTGTTGTACTCCATTTGTCCACACATTTCTAACACCACACCAGAGTAGGTTTTCAATGGAACTGTGCTCTTAATTAGATATAACGGCATGGAATTTGCTCTCATATGTGTTTCTACTCATAATGGAGCAATCTGCAGCCGGATAGATGCACATGTTGATGTACTGTTGATTTACCAACACCTTTGTGCAACAGTCTCTGTCAGTTGAGTGAATGCTAGTGGCACAAATGCAGTACAACTCTAGCTCCTCTTGACTTAAGCATTCTGGATTCACTTCAAGATTGTAAGCTCCACCCTTATGTCGCTTATTACTACTGGAAAGAGTTCTCTTTCCTGCTTTGGTCTTCACTCAGAAAGCAGTTGCAATATGACCTACCTTTTGGCAATTAAAGCATTTGGCATTTCTGTACATGCCTGTGACATGCAGTTGCCATTACAGCGATAAAAAGTCATGAAACTTTGATCAACAGCACTCTTCTGCTTAGGACTCTCCACTTTAGACTTTGTAGAAGCCTTCTGACAGTGAACAAATCCTGAACTCGTCACTTGTATAGGATGAAATTCCCAAGCATTCTTTGATGCCATCTCCATGATAGAAGCAATCTTGTACGATTTTGCATTGTTTAATAACTTTGACTGGATTCTTTCATCCACCAATCTGCATGGTCTAAGAATGCGCCAAAGTTGCAATGTAGTGATAAATTCTTCAGTACCCCAATGTAGTCACTAGCTGTTTCGCTACTTCTGTGGTTTCTGGTTCCAAATTTGTAGCTTTCTGCTATCTCTAGTAGTTTAGGATGAAAATGTTCCTCCAAATTGGTGATAAGTGAGTTAAGTTAAATGAGTGAGCAAATGTATGGCAGATGCAGTACAATGTAGATAAATGTGAGGTTATCCACTTTGGTAGCAACAACAGGAAGGCAGATTATTATCTGAACAGCTATGAACTGAGAGAGGGAAATATGCAACGAGACCTGGGTGTTTTTGTGCAACAGTCGCTGAAGGTAAGCATGCAGGTGCAACAGACATTAAAAAAGGCAAATGGTATGTTAGCCTTCATAGCGAGAGGATTCGAGTACAGGAGCAGGGATGTCTTGCTGCAATTATACAGGACCTTGGTGAGGCCACACCTGGAATATTGTGTGCAGTTTTGGTCTCCTTATCTGAGGAAGGATGTTCTTGCCGTAGAGGGAGTGCAGCGAAGGTTTACCAGACTGATTCCTGGGATGGCGGGACCGACGTATGAGGAGAGATTGAGTCGAGTTCGATTATATTCGCTGGAGTTCAGAAGAGTGAGGGGGGATCTCATAGAAACGTATAAAATTCTAACAGGACTTGACTGGGTAGATGCAGGAAGGATGTTCCCGATGGTGGGGGAGTCCAGAACCAGGGGTCATAGTCTCAGGATAGGGGGTAAACCTTTCAGGACTGAGATGATGATAAATTTCTTCACCCAGAGAGTGGTGAGTCTATGGAATTTGCTACCACAGAAAGCAGTTGAGGCCAAAACATTGTATGTTTTCAAGAAAGAGTTAGATATAGCTCTTGGAGCGAAAGGGATCAAAGGATATGGGGGGAAAGAGGGAACAGGTTACTGAGTTGGATGATCAGCCCTGATCATAATGAATGGCAGAGCAGGCATGAAGGGCCGAATGGCCTACTCCTGCTCCTATTTTCTATGTTTCTATAATTATTTTGAACAGCACATCTTTTGTCTTGTTGGGAGCAAGAAAGTTTGTTAGTGTACCAGACACTTCCAGGCCAATTTCTTTCTTGTGCTCAACAATTACCTTATTCTGAATCTGTGCCTCTTCACTTTCACCTTTGAGTTCTAATATATTATTAGAACAAGAACAAAGAACAAAGAACAGTACAGCACAGGAACAGGCCATTCGGCCCTTCAAGCCTGCGCCAATCTTGATGCCTGCCTAAACTAAAACCTTCTGCACTTCCACGGACCATCTCCCTCTATTCCCATCCTATTCATGTATTTGTCAAGATGCCTCTTAAACGTCACTATGGTACCTGCTTCCACCACCTCCCCCGGCAGCAAGTTCCAGGCACTCACCACCCTCTGTGTAAAGCACTTGCTTCACACATCCCCTCTAAACTTTGCCCCTCTCATCTTAAACCTATGTCCCCTAGTAACTGACTCTTCCACCCTGGGAAAAAGTTTCTGAAATTAGCTCTGAAGAATATGTCCATTCTTTCAACGTATGGACTGAATGGTTCTCGAGCTCTATCATACATTTCTAGCCTTCCGAAGTATCCCGTGGGTGCAGCTATTTTGTCCTATTTTCAAATATAACAGTGACCCAGTAAATACTTCACTGTGCTGTCTGTAACAGTGGTACAGAAGCTAAGTCAGCCTAATCAAAACAAACTTACCAAAGCCAGTGTAGTTGGTAGTTGAATTCGATGGGCACTAGGACTCTGCAGATTCTATTCAACTAAGTCCAGCCACACGTTTTCAGAAATAATGAGGCTCAACACAATCTAGCCGAAAATCTTCACTGTCCTATCAACTAGATCACTGAGAGCTGGCTTATTTTGTTCATCACTGTCTCTACTGCTGTTTGCTGATTTTTTTCACTTTAATCCCATTTTGTTGCAAATATCTGTTATATATTGGGAGGTTTAAAGAAAGACAGACACCAAGATGGCCAAATCATGCTTAATGATGTTATCACATACTGGGCATGCTCATAATATAGGAATACATTACAGAATTAATAACGATAAACAATCTGGGCCATTAGTGAACCTCCTGAAAACTCTGGAACAGTCTTTCAGTGTCTCTTGCCATCTTCTTTCACTCAGAATACCTCTAGGCAATCTTTTCCTCAAATATGAGTGCTGATAACTTTCTACTTAGTTCCATTCCCTTCTCTTCTTTCTTCATGCCTTTCATTTTTACAATTCCTATTCTGAGCAACGCACAAAGATGTAACGGAGGGTCTTATTTTTCTCTGTTCAAAAAATGGGAGAAATTTCCATTTGTTTTGCAGCTTTCAATCTACTAAAGAAATCACAGGAACACCCAGTTTTGGAATGTGCAATTCCTAAACATGCACTTTAATTAGAGTGAGTAAAAAATTAGCAATCATAATGCACTTGCAATGTGCAGTTTAGGAGGAAAGTTTCTCAATGAAATTTGACAGTTTTTTTTACTGCAAAGGTCTTTTATATCCTAGTAACCTGTGTTATGGAAAATCTGAGCTTTTTTTATGAAGTAAGACAACTCCCAACATACAAAGAAAGAAAAGTGTAAATTTTCCATTGAAACAGTGAACTGAATGTCAAAAACATGGCAGGCGGTCTGAGCAAAGATGCAAAGTTTAAAGAAGAGCATAAAGGTAAGGCATGAATATTACTGTCATGTAATAATACAAAACATATATGGATGTGAAATAATGCAATATATTAAAGATAAATACAATAACTGTTTTACTCACTCAGAAATTTTAGAAAGGACATAGCTAATAAAGTAGAAGTGAAGTAGAATAAAGTAAAGTTATCCAAATAAAATTATGACATGTTATGATGAGAGCAGAGAATGGACCAATGAGCAAATTTCCATTGGCTAGATTTGTCGATCTAAATTTAAACTGCTCTTACCTTTAAAGGCTACGTTTGCATAAAATTGGAGATCAACATTTGGACCAGTCCCAAATATGAAAACTTAATTCCTTTTAAGGCATTGTATGTCTGTTGGGGAAGGTGGGCTTGGAAAAGGTAATTACAGGTCCCGTCATTGCAATGATGCTCGGGGAAGGAGTTTTAGTTGCTTCAAATGCTTTGAAGTTTTGCCTCCACAGAGTCTGTTTTTTTAAACAGCATCCCTGTCTGGAAGCCAGTCTAATTGACCGGCTTGACTCCCTATAGTGCGGGGAATGCTCAAGAAGAGGCCACAGTTGAGGAGCAGGTAAGCTTGTGCTGTAGAGATCATGAAGGGAGGATGGGTACAGAGTGGTTTGTAGGGTTGGAAATTGGAGAGAGATTGAGGGCAGAAATGGGAGGGTCAAGGAGGGATCAGGGAGGGGACTTTGGATAATTGGGTGTCCAATCATGCAGAGGGAAGCAGGTTAGCTTGGTGGGCCCATAAACAGTTATGGAAAAGCACGTCTGCTCCGTGCAGCAGTCCTCATCTCCCTTTAGCTACCAGGTTTCCCAAAAACTTGGAAACTTCACCAGCCAGCATTAAGCCTAAAATAAAGATAAAATCTGAGCCTCATTAAAATGGGTGACCCGCCTCCTGGGAGCGGGTTGGCTGCCCACCCACCCCCCATCCTGACTCTGCTAAAACTGGAAGTGGGTGGTTTTGAGATGGGTTGTGTTTGGTTTTGAGATTTGTAAATTTTTACATCCCATCTGATCCTAATCCACTTCTTTTGTGGTTAAAATTCCATTCCAGGTCTTCAATGCTTTTTCTTCTATCCAATTCCCCAGAAATATGTAAACATAGGATATAAAGGAGAAGAAAACTCACCTTTCAGTAGTCTGAAAAAAACACCATATTTGCCTGAGTATGCATGAATATTCACCTAACATTATAATCCATATTGTTCAACCCTGATTAATTCCATTCCATAAGTGTTCCTTGTTCTGAGAAACGGAACCATATTTTCTCATCCAGTACTTCATTATCTGTTGTGTGTTCCTTGAACCTTTGTGTTTGTATAGACTGGGGGAAGGGGGTGCAAGGGGGGAGGGGTTGAGGGGGGGAATGGGGAGTGGGAAGGAGGTGCGAGGCGGGAAGGTGGTGTGAGGGGGGGAGGGGATGGGGAGAAAGGTGTTGCGAGGGGGGAGGGGGGAAGTGTCCAGCAGGGGTCGTGACCCTGGCGAGTGGGCCAGCCCACAGCCTGCACAGCCTCCTTGATGTTGGCATCCTCTACGCCCTCCAGGCTGACGCTGCACTCGTGGTCGCCATCCAGCTCAGGGTGGAACTTCTTTCCCGGCTTCCAGCTGTGACGGCGGAAAGGCGACCGAGGCCAGATTGAGGCCCTCAGCCTCGACGACTGCCTCATGGGCACTCAGGCCACCTGCTCCTCCCCATTGAGCTCCCAGTAGATTGCACGTTACATTGCAACCAAATACAGAAGAGCCCACCACTTATCACAGCCAGGCCTAGTGAGCCATTTCACTAGGGCAGTGTGAATGAGCTCCGACACTTAGTGCTTAAACAAACAGTGAGGTTTAGAGAAACTTCCGATGTGGTCGCAATGCCAAAATGTCACAGTGCTGCTAAGAGGGGTTTGGATCGGGCTAGCACTGGTAACATGCTGCAGAAGTCACACCCAATTTGTTCATGCGTATGCTTGGAACAGCAATGTTCAGGATGTTAACCCTCCAGGAATGTCCTCGAGTTCCTATTAGCCTAGAGGCTAGAAAAACATTGCCTTCCCCCCTCGCACCCCTCCGCACCCCATTCCCCAACGCACCCCCTTCCCCCTTCCCCCTTTTCCCCTTGCACCACCACCCCCCTCGCACCCCTTCCTCCTCGTACCCCCTTCAACCCACCCCTCCCCCTCACACCCCTGCACCCCCTCCCACTCGCGCCCCCACCCCCATTGCAACCCCTTCCCCCACCCCCCTCCTTGCACCCCTTCCCCCTCCCTCCTTGCACCCCCCACTCCTCCTTTCCCACACCCCCTCCCCCTCGCACCCCCTTCCCCCCACACCCTCCCCCCTCACACCACCCGCTCCCCCTTCCCCCCTCACCCCCTTCCCGCCACCCCCTCCCCTTATACCACCTGCCCCACCCCCTCGCACCCCCTTCCCCACCCCTCCCCCTTTGCACCCCCTGCCCTCACCCCCCTCCAACCCCCACTCCCCCTTCCCCCCACCCTCTCACCCCCTCCCCCCTCACACCCCCTCCCCCTCGCACCCCCTTCCCCCCCACCCCCTCCCCCCTCACACCACCCGCTCCCCCTTCCCCCCTCACCCCTTCCCCCACCCCCTCCCCCTTGCACCTCCTTCCCCCTCCCCCCTCGCACCCCCGACTCCCCCTTCCCCACCCCTCCCCCCTTGCACCCCCCACTCCTCCTTCCCCCCTCCCCCCGCACCCCCTCCCCCCTTGCGCCCCCCACTCCCCCTTCCCCCCAACCCCTTCCCCCTCGCACACCCGCCCTTCTCGCACCCCCTCTCCCTCCATGAAATCGCACAGTTTACGTGTTAGGGCCCCTGCTCAGGGATAGGAGCTAACAACCCCACTACCTTGTGGGCGTCTCGGGAGAGACCAAGGCTAAGAGAGTAAACCCTAACAGAAAATCCGGAGCGGATCCCTTAAGGGCGGTCATGTGTCACCTTTGGCATGTTTCCAGCAGTTCCTGCAGCCATACCGGTGCCAAACGTCGTGCTCTGCACTCCTTTGGACCCTACCGGGAAGACCAAGAGGGGGGTTTTGACGCTTGGGCAACTCACAACCTCCATACATTCCGCCCAGGCATGCGCCATGGAGAGGTCACTCTATAGTCGCCTCACAGCGACCAAAACAACACGGAAGGCAGCAGTTACGGGTTATAAGTCCAGTTCAATTGGCGTAGAGATTCAACGCCACGGGTTGCCTTTGTCGGTGGGAATGGTCATCGCATCTCACTGGACAGCTACTGCCTGCCTCAAACCGGGCAGCTCCCGGTCAGTAAGGTTCTGTTCTGCCACAGTCCACCTGCTTCAACGGGTGCTTGGAGCTCAGGGTCATTGCCTGACAAGTGGACTGTAATACCGCACCAAACAGCATGACAAAAAAAGGAAAGAAGGTACCAGCCCTTCGTTTTGCAAGCTGGAATGTCAGAACTATGTGTCCTGGCCTGTCGGAAGACCTTACACAAATCAATGACTCTCAGAAGACCGCCATCATTAACAATGAGTTCAGTAGACTCAATGTGGACATTGCAGCACTTCAGGAGACTTGCATCTCTGCGATCGGATCTCTAAGAGAGCAAGACTACACCTTCTACTGGCAGGGTAGAGATCCTGAAGAACCAAGACAGCATGGAGTGGGCTTCGCCATCAGAAACTCTTTGCTCAGCATGATAGAGCCACCTTCAAATGGCTCGGAACGCATACTGTCCATCCGACTGCTCACCGCCTCTGGTCCAGTACACCTACTCAGCATCTATGCTCCAACACTCTGCTCCCCACCTGAAGTTAAAGACCAGTGCTATGAGGGACTACATAATATCATTAGTAGCATTCCTAATACCGAACATATGTTCCTGCTGGGGGACTTTAATGCCAGGGTTGGGGCTCACCATGACTCATGGCCCTCCTGCCTTGGGCAAAATGGCATTGGAAGGATGAATGAGAATGGGCAGAGACTGCTGGAGTTGTGTACCTATCACAACCTCTGCATCACCAACTCGTTCTTTCATACCAAACCCTGTTAGCAGGTTTCATGAGACACCCAAGATCACGTCATTGGCACCAACTGGACCTCATCATCACAAGGCGTGCCTCTATAAACAGTGTACAAATCACACACAGCTTTCACAGTGCACTCTGCGACACCGACCACTCCGTGGTGTGCAACAAAGTTAGACTCAAATCAAAGAAGATACATCACTCCAAGCAGAAGGGCCGCCCACGCATCAACACTAACAGAATTTCTCATCCACAGCTGTTACATAAGTTTCTAATATAAAAGCAAAATACTGCGGATGCTGGAAATCTGAAATAAAAACAAGAAATGCTGGAACCAGTCAGCAGGTCTGGCAGCATCTGTGGAAAGAGAAGCAGAGTTAACGTTTCGGGTCAGTGACCCTTCTTCGGAACATAAGTTTCTAAATTCACTTGAAAAAGCCCTTCAAAAAACTCCTACAGGGGATGCAGAGATGAAGTGGGCCCACATCAGAGACGCCATATATGACTCAGCAATGACCACCTTTGGCAAACGTGAGAAGCAGAATGCAGACTGGTTTCAATCTCACTTTGATGAGCTGGAACCTGTCATAGCCGCTAAGCGCACTGCACTGTTAAACTACACGAAAGCCCCCAGCGAGTTAACATCCGTAGCACTTAAAGTAGCCAGAAGCGCTGCAAAAGAGCAGCCAGGCGCTATGCAAATGACTACTGGCAACACCTATGCAGTCGTATTCAGCTGGCCTCCGACACCGGAAACATCAGAGGAATGTATGATGGCATGAAGAGAGCTTTTTGGGCCAACCAACAAGAAGATCGCACCCCCCCTGCCTCAAGTCTAAATCAGGGGAAGTGATCACTGGCCAACGCAAGCAAATGGACCGCTTGGTGGAGCTCTACCTAGAACTGTACTCCAGGGAAAATGTTGTCACTGATACCACCCTCAATGCAGCCCAGTCTCTGCCAGATGAGCTGGACGAACAGACAACAAAATCGGAACTCAGTGATGCCATTGATTCTCTAGCCAGGGGAAAAGCCCCTGGAAAGGACGGCATTACCCCTGAAATAATCAAGAGTGCCAAGCCTGCTATACTCTCAGCACTCCATGAACTGCTTTGCCTGTGCTGGGATGAGGAAGCAGTACCACAGGACATGCACGATGCCAATATCATCACCCTCTATAAGAACAAGGGTGACCGCGGAGACTGCAACAACTACCGTGGAATCTCCCTGCTCAGCATAGTGGGGAAAGTCTTTGCTCGAGTCATTTTAAACAGACTCCAGAAGCTGGCTGAGGCTTTCGAGCAGAGAGATCCACCATTGACATGCTGTTCTCCCTTTGCCAGCTACAGGAGAAATGCCGTGAACAACAGATGCCCCTCTATGGTGCTTTCATAGATCTCACCAAAGCCTTTGACCTCATCAGCAGACGTGGTCTCTTCAGACGACTAGAAAAGATCGGATGTCCACCAAAGCTACTAAGTATCATCACCTCATTCCATGACAATAGGAAAGGCACAATTCAGCATAGCAGTGCCTTATCAGACCCCTTTCTTATCCAGAGTGGTGTGAAACAGGGCTGTGTTCTCGCACCTACACTGTTTGGGATCTTCTTCTCACTGCTGCTCTCACATGCGTTCAAGTCTTCAGAAGAAGGAACTTTCCTCCACACAAGATCAGGTGGCAGGTTGTTCAACCTTGCCCATCTTAGAGCGAAGACCAAAGTACAGAAAGTCCTCATCAGGGAACTCCTCTTTGCTGATGATGCTGCATTAACATCCCACACAGAAGGGTGTCTGCAGAGACTCATCGACAGGATTGCGGCTGCCTGCAATGAATTTGGCCGAACCATCAGCCTCAAGAAAATGAACATCATGGGACAGGACATCAGAAATGCCCCATCCATAAATATCGGCGACCACGCTCTGTAAGTGGTTCAAGAGTTCACCTACCTAGGCTCAACTATCACCAGTAACCTGTCTCTTGATGCAGAAATCAACAAGCGTATGGGAAAGGCATCCGCTGCTATGTCCAGACTGGCCAAGAGGGTGTGGGAAAATGGCGCACTGACACAGAACACAAAAGTCCAAGTGTTTCAAGCCTGTGCCCTCAGTACCTTGCTCTATGGCAGCGAGGCCTGGACAACATATATCAGCCAAGAGCGACGTCTCAATTCATTCCATCTTCGCTGCCTCCGGAAAATCTTTGTCATCAAGTGACAGGATCATATCTCCAACGCAGACGTCCTCGAGGCGGCCAACATCCCCAGCATATACACACTACTGAGTCAGCGGCACTTGAGATGGCTTGGCCATGTAAGCCACATGGAAGATGGCAGGATCTCCAAGGACACATTGTACAGCGAGCTCGTCACTGGTATCAGACCCACCGGCCGTCCATGTCTCCACTTTAAAGACGTCTGCAAATGCTACGTGAAGTCCTGTGACATTGACCTCAAGCCATGGGAGTCAGTAGCCAGTGATCGCCAGAGCTGGCATACAGCCATAAAGGCGGGGCAAGGACAGAGCCAACTGTGTAACAGCCCCGACAACCGATTTTATCTGCAGCGCCTGTGGAAGAGTCTGTCACTCTAGAATTGGCCTTTATAGTCAGTCCAGGAGCTGCTCCACAAACCACTGACCACCTCCAGGCGCTTACCCATTGTCCCTCAGGACAAGGAGGTCAAAGAAGAAGACACAAAGACTGATCACTCAAGATGGGATCAGTAACGCAATGTTGTTGGTTCTTTATTGATTACTGAGAGAGCAGCAATTACATTCAGATGGTTACTGTACAGGTGTATCTTCAAGACTGACTAACACTCAGCTCACATGATGTGTTACATCATAGCTGTTACATGACAAACATGACCTTTTAGGCCCACCCCTTAATGGTGTACACATGCAACACTATCTATATCATTACTTATCCTCACAACTGTTCTAATCACATATTGGTCCAGCTCCCATATGAGGGGCGTAGCCAACATACATTGATTAATTTTTCTACACAACTGCAACTTTAGAAAAAAGTTTCCTTTCCGTATATGTTACCATAGGTTTTCCTCACTGGTGGTCACTCACTGGAAATGCCTTGGGGTGTGACTTCTGACCACCAGTGTGCCCCTGCTCTGACCTCAGCAGATCTTCTGGGGTCAGGCTGACATGAATGTGAGTGGCAGGCTCCTGGCAGTATTTCTGGGGCTGCTGCACTGTTTGTCTTGGGAAATAACTGTGATCGATGGAGCTTGCTAAAATGAACAGAAAGCTTAGTGAATCTCTTAAAGACAAACCCAATTTTACTCTATGTGCTGCACACAATTTGCCATGGAACAAATTTCATCTGTCACAGTTTTTTTCAGGTTTACAGAATGTATTTTTGAGTTCTCAATACTCGAGCATCTCCACATCCCTTTATCAACATGTTTGTGGTCCACATCTGCCTCTGCCTAGGCCACAGGTACATGAAGAACTAATTCAAGTGCGGCACCAGTCACCTCAACCCCAATTCTCCGTTCACCATCAATCCCACAATCGTATTTTCCCTCTGTCACTGACCATCACGTCGTCCTCTTGGCCACAATGCAAAAATAAAACCCAACACAAACATTCCAAACTAAATTTATAGATTAAGCCATGCCATATTGCACACAAAATTAAACATATCACTCTTGTGCATTTCATTAGTGCCTGTCTTCAATTTGCTTATGCCTGTCCTAGTGGTCCTATGCTGTGTTACTCCAGTGGTTGCTGCATGACTAGTGAAAGGCTGCTGACTTTCAATGGAGTAGACTGCACATGGCCTTGCAGGACCTCAAGCAGCTCTGGGCCTGGAAGGCCCGGCTTCAGATTGCACCACATCAGCATTGGCAGCAGCAGTCTGGGCTGGCTGACAGGCAACAACAAGAGCACTAGAAAAGTGGCAGGGGTCGGATCACAAATGCTGTCATCCTGAGAGAGGGCAGCAGGTATGTGCTCCATGGAGTGATTGCTACTCCCCCGGCAGCACCTCAGCAATCCTAGTAATCTATTGGACGACAGATTGCTGAACTGCTGTGACACCCTTTCAGCCCCTATGAACAATGGTTTCCACAGCCATGATGGCAGCAGTCTGAGCTTCCATGACAGCAAGATGACCTTGCATGACAGTAGGCTGAGCTTCCACTGCAGCACTCAGACTGGAAGCTGCTTGGGCTGTAATGGAAGCTGCAACATTTTCCATCAGACACGGCATTATGGTTGAGTTTGCAAGTATGTTGATGGAGTTGGCCACCTGTTCCATGCTGTGTCAAGTTGGTACTGAACTCCTCCATACTCCTTGAGTGCAGATTTTCTGTCAGTCTTCCCAATGCACCAAGCATTTCATTGTGCATACCAATCAGCTTTCTTCTGTATGCTGCTCCATTGAAGTACTCATCTCAGTCCTCTGAAGCAGAGCTTGTATGTGACCTTGCCCTCTGGTCAGCTGAAAACTGTGCTATCCTTGCCCCCTACCCTGGCTGCAGCGCACTTATGCCTGGTGTTTCACCACATGTAGATCCCACCTCTCTGCAATCCTCTAACATAAGTGCAGTATCTAAGCTGGTGGCTGCGCGTGTGAAATCTAGTGACAGTTTGTTTTCATCATCACTCTCTTCTTGTTATTCCTCCACTGCCTGGCCAGATTGCAGTTCTTGGGTAGCTGAAAGGAAAAAGGGACAAGGGTTGGGTTGTGGAATGGGGAAATAGAAATGGAAGAGGTGCATGTTTACACCATCTGCAATTTGTAAGTCAGAACAGATTGTGGGATGAGGGGGACATTGGATGTGGGAAGACAAATTAGTTATGATGATACCATTATCTTCAATGGATTCAACTCCACTGCTGGCTATGGTCTCAGCAATGGCTGTTCCAATAATTGCCAGCACCATCTCTTCCATGGAGGTTAGAACATGCAGGTGCCCCTCACTCCTTCCACTCCAGTTAGTTCCTGCTGCCTCTGGTTGTGTGCTACCTTCTCCTAAAAGAGAGAGGGAAAGGTGTCAGTGAGTGTGGTGCAATTTGTTTGGGTGATCTGGCTGTCACATTTGAATAGCTGGCAGTTATAATATTCTGATACTACTAAGACTTAGAACAGAATATCTAAGAGACTGAGGGTTACAGGAACAGGGGTTTATTTACATTCGTCTGGCATCTATAGTTTCCACATACACTCTACATGAGGTTCTGTACAAGTTGTGTTGCATCACTTCCTGTAATGACACTCACAGACTATTTACATATTCTGCCCAGTAACAACCCTATATTACCTTGCAATACATCTCCCCCCAAGTCTCTGACTTCTCTTCTCAGATTGTTAACCGCTGTGGCATTTTTACAAGTCTGCCGTAACGTGTTCTTCTCTCTTTCGAAGGTGTCTGAGGTTTTGAATTTTCTAGTTCCTCCTGCTTATTATTTTGTACTTCAGTCGAACTATTTGATGATGCAAGTTCTTCACTCGGGTTGTCCTCTGGGTTGATGGTTGATTGCAGCATCACTGGTTCATCAACTTCTTGAGATGATTGTACCTCTTGGATCTGCTGCTTCTTTGGCATCACCTTCTGTTTCTTTTTAATCATCCCTTGGTCAGTTTGTACAATGTACAATCAGGGATATGGTGATTGTTCTATCACTTCTCCATAACTTCTCTGATGTCTAACCCAAACGGATTCTCCAGGTTGTATGTCTGTCAAGATTTTGGTTCTGTGACATCTGTCACAATCTCTGGTTGATTGGATCTATTCTCTATCCTCTCCGTCCCTCACCTTTTCCAAGTCTTCTGTATTCACACTTGGTTTGACTGTTCTTGGAAGTATAGAAAGTTGTGTCTTCGACTTCCTTCCCATCAACAATTCACATAGGGCTAAACCATTCTGAAGTGGTGTTGATCGATAACTTAGAAGTGCTAATTGAAGATCTTCATTCTTTTTTAACAACGCTTTCACAGTCCTTACCCCTCTCTCTGCTTCACCATTTGCCTGAGGGTAACTCGGCATACTAGTAATGTGACTAAAGCCATATGCTTTTGTAAACTCTCTGAAACATTCATTTGGAAATTATGGCCCATTGTCAGATATCACAATATCTGGAAGTGCATGCGTCGCAAAAATTTCTCTCAAGAATGTGATTACAGCTTCTGAACCTGTAGTTGCTTTACCACAATCCACCTTGAATAGTAATCAACAATGATTAAGAATATCTTATTCTTATGGTCGAAAAGATCCATATCCAAACAGTCTCATGATCCCAACAGAAAGGATGATGACATGAGTGGTTCCTTCTTCTCATGATGATTGATAGCACAAGCAATACAGCTCAATATCACCTCTTCAATTTCTTTCGATATACCAGGCCACCATACTGACTGTCTTGCTCCGGCTCTGCACTTTGTTATTCCCAAACGTCCTTGATGTAATCTTTCTAAAATTTATAATCTTAGGGATAACTAATCTCTCATCGAAGATCAATAAATCTTCGACAATATTCAGATGACCTCTTTGTTCATAATATTGTCTTATCACTGGATTATGTGACATGTGCTCTGGCCATCCATGCAAACAATATTCTCTGATTGCTGCACATACTTCATCTTTTTGAGCCTTCCAGATTTCACTCAATTTCTGAGCTGTAGCAGGTAAAGTCAGTGTCGTTGTCAGAGCAAATACTTCTTCATCAAGGAATAAAATGCCACCTTCTTCAGGTCCTGCTGATGAAATACGTGATAACGCATTTGCTGTTTCCCTGGAACGTATTCGGTTTTTGTGTTGAATCTCATCAATCTTAATCTAAACCTCTGTACTCTTGGAGGTAACTTTGCAAGTTCTTTTGTATTTACGAGGGTAACTACTGGTTTGTGATCTATTTCAATCTTGAATTGAAGACCTAGCACATAGTCAGAGAATTTCTTGCATGCCCAAGTTGCAGCCAATGCTTCCTTTTCGACATCTTTGCTCTGTTTCTGTTAATGAACAAGATGCAAAATATACAGGTCTGCACCTGCCATCTCTTTGCACCTGAAACAAGACGGCACCTTGCCCTTTTGCTGATGCATCTGCTGCTATGATGGTTGGTACGTTTGGGTCAAAATGTGTTAATACTTCTGACGAAGCTAGCTTCTTGATTTTTTCAAAAGATTCTTGTTGGACCTCGTTCCAACACCAGGCCTTGTCATTTTTAACAACTGCCGTAATGACTCACTGATCATGGCCATAAACCTATGCAGCTTTGTGATGTTTTTAGGTTCTGGAAAGCCTTTTATGACTTTCATTTTTTGAGGATCTGCTCTGATGCCTGACCCATCAATAATATCTCCTGGAATCTCACCATTTGTTATGAAAAGACACATTTCTCATTCAACGTGAGACCTGCTTCCTCCAATCTCTGCAACACTGATCACACTCTCGCATCATGATCCTGCTGACTGGCACCAAGGATCAACACGTCGACTATGTGGCAGATGATCCCATCTAATCCTTCCAGGATTCTTGGTATGGTTCTTTGGAAAATCTCCGGTGCTGACGTAATTCCGAATGGTAATCTGTTAAAACAGAATCTTACATATGGTGTTATAAAAGTTGTCAGTAGTTTAGATTCTTCAGTCAATATTAATTGCCAAAATCCACTGTTAGTGTCTAATTTAGTGAAAATCGTGCTTTTCCCTCGCTTTGCCAAACTCTCATCTACTGATGACATTGGAAGTATTTCTCTGTCTACTGCCTAATTCAGTTGTGTGAGGTCTACACAAATTTGAATGGACCCATTAGGTTTCTTCACTGGAACCATACCTGGGCACCATCCTGGAGGTTTTATAACAGGTGAAATGACTCCCTGTTTCATCGTTAACTCAATTTCTTTCTTAACTTTCTCCAGGGTTGGTTGCGGAACTTTCTCAGTGTATATAAACATAATGGTTCTGTATTCTTTCTTAAAGTGATGTGGTATGCTGTTTTTAGTTTTCCCAAGCCTTTGAACAATTTAGGGAATTCAGCCCAAAATTTCTTGGCTGTTCCTCTGTAACTATAAGCTCATCTACTCTACATATTAACTGCAGGTCTATGCAAGCCTTCCTGCTTAGGAGTGAACAACTCTGATTCTTGATAACATATAATGGGCTGGATTTAAAGGCTTTCCAACACCGGGAATGGTGGCAGGGGAAGGGGGGGAATGGAGACAGCAACGGATGAGGCCCGTCACCGATCTGACTCCGACGCCGTCAGGCCCCATCCCGATATCAGCGGCGGTGGCAAGGCTTCATGGTGGCCACCCCACCGCTCGGCAACGGACCCGCATTATAATATGCAATTGGGTACTTACCTCTGATGAATATTCAGGCTGCAGCAGTTCTGCCAGAAAGTTGGGATCTTCATTCCGACGGCCAACAATGCCGCGTCTTCGAATCCCTGTTCAGGGAAATGAGGCATGACACCTGTGGGAAGGGGGAATAAGGTGATTTTCTCTGTGCGGGAGTGGGGGAGTGGGGATAAAATGCGTGGAATTGGTTGGGGGAGTGATGAGAAAGGGTAAATGACAAAGGTTCCGAACTTTGGCGGGGTGGATGGGGGAAGGTCGTATCTTCTCGGTAGGTATTCCGGGTTGGGAAAGGGCAGGAATGATGCCATAGAATTATAGAGTCATAGAGTTATACAGCACAGAAACAGGCCCTTTGGCCCATTGTGTCTGTGCCGGCCATTAAGCACCTATCTATTCTAATCCCATTTTCCAGCACTTGGCCCGTAGCCTTGTATGCTATGGCATTTCAAGTGCTCATCTAAATACCTCTTAAATGTTGTGAGGGTTCCTGCCTCTACCACCCCTTCAGGTAGTGTGTTCCAGAGTGTAATGCCATTGTGGGGGTGGGAGAGGGCCTGGAAAGACTTTTCTATTAATTTTTATTAAATGTACAATAACTGGCCCTTTAAAACTTGTGATTTAGGGCTCTAACCCCTTTAAAAATGGTGCTGGCACCTGCGTATTAGCACCGGACGCCATCGACAGGGACAACCCGCCCGCCCCCTCTATGTTATTGGTGGGGGAGGGGGGGCATCCGCCCCAGCCATGCTAATGAGCCGCTGCGTTTGGAATCATGGCAGCTCTGCAACGTGCGCCCTGTGATTGCGGATCGCAAATTTTTTCGCCTGCTGCCCTCTTAAAATAGGAACATAGGAATATAGGAGCAGGAGAGTAGGCCATTCAGCCTATCGGGCCTGCCCCGCCATTCAATATGATCATGGCTGATATCCCCTTATGTCATTTGTATTTGGAAATCTGTCAATCTCTGATTTAAACATACTCAATGACTGAGCTTCCACAGCCATCCGAGTAAAGAAATTTCTCCTCATCTTGATCCTAAGATCCTTGATCCCCCTTATTTTGAAATAGTATCCCCTGGTTCTCGACTACCCAACCAGGGGAAACATCTCAGCTGCATCTACCTGTCTATCCCTTTAAGTATTTTGTAGGTTTCAATGAGATCACCTGTCATTCTTCGAAACTCTGGAGAATACAGGCCCAATTTCCCCAATCTCTTTTCATAGGACAGTCTCGCCATCCCGGGAATAAGTCTGGTGAATCTTTATTGCACTCCCTCTATGGCAATAATATCCTTCCTAAGGTAAGGGGACCAAAACAGCACACAGTACTCCAAGTGAGGTCTAACCAAGGTTCTATACAATTGAAGCAAGACTTCACTGCTCCTGTACTCAAATCCTCTTGTGATAAAGCTTAACATACCATTAGCCTTCCTGCTTGCTTGCTTAAAATGCAGCCCAATGTCTAAGGAATTTCTTTTCCCTGGTAACTCAGCATCGTTTTCAACTCTCCTGTTACTTTCAACTCGGTGCCTCCAAGGCTCATACAATTTTTAACCTGTGGGTTTAATGCTTATTTTGTTCAGCCATGGCTCTGTTTATGCCAGTACTTAAACTGCTGCTCCAGAGTCCAGTTTGAATCTTGTCTGATAGACTCCTACAAGAATCTCTGCCATCCAGGAGTCTTCACTTGCTCTGTGGATTTCTCCTAGAAACGGTAATTCAACACATTGTATATCTGTACTTGGTTAACTTTTTTATTTTCTTTGGATTTCCCTTTTATATTTTGCAGCCCTGGTTTCATGCTGCGGCAGACCAATTGGAAATGTCCCCTTTTTTTACATAAGAAACACTCCGCTTTTCTGGCTGGGCAATTTTCCCGCCTGTGCCTCACACGGCCGCACCTACTGCAATTAGATGCTATTGCCTCTGGATACTTTTCCCGCCTTTCCTGTCTGTGACTGACATTTTTCGCTTTTGCTTTCTTTAAGTATTTAATGACGTCTGCTACTTTCAGGATCGGACTCTTCCTGTCCCCTCGAATGACAATGCGGTTACATTTTCTAACCTCTGCTTGCCTGCTTACCTCGATCACCTTGGGTAATGTAAGATCATCTCTCGACTGTGGATGACCGGAGAGGGCTTCGTCTGTTACTCCAACCACAATCCTGTCTCTAATTAGCTCTTCCTGTAAACTGCTGTGTTCACAATCTTTAGGGAGTTTATGTAAATCATTGATAAGTAAATCAATACTCTCTCATCTCTGCTGAGAACACATATTGAATTTGGCACACTCGACAATTACATTTTTCCTTATGTTAAAGTAAGACTCCAGTGTCTTAACGACTTCTTCGTACATAGCTTTCTCTTCATCTATGCCTTGTGTTATGAGGATGTCATCTGCACACTCCCCCAAGACCCAATGCAGTAGAGTACCTAGCAAACCTCTGGAACCCCATTTCGGCCACGCCTCTGCTTTGTTCTGTCCAGCTACTTTTTCGAAGTTTTCCGGTAAGGACAGTGATTTTTTGATTTCTTCTTCAGTTTACCATTGTCACCATATAATATTCTGATTCTATGAAGGCTTATATCAGAATATCTAAGAGACTGACGGTTACAGGAACTGGAGTTTATTTACATATGTCTGGCATTTATGGCTTCCACTTACACTCTACACGAGGTTCTATACAAATTCTGTTCCATCACTTCCTGTGATGACACTCACAGACTATTTACATATTCTGCCCAGTAACAATCCTATATTACCTGATACTATAACAGTGTGTGCAAGCTGTGAGATGTGGGTGTGAGGATCACAACACTAATTAGTGTGCGAGGTCGAGGTGAAGCATATGAATAAGATAGAGATTGTAGGTGAGTGATGGAGGTGTGGTGATTTGAGCAGGGTGTGAGGCCAGTGGTGAAGTTGGGAGGATATGACATTTGAAAATGCATTCACTGACCTTGACCACTCATTAAATGTCTTGCAGCACTGTGTCCAGTTCCTTGAGGCTAAACTCCTGGCTTTGACCCCGGCAGCTATCTGCTCCCTCTGCCTTCTCACTGTGTGTCAGTGAGTGTGGTGCAATGTGTTTGGGTGATGTGCTAGTCATGTTTGAATAGCTGTCATTGTGCGCAAACTGTGAGATGTGGGTCCTGACCCCACCCCCGCATCCCTAGCAAGTTATGATTTTGGCCCCCTGCTGATGTGTGCAGCCAATGAACAGTGAAGTTAACATTGGTTTCATGCAGAAATCATGATAATGAGCAGGCAGCATGACGATAGCGTCCTGCCTCCATTACATTGAACGGGTGCAAGATAATTGCACATCACAATCCCCACGCCTATTTGAGGGGGCTATCCAATTTAGCCTCCCTGATGTTTTGTACATTCGGGATTCTAGAATTAGACACTTATACCCATTATTTTAACTATGTTTCTTTAGACAGTGCAAAATTCACTTTAAAAACAGTAGCCGAGAAAGGGTTTAATGCTTCTGACCTCCATCAGAACAGAATGTGCTTTATTGGATTGTCCATGAGTAAAGCTAAGCTTGCTGCTTTTCTCTTTAAACTGTAGTTTTTATTTTACATTTAGTCGTTCTTTCATTGTAATCCACTTTATACACATAATATGTAGTAGTGTGGAATTCTATTCTTCTTTCCAATGCTTCCTAATGAAAGTTAATTTACACTTTTCACAGAAAAACGGATCAAATTGTGGAATGCAATTCTAAAACTGATAAAAATCTAAGAAATCTTTATAATAAAAAAGGAACTTGATTTATTCAGTTGCCATAAATCAATGATCCTGCTCATAATAGTTTTTCAATTGGATTAGTCAGCAGCTCACTCATACTATAACTCTAAACACATGTTCATCATTTTATCCCATTACAATGAACTGCACATCAGCCTGTAGTAATCCTGCCCAATAACCCTTATGAAAGGTGATTGTGTATTAAGCCTTCATGGACATCCATGGCAAACATATGATCTTATTCTGACATCGCTTCTGGGTCATCCATCACCACCACCGACACTGTAGTTTTCTAGTATAATACCGTGTAGTGTTGCCATATGGTGGATGGTGCTGCAGGCAAGAAGTTATTTGTTAAGTCTTATTGCTATATTGAATTATATTTTAATGTGCCAGCCTTATAAAATCTAAAGAGCAGAACTGTATTTTCTGGATCCAAATGTGTGCTTTATTGCTGCTTACGCGGATGTATGTGTCCCATCATACCTCGATTGCCCTAGGCTTTGGGGCTTTAGCACTGCATGAGTCAAAGCTTAAAACCATAGTTTCTCTCTCATAAGAAAGACAGCATGATGTTAAGTATATAGATGCAATGATGCAGTGACTCCAGGGTAGCTACTTATCTAGCAGTCGGTTCCTGTTTCTGAAACCTCTTCCAAAGAATGTGTGAAGCTATAGTGTTTGTGGTAGGAGTCAGGATAATTGGTTATACTCTTGCATTCACTTGGTGCCTGTCTGTTTAATGAATGAAACCCTTTCTTGTTATAGCAGACATGTTCATGTAGAGGCAGTTGCATGGTTGATCATATAGGTACAGTTGAGAGGAATGGTTATTAGAGAAGGCAGCAAAAGGGAAAGAATCCTGGTTCATCTCCTCAACAGCAAATAAGAATGAACTGGAAAACTGACATAGCGGCAGTAGGGGGTAACATTTCATTTCCTCTTATTTCCTCATGTAGGATGTGAAACATCTGTTTATTAAATTTAAATCTTTGAAGACAGCATGTTTTGTACCAATCAATAGAAGTTATCTTCTGTCTACACACCATGTAGGATGTTTACCTCAGCTACACAATCACAATGACACCACCAGTACCTAGTAATTATTTTGAAACTTGTATAATTAATGTGCAAACAGTTGTTTTACAAGTTATTCTGCCCAAAATAAGATATAATCTATGGTTTGTTCTTGAATTCATATTATTGAGATAGCACCGTAGTTAGAACTACTGGCTACTATTTAAATATCCTATGCATAATGTGATTGTACATGTACATTATATAAATAGGATGTCTGAAATTCTTATATACAATACTATTGCGCTTTGTATAAAGGTAAGGAAGCAAGTGTCTCATATAGTGCAAACCTACTAAGTTTTATATTTTATACTAAGTCGTGTCACTTATGCCAGTACTTTATGCAGGAATTGGATGATTATCACTTCTGAATAAGTTATTGAGGTAATAGTTGCTGTGCAGACTGCACTAATATAGCTTGTTTTGAACACTACACATTGGAAACACGCAGTTCAATAATGCCAGAAGGTGGAACTAAACAATATGGTATAGAGAAAACAAGGGATTAAATAGTGGCTGCTGAAATACAATATAAAATGCAAATTATGCTGCACTAAAATGATACAGAATTGAGACCATGAACTGTGAGTAATAAATCTATAACTGAAAAAAGTGAAAACTTTTAGTTAGGTAAGATGAAACATGATGACAGGAAGGAATACCATGTACTAAGTCTCCATTAGAGTAAAACCACCCAAATTTAAGAGCTGGCTAAGATCCTCAATGTTTGCATTTACAAATGGCATGCAATCTGTACTGCAATTTGCATTCTGTACTGCACTGTAATGGGAGAAAGTATGTGTCAGACACTTCAGATGCCATACTTCAGACATCACAACCTGATCTGAAACAATCTTTAGAAAATGATAAAGTGTAAGAAAACTAGTCATTTCATCTTAAAAAAAAAACTGAGTGGCCTCTATCTAAGGTGCAAGGGATTTATAAACATCTGGCAATCTATAGAAATTCCCATAGTCTCTAATTGACCCCAGGATGTGCCTGTTTAGCCATCATCCCTACAAGGAGAATTTGAGCAGAGGCCTTAAAAGGACAGGTCAAGTTAATAGATCTCCATCTTAGCAACTCAACATCACAACCATGCTCCAGATCCAGATCATTCATAAGCAACACCATGGGGATAAAAGCTAGTATATAAAGATAAAAAGGCTAATATTCCTGTGCTTTGCACCAGGGAACACTTATTCCCCAACTGCAAAAGTGCAGAAAAAAGAAGTGAAGCTTCTCTGTCCCCTTTATCTTGCCCTCAGATTTCCAGAGTTTCTTTGCTGGTGGGAGAGGGATCCAGTACTAGCACCTACAATAGTTGCAGAGCAAGAACTGCCATAATATTGAGGTGTGAGAAGGTGCTCCCAGTGCTTCCATCTTATTTTCCTCCTCCAACAAAGAATGGTGCCTACTTTGAGGGTAACCTTGAAGAAATGGTTCTTCGGCACAACACTTCTCCAATTAAATGATGGCGAGGGCAGGTGCAAAGACAGCAGGATCCAAAGCAAGCCTCTTTTCTCTTCCAAGGACAGGAATCCCTCTGGATGCTGTTTTCAGACAGCAATCAGAAGTCCTTGACACTTTTGGCCATTTCAGCTGCTAAGGGTCTGAGGCCTGCAGGAAAAGATAACTTTCCTTCCCACCCATCCTCACCCCACCCCACCCCCCCACTTCGAGATAGTAGACCCTTCTAAAAGTGGGCTGGTTACAGGGGAGCACTTGACCAATATAAATGGTGTAAGTGCAGAAATTCAGGCAGGCTCGGTCATTATAAGTGGAACACAATTTAGATGTAGTTCCCCTGCCAACTATACAGGCAGAGTGTGTGTATGAGGGGTTAGGGGCAGTGGGAGTGGGGGCTAAAAGGAAAATTGGTTCCAAATTCTTTCTCCAGAGGTTACATCTTTTTTTTGTGTCTTGCACCCAATGGAGGAATGAAAAACTGCATGTATTTTTGCAGCATGGAAATAACCAGGGTAAAGTGAATTATTCACTAAAATAAAAGCAAAATACTGCGGATTCTGGAAATCTGAAATAAAAACAAGAAATGCTGGAACCACTCAGCAGGTCTGCAGGGTCACTGACCCGAAACGTTAACTCTGCCTCTCTTTCCACAGATGCTGCCAGACCTGCTGAGTGGTTCCAGCATTTCTTGTTTTTATTAAAGTGAATTATTGTTGCAACTAATGTAATTAAATTAACTTTAAATTTAAGGTAAATCATTTTTTAAAATCAAAAACACCTATATATTTATTACAAGGGTTAGTTACATTATCCATTCAAAAAATATACTGCCTCCATCAAAATAAATGTAACTGTAAGATTTTAATATATGTATATTAGAGGGTCATGTACATTTAAATTAAACAAGATATTGAATTCAATTTAAAATGCTAACTGACTGACCCAGCTTCTTTGAAAAGCAGAATTATATGTTTCTCATCCTTCATAAAAACTAACAGAATAATTTGATGAAAATTTCATAGTTACTGATAAACTTCAAGTCTTATCTTTTTCCAGCAAGATTTTTAAAGATTCATTAATGTGAACCTCATGACAAACTATCAGAAACTATGGTTTGAATCCTACTGGAAGCACAAACATGGAATTATGGTTTTGGGTTGAATAATATAGACTGATCTGCGACCTATATGGAGTTCGGTCGCAGATGAGTCATGATCGTATTGAATGCCAGAACAGGCTCAAGGAACTAAATGACCTTCTCCTGTTCTTGTAATGTTGGGTTGAAATTCTAAAGTTCTTGCTGAATTACCTTGGGCAGAAAACCAGCAAGAACTTTTGTGGATTTTACCTTCCTGGATATTTTAAAATGATTTATCATCTCTGCCCATAGGTAGAACAAATGAAGAAGAAGAACAGATTTTGCATAGTGCAAGCTGTATATTCTGGAAAGTGCCATCTTGATGGGCCATGTGATTTTTTTTTCATTCTTTACGTCATCTTCCAAGTAAAGAAACAAAATCCTTCAGATATTAGAAATCTGGAAAAAAAACTTTGTAAAATATTGCAAACACAAAGTTAGACAGCAGTGTAAAGACACGTTCATCAGTTCCACCAACAGGCTGAACCTATCCTTAACTTGAACAACTTCTCATTTAACTCCACTCACTTCATCCAGATAATAGTTGTCACTATGGGAGCCCATATGGGTCCTTTACTGGCCTGCCTTTTTATAGGACGTGTTGAATACTCGTTGTTCCAGTCCAACTCAGGCCGCCTCCTCCATTTCTTTTTCCATTACATTTATGACTGTGTCAGTACTGCTTCCTGCTCTTAACACAATCTGGAGAATTTCATCAACTAAAATTCAAATTTCCACCCATCCCTTACTTTTATCTGGTACATCTTTGGCTCTTGCATTTCCTTTTTTCATGTTCATTCATATTAAATCAGAACTAAGTGTTATTGTCAGCAGTGCCTTTTCTGTTATATTTTTCCTGCCTCCATATTTAGGGAGATTTTGAGACCTCCTGGCCAGCAAAGATGGGGTGCTAGTGACTCAAAAATGTTGGGAAATTACTTGCCACCCTGTTTGCACCAGCACTGTGGCTGCTACAAAGTTCACCCAGGTGGCTGAGTCACCTGCCTGAGTCTGGTAGCAGACGCTTTTAATATGCAAATATGGAATATGCAAACATGAATCCTATAATTTGTATAGGGTTCCATTTACAATTTAGGACAGCACTGGGTGCACTGTATGCTGCCCTTCGCTCTGCCCATGGGTAAATTTTGTTATATTTTTGTGAGACTGGAAGGAACAGAACTGGACTCCACAAAGCCCTGAGATCAGAACCCTACAAACCTACCTTCATCAAAATGGACCAGCTGATGCCTGATGTCCGCATGGGGGAAAATTCATCTCACTGTTTGCTCCTCAGGCATTCTGCCCTAATTATAATATTCCAAAGTTTTCTTGGTTCAGGAACCATTCCTTTAGATTGGAAAATTGTACATGTCATTCCACTATTTAAGAAAAGTGAGATAGGAAAACCTGAAAATTCTCGACCAGTTAGCCTAACATCTGTTGTTGGCACGGAATTTTAAGCAGATTCATGTCTGATGAACCTGTTTGAATTTTTTGAGAGGTGAGTAAATTAGTGGACAGGGGAATCAGTGGATAGTGAATGTTATTTAAATTGTGTTCCAGAAGTCATTTGATAAAGTTCCTCATAAGAGACTGTTAGCTAAAGTTGAAGCTTATGGAATTGAAGGCAAATTATTGACCTGGTTAGGAAATTGGCTGAGCAGCAGGAGACAGAGCGGTGGGATAATGGGCAGCTACACTAATTGGCAGCATGTGACTAGTGGTATCCCTCAAGGATCTATGTTGGAGCCTCAACTATTCACTATATTTATTTGTGGCTTAGATGATGGGACAGAGAGTCAGATATCCAAATTTGCCGATGATACTAAGATAGGTTCCATTGTAAGCAGTGTAGATGCAAGTGTCCAATTACAAAGAGATAGTGATAGATTAAGTGGATGGGAAAAACTGTGGCAAATGGATTTCAATGTAGGTGAATATAAGATCATCCACTTTGGGCCTAAAGAGGATAGAACAGGTCATGAATGGTGAAAAGCAGGAAACAGTGAAGGTCCAAAGGATATTGGGGAATCAAGGTAGATAGATCATTAAAATGTCATGATCAGGTGCAGAAAATAATCAAAAAGCCTTTTGGAATGCTGTCCTTTGTTTCTAGAGGACTAGAATGCAACAGGGTAGAAGTAATGCTTCAGCTATATAAAGCCCTGGTCAGAGCACACCTTGAGTAGTGTGAACAGTTCTGGGCACCATACCTTTGGAAGGATGTATTGACCTTGGAGGTAGTGAAGAGCAGGTTTAACAGAAATTATATCTGGAATTAAGGATTAAATTACAAGGAGAGTTTACACAAACTAGGGAATTTAGAAGGTTAAACAGTGATTTGATTGAAGTTTTCAAGATATCAAAGGGAAGAAATAGAGAAGATAAAGATAATCTATTTCTACTTGTTTGGGAGTCCTAGGACTAGGAGGCATAGCCTAAAAATTAGAGCCAGACCTTTCAAGAGTGCAATTGGAAATCCCTTCCACACACAAAGGGCTGGATTTTATGGGCCCCCATTGAGGTAGGATCAGAGGCAGGGGGGCCCATAGAATTGCAAAAAGAGGTGGGGGGGGGGGGTGCAGAGGACCAACCACTGCCTTCCCACCCAGAGGCCAATTGAGGCCCTTAAGTGGCCTATTAATGGTCACTTAAGGGCCTCTTCCCCCTACCGCTGGGATTTAACCAGCAGCGGAGGGTGCCTCCTTAGGCACTTTGTAACATGAGGGGTTTCCCTCCTCCATTGGCAATCTGTGGCCACGGAGGACCCCTGCCAGCAAAACCTCCACCTCCATGGACTGCCATCCCCCTAGACTTCACACCCACCCAGAATGGGCAAGGTGACCCTGCCTCAGTTACCTAATGTCTGGGATTCCAGCACTGAATCCAAGACCTCTGCAGTACCGGCAGTGACCACCACTCCCAGTGGAGCTGCCAATACTGCTGAGCTGCCGGCCCTGTGACTGGCTGGCAGCTCTTGGAGGTGGGATCCCCATCTTCCCGTCTTTAAAGGGATGGAGATCCCAGCATCGGAAACTTTGCTTCCGGACCAATGGAGGATTGCGCTGGTGTGGGGGGGGGGGGGGGGGGGGGGCGGGGGGTGCGGTTGGGAGGGGTTACTAAAAGGCCGAGACAGGGCTCCCCCTACTTTTCATCCTGCCACCAGGAGCCCTGCTGGCTGCACAAAATCCAGCCCACAGGGTGGGAGAATTTTGGCACTCTCTTCCACAAACGACAATTGATTCTTGATCAATTGTAAATTTTAAATAGATTTTTGTTGTCCAAAGGTATTCAGGGATGTGGGGCCAAGGTGGGTAAATGGAGTTCAGTCACAGATCAGCCATGAACCTACTGAATCGTGGAACAGGCTTGAGGGGTTAATTGACCTACTCATGTTCCTCTGCTCTACTTGGTGTCAGCTGTGTCTCAGTTGGTAACAACTTTACCTCTGCATCAGAAGGTTGTGATTTCAAGCCCTGCTCCAGAAGAGTGAGCACAAATTCTAGGCTGAAGCTTAACTGCAACACTGAGGGACTGCTGTATTGTCAGAGGATGAAACATTAAACCAAGGTCTGTCTGCCTTTTCAGATGACTGTAAAAGATCCCATGGAACTATTTTTCAAAGAAGAGCAGTTATTCCCCAGTGTCCTGGCCAATATTTATCAACATCACAAAAACGTATTATCTGGTTACTATCCCATTGCTGTTTATGGGACCTTGCTTGTTGCAAATTGGCTGATGCATTTCCTATATTATAGTAGTGACTACACTTCAAAAACAATTCATTGGATATAAAGTATTTTGGGATGTCCTGAGGTCATGATAACAGGGATAAAAATGCAAGTCTTTCTTTCCTGCCAAATAAAATTTCACATCAGGCAATGAATGGGTTTTTACTTCTCCTGAACTCATTTTTTAAAAAATCACAGCGTCACAGAATCACAGAATCGTTACAGTGCAGAAGGAAGCCATTCGGCCCACCGTGCCCGCACCTCTTCTCTGAAAGAGTGACTCCCTCAGTTCCATTCCCCCGTCTTCTCCCCATAACCCTGTACATTTTTCCTTTTCATATAACTGTCTAATTCCCTTTTGAATGCTTCAATTGAACTTGCCTCCACAACATTCTCCGGCAGCACATTCCAGACCTTAACCACTCGCTGCGTGAAAAATCTTTTCCTCATGGCACTTTTGCTTCTCTTACCAAATGCTTTAAATCTGTGCCCTCTCGTTCCCAATCCTTTCACGAGTGGGAACAGTTTCTCTCTCTCGCCTCTGTCCAGATCCCTCATGATCTTGAATATCTCTATCAAATCACCTCTCAGCCTTCTCTTCAAGGAAAACAGTCCTAACTTCTCCAATCTATCTTCATAATTGAAATTACTCATCCCTAGAACTATTCTCGTGAATCTTTTCTGTACTCTCTCCAATTCCCTCACATCTTTCCTCAAGTGCGGCGCCCAGAATTGGATGCAATACTCCAGCTAAGGATGAACTAGTGTCTTATCTAGGGTTGGATTTTCATTATGGAGGTGGGAAACAGGAATCGGGTCTGGTTTTGGGTCTTGTCATGCAGCAGGGGCATTTCTCTGTTCAGTGTTATCCCTTCTGCCACCTCTTTCTCCTCCTCTCTTTCCTCCTGCTCCTCCCCCAATGAGCTGTCTCCTTCCAAGGCCTCACTGTCCTTAAGGTCCACACCACTCTGGAGGGCCATGTTATGGAGAGCACAGCTGACCAACACAATGACTGAGACTTTTGCAAGATGGTATTGGAGGGTGCCACCTGACCGATCCAGACACAAGAATCGCATCTTCAGAAACCCGATGGCCTGCCTAATGGTTGGCCAGTTGAGCAGGTGGTTTTGGTTTTTTCACCTCTGTGCCTTTGTCTGGGGCTCACATAGAGGGGTCATTAGCCATCTCTTCCATGGATTTTCCTTGTACCCTTGGATCCATCACTGCATTTTGGGGGATGGAGTGAAGTACCAAAGCAGCCTGGACTGGCGGAGGATGAAAGAATCATGGCAGCTGCCAGGAAAGTGAGCGTAAACATGTAGGAAGCTCTTGTTGTGGTAATGGACCAGTTGGACATTGGGGGAGTTGATGGAGCGCACTGGCCGGTAACTTGGTGCCTAGATGACCACATGGGCACCTTGATGCCCTGCATCTGGGGAAATGCAGCAATGGAGGCTGAACCCAATGGCCTCTATGCTAGTGCAGACTTATCTGTCTCAAAGTGGGGGTCGTCCCTGCCATCCTGGAGATGCCACCCAGGTCCACAGCTGATCCCTGGAATGACCCAGTTGCATGGAGGTTTAGGGCAACTGGGACCTTGACGGCTGCAGATAGTGAATTGTCATGGGGGCTGTGAGGCGTCAGTTCATTGTGGATTAGAGTACACAGGACCGAGACCATCAGCCTTCATAGGCGCTGCCTCCTAATGCACTAGCACCTTGTTATTTGCCGGTAGCTGATTCTTGGGCGGTGTACTCGATGTCTTGGGTAGTGCCTTTATCACCTTGCAACCCCACATTGTGCTCCTCTGGCTTCCTGCTGTCCAGGAGGATGCATCTGCTGCAGCTCATCCTGGCTGCTCTGTCCAATGTCAGAGTAGCCTGTTCACATCTGAACTCCCTCTGCTGGGCTTTGTATATTCACCAGGCCTTCCGCTGCCAACCTCAAGTGCCCCACGGATGCTGTTACGACCGAGGCGGGAGGAGTACACTGTCTTTTCTCGTTCCACTTTTCCACAGGTCACAACATATATTTAAATGTTTACCCGGTTACTAATAGTCAATCATCACCTTTTTTTTATTTCCCAGAATAAAATATGCCAACCAAGCTTCTTTAATAAACAGCAAAATTATCGGTTTATTATAAAACAAGACTTAGCCAGTAATGAAGCAAAGCATTAACGCACAGATTGAAATATGAAAGTTTCCTTTTTAAAATTTCCCAATTACACTCACACACACACTGTAAAAAAATACAGAAGTTCTCTCTGCAGAGGTCTATTACAAAAAAAAAAGACAAAAAAGACTACTTTGGCCAAATACTTGCTCATTCTTGACAGAAAAAAGAGAAGATATGGAAGGATGTCGGTTGTCCTTTTTTTGGTCTGGCGTCTGGGTATATGGAGATGGGTCACTGGGATCATTTCAGAAGCAGTCTGTTCTGGAGATGTTGAGAATTATTCTAGTAGGCTTTCTAGAAAAAATATGGCATCAGGGTTTTCTGCCTGCACATACTTGAATCATAGGATTTTTTTCGACTTTTCAGGAGCTATGCAGCACCAGGGATTTTAGTTCTCCCACACTGGATCTATGCAGGATTTCTTCAGAGAGGTAGAGAAGGAAGTGAGCTGGGTGGTTTCTTTTTTTCTTTGGCAGGAAAACACCAACTGTCTTCAAACAGTTCACACCCCAACTGCCGAAAACAATGTTCCAAACCCCAAAACAGAGATTTGACCTCCTGACCTCCATAAACCTTGACATATGGCTTCTCTGCAACCATTTTTACACAGGTCACAAAAGGTTCTGTTGTTTACTGAGCCCAAAGCACATGGGTTCCAGCAGAGGTGGCTTTCAAACAACATCTCAAGTGTTCTTTTGGTGAACCTGGTAAAACAAAATACATCCATGGAACCTTTTCAGTTTTAACACAAGTCCTCAAAACAAAATTCAAAAAGTGGAAGCACTTTCGTAACAATGCCAGCGGGCTCACTTCCCTCTCTGGTTTCCTGCCAGTCTCCACTGAGAAATTCAACTCTTCCAGCTGCAGCAATAACCACACTGAGAGACATCTGAAGAAGCTGAGCTTTATTTGCTGCCTCTGCTTTATTTTAATCTTCCCTGCCCATAGCCCCCATGGTTCCCACACTGTTCACGTCTTCACTACCCGGCCATATTCCCCACATGGCATCATCCCCATTCCCAGCATTCACAAATTTTGAACTGATACTGACAAGCCTGTTAATGAGCTCATTAATGAGCTTAACAGGCAGTTAATAGGACACGTGTGCCCGACCTGTTCCCTCACTGCCGGCGTCCCTTGTTGTGAAATAAACAGACTTGGCATGGTGAGTACTCGCAACCTACTTTTATTGACTGGTGCACAAGGAGAACAGCCACAGCGCGGCCCACAGTGGGGTTCACTGCAATGTTCTAAAGAGTTTCCGCAAAACAGTGGCACTTATAGTATTCTGTAACCAATAGTCTTACAATAATAATTTCTATCCTTAATTTGCGTTTAAAGATACCAATGGTATTTCAGTTGAACGTTTGCTCTACACCAATGGGATACAGCATTATTCGAATCCTTCATTTACATATCTATCTCACCATCGGCCTTGCTGCGGATACTGCAGTCCACAGCGCGAGACAGAAAAGTACATTCTGTTTCAGCAACATTCATCTTATCTCAACTCCCATGCCTAGTACATTCCTAAGGCACAGTTAATGTATAAACATGATGACTAGCCAAACCCACGCCCCTTGTCCGAGGATGGCTCACCCTAGATTCCACACTTCCCCCCTTTTGTCCTGAAAGGACAATCCCCAGTCCTGACCCAAGTTCTATGTCTGCTAGTCACTGGGCTTCATCCTTAGTGGGGTCCTGGTTCCTAAAGAGAGGGAGGAAATGGGTTGTTGGACTGTCACCAGGACTCTGGAGGTTCTGTGACCGGCAAACGGAGCGGATGCAACAGAGGAAGAGTTGGGTGACAACGTACAGGATGATGAGCAGGGCAAGACCCACGTCAAGGTATTTGAGGAGTTCTGAAAAGGTTGCCAAACCACCCGCCGATGTCGGGAAGCCACCCCCACCAGTCAAAGGGCTTTTCCTGAGCCACTGAGTGGAGGAGGCGCACCTGGTCCTGAATGGAATGTACATCCATCTCAATCCTCTGATCCTCATTAACGTAGAAGCAACATGTCTCATTAATAGCTGCACAGATCCCCCCCCCTTGTGCCGCCAGCAAGAAGTCAAGGGCCATTGTCGCTAGATATGATTTCAGGGATTCCAAACCTAGGCACATATTCACGTAACAGTAACTTGGCTACAGTAATAGCAGCACATAGTTGTATCCCATACATTTAGGCATTTGTATAAAGTCCATTTGTAAATGCACAAAAGGACCCCATGGCTGTGGGCCCACCACTGCAGTCACTGGATGTGTCTTTCCCGGGTTATGGCGTTGGCAGAGCAGGCACTGAGCGGCCACCCTTCCTGCCATGATGGAAAATCTTGGTGCAAATCACATCTGCTGCGCCATCCTGATCATCTCCGTGAGAAATTAAATCATCACCATTACATAATCAATCAATTGTGCGAACATAATACAGCCGCAATTTCATTCTTAGAGCATGTTGATCATTCATTAATTCATTTTAAGTATATACGAATAGGTTATACAATCACCCTCGTGTGGCATAACTAATTGTCTATCTTTTATATAGCAAGTTTGAATACTGATTGCCTTTCGGGTAGCTGTCCATCCTGTGTTTCATACATCCTCTCACATCGCCTAATTAATTTCTTAAGTTGCCAAATTAAGTATGTCACATGTAACACAATGATACCCAAAACCACTATCAGGACATGAGAGATAATTCTAAACCAGGTGTGTATCTGCACGTTTGACCCCCAGTTCCATAAGTTCTCCTAACAGGTAGAATCGTTTATCTCGTCAATCTCATCTTGTAGCTTCTTCGACAGTTGTTCCAGATTGTAGTACACTACAGCAATAGCTTCTAGCTGCTGTCTCTCTTTACCCAAGCGCGTGGGCAATAGCTGAATAGTGTATTCATATTCCTGGTGGTAATTTGTCAAATCCTCCTTAATACTTTCTGTCACAGTTATCGTTTCTGTCTTTCGTTTATGTATGTCTATCAACTCCATCTTCCCTACTCTGGTTGGTATTTGTGGGTTGTAACAAAATATACTGTTGCTCAAAGACAAGTCCGGTTATATCCATACTGGTACTCCTTCGCTGTGGTGGTTAAACAATATCTCCCCTTTCCCATATAGGCCACATGGATTAGCACTGACAATGCTTTCCTAGTTTCCATGATGCAATTTACAGTGGCATTAAATCCACATTTTGACTCTGCTGTTTTATATATAGGATGAGGACATATGACCACCTGGTTTTCCAGACTACACTCAGACAATGTTGTTCCAACTACCTCTTTTCCAATTTCCATAACGTAGGGTAAAAGGGGGGATGATCACTCTTGTGCCAGTGGTATGGACCAGAACCCATTGCTAATATCCAACACAGTAAACCACTTAGACTGTTTTGTTTTTGTTTTCTAAAACTTTGATTGTCCTCTTAAATATCAGATAATTTTCCCTTTGAGTGCTTTAAATAGTCACTCATATCAATTAAATTGTGTTTATCAATTCCAATTTCTTATGCCCAGACTTGGTGGTATTGCATCTTTTACATTAAAGACAGAAGTGCTTGCAACTATCTCTCCTTCTCCAGCACTTTGTCTCATTGATAAAGATGCTGTGACATTTGATGTCTGCAATTAAGTTCTTAAATTCTTAAAGCTGCTGGATCTCTTGTTGTGGCGTCAGTCCTCATGCTTAACCTGCTTTAAAAAAACAGAAAGAATCCATTGAGGCTCTGCCCCTGAGCCCAATGGGTTAATTTGTCCAATTATATCTGTCAATTTAGAAATTTAAGATTTAATAATGTCCATTATATATAAATTTTACTCTCAGCAATGCAAAAATTGTGTGGTGGATTAAATGGAAAAACAATAGCTCAGCAGGGTTAATTTCTTTGTTTGTCTCCAAGGGGGCGGAGCAAAACATTCTCAGCTGCGTCACTTTACGTAACCTTTTTTTCTGATTGAAAAGAACCAAACTCCATTTTAAACTTTTTTTTCAATCCTTTTGGTATCCTTAGGGTTTGAAAATAACAAAATCATTAGTAACATTATCAGCTTCAAAGGAAAGCATCTCCATCGGGAGAGACGGCATTTTAGATTAAACTCCGATTGTTTCCAAACTTTTAGCATCTTTTGTAAGAGGTTTCTAATCCAAGGATTTTTTTTTCATATAACAAAGATGATTCCAAATTCCAATTCACTGCAATAAATATTTAAAAATCAAAACTGCCAATGTAATATGAGTGAGTCTTATGTCCGGAACTTAAGACTCCCCCAAAACTTGACGTGCTAAACTTGAAAGTTCATTGTGGTTATAAATGAAATTTCCAGTTTTTTCAACTTAACAGGTCAATTAACCTTAATCGTATAAACTTAACTCAGACTTATTAACTTATAATACTTATTAACTACACACAGAACAGAATAGCACGTACTTTTTTTTAAAGATGGTAAATTACGTCATTTTTCTTGTTCTTTCTTCAGGCTCCTTTTCAAATGACTGTAATAAAAGCAAAAGCTAAAGAAGAAGTTATTTAACATTCTTATAACAAAAGATTTAACACCAGCTTCTTAAACAAACTTTAAACAGACAGAATCTTTCCTATATCTCCTTTGTTTATCCTTCTCTCCCTTAAACCAATATCCAATTCCTGACATTTGCTACTTAAATACAGTCAATAAAACATGTCTTTAATTTAAACTCCAAAAAAAACAAGAACAGATTTGAAACTTGAACTCCAATTAAAGCAGTTGTTGTAAACTTCAAATTGGATTTCTGCCAAACATCTTCAGACCTTCAAGGCTGAAGCTTATCTCTTACAAAATTGTTCATTGCCTTTTCACAGTTGCAAAACCAACATTTTTAAAATAAAAATAAAACTTTAACTTAAAATATAATTAAATTTTATATCCCATTCCTGGGTGCACAATCTTAAATTGAAATAAATACACTCAACAATCACTTTTCACACTCATTCAATTCCAAACAACTTAGAAAATTGATTCCTGTAATGGGTTGTGAATTCAAAGTACCAAAATCTCTGTCAAATTCCCTGTCCCGATGCCAAGGAACACACAGGTTCAACTAATTCACAACCAAAACATGACTCAAGGTTCCCACAAAATATACACCTGTAAAAATAGAAAAAGTAACAGACTCATTCTTTCATCATTAAGGCCAGACAACAAAGAGTTAACGACAGTCGGTTCTACAGAACACAAGCTGCACATCCCACATTCATGGAAGCTTCCAACATTCACACATTCAAATCAAAAGACACAGGAACTTGTTTTTACTCACTTGAAATTTCACTAAAGCATTCAGATGGGGCCTCGAACCCCGAGGGGGACTCGAACCTCCCTCAAACTTATCCAGATCCGGATGGGGCCTCGAACCCCGAGGGGGACTCGAACCTCCCTCAAATTTATTCTTCTGGGGACTTGAACCCTGAGGGGGACTCAAACCTCCCTCAAACTTATTCTGGGGACTCGAACCCCGAGGGGGACTCGAACCTCCCTCAAACCTTTGGACTTACCCAGGTGCTAAGCAGGTGAGCATGTGCGTTTCCTCGGTCAAAACCTCGTAATGCCGAAATCAAGCAGCCGCGGTCATCGAGCTGTTGACCTGCGAGGCACCACGCTATTCTCCCGTGCTAGCACTCTGGTGGTTCGTCATCTCAGTGGAACCTCCAAGAAACTGTTGTGAAATAAACAGACTTGGCACGGTGAGTACTCGCAACCTACTTTTATTGACTTGTGCCCAAGGAGAACAGCCACAGCGCAGCCCACAGTGGGGTTCACTGCAATGTTCTAAAGAGTTTCCACAAAACAGTGGCACTTATAGTATTCTGTAACCAAAAGTCTTACAATAATAATTTCTATCCTTAATTTGTATTTAAAGATCCAATGGTATTTCAGCTGAGCGTTTGCTCTACACCAATGGGATACAGCAGTATTTCAATCCTTTGTTTACATATCTATCTCACCATTGGCCTTGCAGCGGATACTGCAGTCCACAGCGTGAGACGGAAAAGTACATTCTGTTTCAGCAACACTCATCTTATCTCAACTCCCATGCCTAGTACATTCCTAAGGAACAGTTAATGTATAAACATGAGGACTAGCCAAACCCACACCCCTTGTCCGAGGATGGCTCACCCTAGATTCCACACCCTTTAAAAATGGCATCGTGTTCAGGAGGCAGCAGAACCCAGTGTTGACCTCTGAGAACATGATATTCAAATCGTGCTCATCTCCATTCCCGCACTCAGTGAGCTTCAAAAATCTGGCCCAAGGATTCAGTAACATAGATATTTTAAGGCTGCAAATACGTTGAAATCCACTGGCAAAGCAATTCAGGTCATGAATATTGTTTCATTGTGTGACTAGAGGACACAACGTGGACTGAATTTTCCTGAGTAAGTCATGATCCCAAAGGCAGCCTCAGTCCTGGGTTGGAACCCAGTAGTGACCGTGGTGGGATATTGGACTCGATCTTTCTGGAGATGGCCAATTAAGAAGCCACCACTGGGAGCCCTGTCCAATTAGGGATGGTGCTGGGTTCGAACACTGAGGTCCATTTGGTGCAGCATGTGGGTAGGGCCGCCGGCTACCCTCTCTGTGTGGGTGCTGCTGAATGGCCAGCAGCAGGAGTCTCAGTGGTACCATGGAGGCACCTTCAGTAGGAGTGCAGCGGATACCATTGCAGCAAAAGGTACATTAGTAGATGCCTGTGTCCCTGAAGTGGCTGCAATTGCTTGCCTTCTGCTATTGCGATTTAATGCTGACAGCTTAATAAAAGGCCTCACAGGTTTCGCAGTTCAGACCTCCTGCTGTGAAGCCACCTCCACTCAATTTCTTGGCTCTTGACACAGCATGGGGCCTGTGCGCCATTGGAAAAATTGCAATCCAATTCCACAATAGGGGAAAATTGCCCCATTAAGTGCCCTAATTGGCTGCCCACTGTTGCTGGGCGAGTAGCCATCGCTGCTGAGATCTTACCTCCAAGAAAAACACAGGGAGGTGGGAACATGGCACAGAGCCAGTCTGACATAAGTCGATTGTATTTTCCTTGCTCACCCCAAAGCTGCCTCCACATGGCTGGGAAAATTCAGCCCTGTATGTTTGTGGCTGATTCACTTCTGAAGTGTAGGAGGGAAGGCAAACCTTCTGAGACCTTTCTAGAAAGGTGTGCCTTGATATGTAGATAAAGGGGGTTGGATAAGAGCAGAGGCAGCAAGATCCCCTCAGGTATAAATACACCTCTCTTGTCTCTTCCTCCTCCAAACCAGAGGCATGCACATCAACACACTTTTCTTCAGAACTTTGGGTGCTGTAACCTGTCAAAAAGTCAAGGATGGAAAATATGGTGTTACAAATGCATTCCAAAAAATGGAAAAAACATCCACAACCAAAACCAGCAACAAAGCGAAAAAAAATGAAATGACTATATTCAGCAGCTGATAATGGCAATGCCCCTTTAAGAGGGTAGGGCACAACTTTCAACTTCAGCAATAAAATGCTCGGTAGCGAATCGACTGCCGGCTATACACACCACCTGACTTTCCATCTTGTTGACTGCCAGCTTTACGTCCCCAATAAAGTTTGAAAGTTCCACCCAATGACTTGTGCACGTTCCCGAGGCTGAACTTGGAATGGGGGCACCGGGTAAAAATTATTTTTAAAGGCTTAGTGAGGGGCTGACGTACAAAATGCCAATATTTTCTGTTCTTTAAATGTGCACAATGGCACTCTCCGTACATTGGGTGAAAAACATGTCTAAGGCATGCTTGCTGAATGATTCATGTCCTGCTTGCCCGATCGGCTCGGCACTATTGGTGTACTTGATACTGCGATTGACCCTATGCTACATTTTCCAGTGTCAGTATCCCTCTGATCAACCTAAAAGTCAATTAAAATTTTTTTTCGATCAAAACCTGTAGAATGAGAAATTCTGAACATGTTAAGACTTGAATTTCTTCAGACTTTTGAATTCAGAAAACAGATCTAACAGATGGAGGGATGTTTTTGTACGAGTGGATGAAAATGCAAATAGTTTATGTTGTGTCTTTTGCCCTTGGTTAAAAACTTTGTTCAAACAATATGCCATCAGTGATTATACATTCTTTCCAAAGAGAGCTCATACTGATCGTTGCCGTTAGCTAATAAGAAATGCATTTCAGAAAATTTTAATTTTGTCTATTTGAACACTCACAGGGTGAGAGCTGAGATTCCATTTTACATATAAAAGCTATTAATAGGCTCTCCAAGGTCAGATCGGAGGCAAGCCTGGTACCTTGAATTAGTGACTGCTTGATTCTTAGCTGTGAGGTCACAAGTTTAATCTCACCAGCTAAATGTCACTCAAAAGTCATTTGCATCTCTCCTGGTGGCGAAGCTGGTCAGGTTGCTGCTAGTGTGGAAATGAGCCATACAGAATAGGTAGGTTCCAGATGCAATCCTTGGTCTGTTAAGAGTTAGCGGATTTCAGCCAGGGTGGTGGTAGTGAGGCTGCAATGGGCCTTAGTGACACTGAGATTGTGAGGACAATAAAGGCAGTCAGGTTTCTCACCTCCGATTGTTATCCAATGCGCACTACTTTAGTGTGTGGGTGCCGGGTAAGTGCAGGAATGGGTTCAACAATGATGCTCACATTTGTTGAATAGCCCACTAACATTCATTGCCTAAGAGATATGAAGGCTAGACCAAGCAACCTTCCATTATATGTAGGCCCAGGAGATCCAAATCTTAGTGCTCTGCAAATAAGGAAAGATGTTCCTGCCTCTGATCTATCAACATCACATAGTTTTCCTCAGTTGTGTTCTGTTATTCACCCAAAGCATCATCCTCAAACAAGTTACCTAAATGTTCTGAGGTGATTGTTCTCATACTGTTGCTTCTGACTGGTGAAGTGGGTGACATAGATCATTGGAAGATGCTAGCTTCTTCCACTGACCTAATAGCTGTGGTAGTTTCTTGGGGGTTGTCATGAAGGTGCTTCCATTATTCATATTTTTTGAGGATGTGTGTTTAAAAGCCTGTGGAAAATACCTGAGGAGATGCTGGACTTTTTTTTAAAGGGTCACTGGAAGAACACTTGGAACTTTGTTTAAAAACACTTACTGAAAGTCACAAGTCTTAAGCTAACTAAACAGACGGAGCCTTATGGACGCTAGAACTGTTTGGACTTAGAGAAGTCACATGTCTGGGTTTATGGCTCAGCAGCTTTGGTTTCATTTTTGGATCTTGTTTGGAGTTCAGTTGGTGTGTATCCTGCTAAGAAAGAAGCCACCCAACTCATCCTTTGCCACCTGTGTTAAAAAATCTTCTGAGAATCCAGTGTGATAGCTGAAGCCCACTGATGCAGTAATTCTCCAAAAAAGCCTGCAAGACTTCCTCTTGACATTTCCTGAACGAACTGCTTCTGAAAAGATCCCAGTGGCAACTGCATGTGTCTAGTGACACCCATCTACGTGTACCAGGACGCCAGACTGAATGTCATCTGGAACATTTCATATCATATCCTTTTTTTCTTCAAGGATTACTAAGTATTTGGCCAAAGTATTTTTGTTTTTGTAAAGTTGATCTCTGCAGAAAAAGCTTCTTTATTTTTTCTTTAACCAGTGTGTGTGTTTGTGTGCATGTGTGTTGGGTTATTTATCAGGGAATATATTTGTACTTTCATATTTCAACCTGTGTGTTAATACGATTTGCATTTTTATTGACTAAGTCTTGTTTTATAATTAATTAATAATTTTGTTGTTTATTAAAGAAACCTGGTTGGTGGATTTGTATTCTGAAACAGATAGATAAAAGTATATAATTGGCCATATCCATGACTGGTTAAAATATTTTTAAATATATGTTGTGGCCCGTGGAGTAGTGGGACTAGAGGGAGACAGTGCACTCCTTCAACCTTGGTCGCAACAGGGTGCATATTGAAATTGCAAAGGAAAATATGTTATGTTGCAGGACACTTTTCAATAAGTGTTTACATCTCAATATATTGTATGCCATAATGTAGTGTTTACCTCTAAGAGTAAGTAGAGGAAGAAAAAAATAAAATGGCCCTAGCCCTTACCTTAATGGCTTTACCCTCTCTAACTTCCTGTCGGAACTTTATGTTAATTACATCCAGAATCATCTCTTTGAAAGCTGGCAGAGGTCTGAAATCTGGAAGCCTTCCTCCTGGTGTCTCTTTTGTTCCCTCCTGTTATGAGCCAACTTGTCCTGCAAACCAACAAGGATTAATGAAGTATCTGGCGTTTCAAGAGCACAAGCAATACATCCATCCTGCATCCCACCAGATGTTGAATAAATGAGCATGCATCATGCAGCAAAGTTTTGAAAGATGATAATCATGGAATGATTTTCTCAGGGCATACCTTTGATGTAGAAAAACATCCCAATGTGTCTCACAGCAACGCAATCAGGCAATCATAGACACCGAGTCAAAGAAGAAAATATTAGGAAGGGGTGGCCAAAAGTTTTGTCAAAGATATGGGTTTTAAGGAAAGTCTTAAGGGAAAAGAATGCAAGCATAATTAATGAATATCTGGGAGAGTAGGCTTTGTCCTCTTCATCCTATCATTTGTAGACATACACCACTTTGGGAAGCAGGGGAATCTTCTTCTAGTGTGCATTTCCACCAGAAATTAGCATGTAATTCAGAGAGTGTTTAACTCTGGCATATCTGGCTTACACTCCAAATTCTGACCCCTTGAGCCAGGAATATCCCACTTTTGCCCCAAGAAGATAATGGAAAATCAGGCTGTCATATTTGTTTTATGACAATCAGGCAATAGACTGTAAAGTATCAGAATATACTGGGAGGTATGTGGGATTATTAATAATTTTATAACCAGAGACCAAGGTACTGAGTATGCTCACAACTGCATGCACAAATATTCCCCACATTGTCGGGGACCAAGCTGCATTGGTGAGGCTCACTTGTGTCCTTTCCAGAGATCAATGTGCCTAAACTCAGCATATGTACTGAGTTATAGAAATACACCAGGTCTCATATGTGCCAAAGAGGGAACTACTAGCATTGAGAATCTTGGCCCTTGGTCTTTACTCCTCCACCTCAGTGGCCTTGTAGGCTCTGTCCCTTAGTGGAAAATTCCATCTTGGGTCTGGACCTTGTGTATCTGCATTTCAACCTACTTCTGAATTATTCCACTAGTCTCCCACCAGGAGAGCACTAGAACAGGAAATTCAAATCAAAATCAGCATTTACAGTCCAGTAAGTAAAATTCCTATTGTGCTTTCCAGCTCATAATTTTCTGCCAATTCCCGTGATTGAGTGGAAAATTATGAATGGGAGTGTGCAGAATCAGAATTTCTACCTTCCCACACCTGTGAAGATTAATATCAGTTTAGTGAAACAAAGATGGGGAAATTTCTTGTCGCCCAGAAAATGTCCTGGCTACTCACAGAAATGCAATTCAGTTTCAGCACTGTGCTGAAGGTGTGATGCTCTACAATTTGATGGATGCTTTTACTGCATTTCAAATTAGTTCAATCTCATCCTCGTTTGCTGAATTTCTGTTCCTAATCTTTGCAAAAGAAAGGTTAATAACATCACTGCAGTCTTTAGAATCTCAAGAGTACTGTTGTAATTTCTGCCACAAGCAGCTTCCTTTGCTGAATTCAAAACAAAAAATGAGAAGTGCCATTTTAGCTGATCCATGTGATATTCAAAGCTAGTGTTGCCAACCCTACAGGATTGTCCTGGAGTCTCCAGGAATTAAAGGTTAATCTTCTGCATACTGCTGCAAGTTTATTAGTTATAAAAATATTGCAGATGGGAAAAAGAATGTTTGACTGATCCAAAATTGAATGTACTACTTGCGATGGGGTCTGAACCATGGCTCGAGATAGCTGAAGCATAACTTCTTCATTTTTTAATTCTAGCCCCCTTGAGATAAAGGCCAACATTTCATTAACCTGTTTGATTACTTCTTGTACATGTGCATTAACTTTTAGTAATTTATGTTCATGGATACCTAAATCTCTTTGCCTTTTCACAGCTTCTAGTCTCTCACCATTGAGAAAATATTCCGATTTGTCTTTCTCAAATCCAAAGTGAAAGACCTCACACTTCCCAGTGAACACCAACTGCCATAATTTTGGCCATTCACTTATTCTATGTCCCTTTGCAACTTCTTCCTTCCAGCCCCACAACTTACTGTGCCTCCTAATTTATGCCATCTGCAAACTTAAATGTTTAACTCTGTATTCCTTCAACCGAGTCATTAATATATCATAGGAACATAGGAGCAGGAGTAGGCCATTCAGCCCATCGAGTCTGCCCAGCCATTCAATACGGCTATTCAATACGACCAATCTTTCACTTCAATGCCTTTTTCCCACACTAACCTCATATCCCCTTATGTCATTTGTATTTAGAAATCTGTCAATCTCTGCTTTAAATAGACTCAATGACTGAGCTTCCACAGCCCTCTGGGGTAGAGAATTCCAAAGATTCACAACCCTCTGAGTAAAGAAATTTCTCCTCATCTCAGTCCTAAGTGGCTTCCCCCTTATTTTGAAATTGTATCCCCTGGTTTTAGGCTCCCCAACCAGGGGAAACATCTTACCTGCATCTACCCTGTTTATCCCTTTAAGTATTTTGTAGGTTTCAATGAGATCACCTCTCATTCTTCGAAACTTTAGAGAATACAGGCCCAGTTTCCCTAATCTCTCTTCATAGGACAGTCCCCACCATTCTGGGAACAAGTCTGGTGAACCTTCATTGCACTCCCTCTATGGCAATAATATCCTTCCTAAGGTAAGGGGACCAAAACTGCATACAGTACTCCAGTGCGGTCTAACCAAGGTTCTATACAATTGAAGCAAGACTTCACTAGGCCAGTACTCAAATCCTCTTGCGATAGAGGCTAGCATACCATTGTCTTTCCTAATTGCTTGCTGAAATGTGAAATGTTGAGGCTCTAGTGCAGATCTCTGAGGAACATCCCACCAATCAGAGAATATTTCCTTTATCCCTACTCCCTGGGTTGAATTTTCCTGGTTCCAGGAAAGTGGGACCGGTAGCAAAGTTGCAAAATAGTTTGTTGGGACAGCCAATTAGGTCCATTAATGGGCCAATTGGACGAACATTGATTGCACCGGCAGGATCTTCAAGAAAATAGAATATGAGAGTAAACTAGTAAGCAATATCAAAAAACAGATTATATGAGTTTCTATAAGTATGCAAAAAGGAAAAGGGTAGCGAAAGGGGCTGAGGCAGGAGAAATTATAATAGGAAATAAGAAAATGTCAGAGGTTAAACAAATATTTTGTATCTGTTTTCAAAGTAGAAGATACAAAAAACATACCAGAAATAATGGGGAATAAAGGGCCAAATGAGAAGGAGGAACTTAAAGTAACTAACATTAGTAAACAAAAAGTACCAGAGAAATTAATGGGACTAAAAGACAACAAATCCCTAGGACCAATTGGCATTAATCCGAGGGATCTAAACTAGCTGGCTGAAGAGATAATGGGCTGAATTTAGTGTTCCTGTCATGGGTCCCAGTGACGGACGCGGAAGCAGTTCCTGTTGCCGCCTGTGCAACTGGCCGACTGCAATTACATGGTGGATAGCCACTTTACATAATGGAGGCGTGGGGTTCGTCATATTGCACGACAGGGGTGGGCTCGGAGACACTGATTCCGGTGCACCCGAGATATAGCTCACCAACTCTTGCACCCAATACAATACTCACCAAACTCTTGCAACAAATACAATGCCCACCCATGCAGAGTGATGCCATATTATGCCAACCCCACTTTTACACCCATTACTATGCCCACTGGGCCTGTCACCCCAGACCAGCCCACCCGTGCAGAGTGTACTGCATGCCGATAATGGCCTCCGCTTCCCACCTTCCCCTATCCAGTGCTCCCATGGCTGCCTCAGTGCTGCCACCTTTCAATGGCCAGGAATCCAAAGGCATGTGACCCTGGAGCATCTGGAGCCTGTCATCCAGTTAATTCTAACCCACTGAATTGCTATCAATTGCTTGCAAATTTATAATACCTATCTTTATAACTATTTAAATTGCACTCCAGTTGCATCGGGGTGGTAATGCCACCATGGAGTTTTCCTGCCGCTGTCTATGTCAGAACTGACGTCACGACCAAGTGTGGCATTAAGGAGCCCAAACCAAACTGAAGTCAATGGCAATCAAGGGGAAAATTCTCCACTGGTTAGAGTCATACTTTCACAATGGAAGATGGTTGTGGTTGATGGAGGTCAATCATCTCATCCCCAGGACATTGCTGCTGGAGTTCCTCAGGGTAGTGTCCTAGACCAAACCATTTTCAGCTGCTTCATCAATGACCTTCCCTCCATCATAAAGTCAGAAGTGAGGATGTTTGCTGATGATTGTACAATGTTCAGTACCATTCACAACTCCTCAGATACTGAAGCTGTCCGTGTCCATATGCAGCAGGACCTGGACAACTTTCAGTCTTGGGCTGATAAGTGGCAAGTAACATTTGTGCCACACAAGTGCCAGGCAATGACGATCTCCAATAAGAGAGAATCTAACCATCTCCCTTTGATGTTCAATGGCATTCCCATCACTGAATCCCCCACTAAGATCATTCTGGTGATTACTATTGACCAGAAACTGCACTGGAGTAGCCACATAAATACTGTGGTTACAAGAGCAGGTCAGAGGCTGGGAATTGCGTGGCGAGTAACCCACCTACTGATTCCCCAAAGCCTGTCCACTATCTACAAGGCACAAGTCAGGTGTGTGATGGAATAATCTCCACCTGCCTGGATGACTGTGGCTCCAACAACAGTCAGGAAGCTCGACACCATCCAGGACAAAGCAGCCTTCTTGATCGGCACCCCATCCACCACCTTCAACATTCACTGCCTCCACCACCGATGCACAGTGGTAGCAGTGTGCATCACCTGCAAGATGCACTACAGTAACTCAACATGGCGCCTCCGACAGCACCTTCCAAACCCGCCACCTCTTCCACCAAAAGAACAAGGACAGCAGATGCGTGGGAACACCACCACCTGCAAGCTTCCCTCCAAGTCACAAACTATCCTGACTTGGAAATATATCGTTGTTCCTTCATTGTCGTTGGATCAATATCCTGGACCTCCCTCCCTAACAGCACTGTGGGTGTACCCGTATCAGAGGGACTGCAGCAGTTCAAGAAAGTAGCTCACCACCACCTTCTCAAGGGCAATTAGGGATGGGCAACAAATGCTGGCTTTGCCAGCAACACCCATATCCCATAAAAGAATTTTTAAACAATGATATTGGATTTCCAGGTAGACACGTCTGTGCTATTCTCAGACCCCACACCCCCATTCCTACTCCAAACAGCCTCACTAAAGTGGATGCACTGGTTGTGATCTTCCAAATTCCCCACATTCTGAAATGGTCCCAGTGGATATGATGGTACCAAATGTAGCACCACATTCAAGAAAGGAGGGAGAAAGAAAACAAGGACCTACAGGCTAGTTAGTCTGACAACAGTCATCGGAAAAATGCTGAAATCTGTTATTAAGGAACTGGTAGCAGGGTATTTAGAAAATCATAATATGTTTAGGCTGAGTCAACATGGTTTTATGAAAGGGAAATTGTGTTTGACGAATCTATTAGAGTTTTTTGAGGATGTAACTAGCAGGGTACATAAGGGGGAACCAGTGGAGGTAGTATGTTTGGATTTTTAAAGGTACTCAATAAGATGCGACACAAAGGCTGTTGCACAAGTTAAGGGCTGAAGGGGTGGGGAATAATATATTAGCCTTTTCATGCCAGGCCCCCACCTGCCAAGAATGAGACACATCAGTTTTGTCATGAACATTGATTTTGAACTGTTGTTGGAGTGAGGAAATGACTTGTTAAACAGATCAGCCTTGGCTGGAAAAAAAAACATTTCCATACTAACAGACATCGAAGGAGAGGAAGCACATTCCAGGGCCTGCTAAAGAGGTTACTATCCACAAGGGCCAGGACTGGTTAGACCAGCTGGTCACTTGCCTACCTGGCTGTTCCAGGGTTTTCTTTTGAACTGGCCACAGAGAATTTGAAGGCAGAGTGTCTGTTTGCTCCTGGACTGAGAAAATCTCTCCTGTCTGCTCCCATCTCTTTCTCACAAGCTGTTGAATCCACTGAAGACACATGAACTCCAAGAGAGAAAAGTCTCCTACAGCGAGCAAGGTTTAAGAAGATACTGGACCCCAACGAAAAGCAAGATCTACCTACAATCAAGGACTCTACAGTGAGCTCAAAGAACCATAACAACAACTCTTCAGATATTGCCTCAATATTTTCTTCTGCTCTTTTCTGTCTCTATTTGCATGTGTGTATCACGTATGCATGCAAGCATGGGGCGCGTCGTGTATCCGTAGACATTAACACAATTAGAGTTTAAATTTAAGTTTAATAAGTTTTTACTTTTCTTCTTTAAACCTAAGAAAGCCTGTTTGTGCTGGTTTCTTTGCCTTATAATTGGAAAGTGGTGAACAAGGATTCACCAAGGGGGAGCTAAAAACATGTGTTTAAAATTAAACCCTGTTACAGTAAGACCAGGTGAAGGCTGAAAGGGAACCCTAGACCCCTTTCTGACCTGGTTGTAGGATTGGTTAAAGGAGAGAAAACAGATAGAAAACAAGGGGTCATTTTCAAGTTGACAGGCTGTTATTAGTGAGGTGCCAGAAAGATTAGTGAGGAGACTCAGTTATTTACAATCATATTGATGATTTAAAAGAAGAGACTGAGTGTAATGTATCCAAGTTTGCTGATGATACAAAGCTAGGTGGGAAAGTAAGCTGTGAGAAGGATAGAGTTTGCAAAGGGATAGACAGATTAAATGATTGAGCAAGAAGACGGCAGATGGGGTATAATATGGAGAAATGTAAAGTTATTTACTTTGGTAGGAAGAATAGAAAAATAGATTTTTTTTAAACGGTAAGAAACTATTAAACATTGATGTTCAGAGGGACTTGGGTGTCTTTGTACACGAAACACAGATGCAAGTACAGCAAGCTGTTAGGAAGGCAAATGGTATATTGGCCTTTATTGCAAGCAAGTTGGAGTCAATGTTCCCTCGAAGCTGCGTGGGTATGCGGTTGTTCAGCAATCCGGAACATACTGCTCAGTGCAACAAATAAGCCGCACAAAAGTTGAAGTACCAGAGTAAGGAAGTGTCGCTGTAATTGTACCGGGCTTTGGTAAAACCACACCTGGAAGTACTGTGTACAGTTTTGGTTTCCATACCTAAGGAAGAATATACTTGCCTACAGCGGGTGCAATAAAGGTTTGCTAGATTGACCCCTGGGATGAGAAATGAGTAGACTGGGCCTGTACTCTCTGAAATTTAGAAGAATGAGAGGTGATCTCAGTGAAACATATAGGATTATGCAAAGGCTTGACCGGGCATCTGCTGGGAGACTGTTTTCCCTGGTTGGAGAGTCTAGTACTAGGGGGTATAATCTTGGGCTAAGGGGTCAGCCATTTAGAACTAAGCTGAGGAGAAATTTCTTTACTCAGAGGGTTGTGAATCTTTGGAATTCTCTGCTCCAGAGGGCTGTGGATACTCAGTTGCGAGTATATTCAACACTAAGATTGATAGATTTTTAGACTTTAAGGGAATCAAAGGATGTGGGGATCAGGAGGAAAGGTGGAGTTGGGGTTAAAAATCAGCCATGATCTTATTGACAGGTACAGCAGGCTCAAGGGTTATATGGCCTATTCCTGCTCCTATTTCTTATGTTCTTATGTAGATTCTTTTCTGTGTCACTATGTAATGTGCGAACAGGGCCTTCCATTAGAATGAGATTATGCCCTTACACGACACTCCCAGCAAATGTGGAAAAGTAGTTAGGGGAGTGGGTCTAATTAGATTGCTCTTTCAAGGAGCTGGCACAAGCCCAATAGAGTCTTCCTCTGTGCTTCCATCTATGATACTGTTTGTCTTTTATTGTCTTTGTCAGACCGGTCAATGGGAGGAGTCATGCTTACTGAAGGTATCACCCTGCATTTGGTCATTTCATATGAAGCATTTCAGTGCACACAACAGCTAACAGGAGGAGCATGGTGTTCTGACAGAAGATTTCAAGACTAATGATGGTTTCTCTTGCCATCAAGTCCACAGAAAGCAGACTGTTCAGTTTCTGGGTTCTGATGAAAGACCATTGACATGAAATGTTGGTTTTGTCTATTTCTACTGATGCTGCCTGGTCTGCTGAGTGTTTCCAACATTTTCTGTTCTTGTTCAGTTTCATAGTGCTGTTAACAGCATTGAGAACCTCACGTGTCATCTATTGATAATACAAGAGACGAAAGTGCCTCGAGGCCTCCCCTGGATGAAGTTGAGATTAAAAGTGGTCATTTTATTTTTATTCATTGGAAAATCACATTCAGTAACAAAGAATGGCTGCACAATATAGTCAAATGTAATCTTACCTAAGTGAAAACGTAAGAGGACAAAAGGCACAGCAAATCATATATATCATTTAAAAAGGGCATATTTTGTGCTGAGCTTCTTAATAGGCAAAAACATTTTCAAAGCGCCTGTACTCAGACATTGTTACATTAAATAGTTATCCATTCACAGCTATTCAGCACAGCGTTGCAATATAATGAAACCATTCTTCAAACAAAAAGAAGTTAGAAACAGATTGATCTGTTACGTGAATGTATTAAATTGTGTTTTCAGCTCAGTAATGTTCCATTATGCTGCAGTTTTAAGGGCTGGTGCCGCATTGTGATTTTCTTCATGCTGGCTCAATCCCTACTCTTCCAATCGTAACTTCATCACCTCAGAGAGATGATTCCGTGTCACTTTTCCTTACGTTGGCTGCAGTATAACTGAAACTGACGAAACAACCACTTATGACTTTTTTAAAGCTTGCTCCTGTGCTACCATTCTATTTTCATCTAGGAAGCCTGTCAGCTCTTTTCCAAATCAGAAAACAATGCAATGGCTGTGCAAGTACTTGCTTGCACAATAATTCTGACGGTATTACAAATATGGAAGCCTTAATTAGACATATGTGAAAATCATTTGTTTCCTGCTACCTGGTGCCTCTGTAAAATTTAGAACCCATTTCAATCTGCAGAGATTCATTAAGAAGTTTCCTGCTTACTCAATTTTGCTCCAGTAATCCATGTATATATTCATCTTATTTTATCACTGTTCTACATAAAACTGATTTCACCACCAAACATAGAAGCTGCAAAATTGAGCTCCATAGCACAGCTGGTGTCGGCTTTATGGGAACCTGGAGGGGCTAAAATGGTGGACGATATGCTTCTGGCCACCTCCAGTGCTTCCAGTGTAGAACGCCACACGTGGAAGGGTGATATCCAGAGTGTGATAAAGGATCATTGACCTGAAACGTTAACTCTGCTTCTCTCTCCACATATGCTGCCAGACATGCTGAGTATTTCCAGCATTTCTTCTTTTTATTCCAGGGTGTGCTGTGCGTGTGCCCGAAACATGCAGAGTGGGCAGACCGTGACGTAATTCAGTGTCTAATGGTGATTTTATGCCCGACCTGCCATTTTTGACCTCACAGGTCCTGTTAATGCCCTGTTTTAAACACTTAAGGATGAACATGTGTTCAGCTACACGATGGACCACACCCCCACCAACGCTATTTAAAGACATCAGAATGGGACTTTCAGAGGAGGTGTTTTTGACTTTCTTTTGCTGCTGCAGAATTAGTGGCCATATAGTGTACTGTGTTATTGGAGGAGTTCTGAAATGTTGTCGGAGTCAGAAGGGAGTGGTGCTGGACCTTTGCAAAAAGTTCAGTGGAGTTTGACAGCCTTTGAGTAAAAACCTTGCTCTCACATGTAGGGTCTATAGTTGCAGGCCCTCTTGGGCTGCAGGACAGGGAGCAGAGAGGGGGAACTGTGTGCAGAGGGAGGATGAAGCATCTCAACAGAAGACCCTGTCCACTAAGGGTCTTCAGGGAGCATTTCAGGGAAGTAACAGAATGCAGAGTGACATGAAATAGATATGCTGGGGAGAGGGGGTTGATACCTTCAGTAAACATGACTCCTCCCATTGGCCAGTCAGACAAAGACATTAAAAGACAGTATCATAGAATCGTACACAAGGAGAGGGGACTTCATAGTCTTCTATCTAAGCAGAGAGTAGCAGGAGGAGTGGGCACTTGGCTTTGCCAATGTAACAGGATTTCCAATGGGGCAGGGAGTCACCATCTGCACACACATGGCTCTGCAGACACCACGTCAAAATGAGGAGATATAACATAACCGGGAAGTGTTCTACTTCCTTACGTGTAATTGGGATGCAACCATGCTGTTGGTTAACGCTTGCTATCCTGGCAGCAGCCATGATGATTTTATCCTGCAGCTGTCAACCATTCCTGACACATTAGAGCCACTACCAAAACCAGAGGGTGGTTGCTTAGTGACAGGGGCTACCATCTCTACACATGTCTTATGACTCCCCTCCCGCACCCAACCACACGTGGAAAGTGCTTGTACAACGAAAGCCAGGCTGCAAACTGGAACATATGGAGCAAACCATTGGCATCCTTAAACAACACTTCTGCTGCCTGGACCACTCAAGGGGTGGTGGGGGTGGGGGGGGGGGGGGGGGGTGCGGTGGTTGGCAAAGGACAGGGGGTGGTGGCGGTGGGGTGTGCCCTACAATACTCACCAGAGCATGATTCCAAATTCATGGTGGTCTGCTGTGTTCTACACAACTTGGTTCTCGCGAGGGCACAGCCCTTGCCACCAGACCTTGGGCAAGCAGCTCGGAAAGAGGAGAAGGAAGGGAGAAGCCACCCGGGGCACCATCACTTCAGATGGGCTGTTCATGAATGGTTCATCAAACTCCAGTTTCCCTGAAAACATCCCCACCTCAGCATTGCTCCACAATTCCCCACCTTTCTACCCCTCTGCTATGGATGATCATAGTGCCCTCTTGACTAAAATCTGAAAATAAAAGACACCACAAAAAAATTCCAAAACAAATTTATCCAACAACACCTCTAATAATATATACAAAAATTAATTATTCACTCTGGTGCTTTCCCTTGCCTGTCTTGCAGGTGTCTTTGACTATCCTAGTGCTCATATGCATTGCTACCCCAGTGGCTTCAGCATGCCTAATGGAAGGCTAGTGACTTTCACTGACTGACTGCAGATGGTTTTGTCGAATGCCCTCGAATAGCTCTGGGCTGTGAGGGTTTGGCTTCAGACTGCATCACATTGGCATGGCTGGCAGTAGTCTGGGTTCCAGGGCTGAAAAGCAACAGCAATGAGACTGGAGGAGTGGCAATGATAGAAGGATGAATGCTGTCATCCTGAGGGAGGAGAGTAGGCTTTTGTACCATGGAACCATTGTCATTCCCCTGGGCAGCATCTCAGAAATTCACTGGAGCACAGATGCCTGGACTGCATGGCCCTTCGAGCACTGGTATTCACAGCCATTATGGCAGCAGTCTGAGACTGCATGACAACAAGCATGGATCTCATGACTGCAGTCTGAGCTTCCAGTGCAGCAGTCATGCATTGGGTGGCTTCTGCCTATGCTGCAATGGAAGCTGAGACATTGACCACTAGATGCTGGATATGCAAGTGCTGTCATGGAGTTGCCCATCATTTCAATGCTGAAAGTGAAAATGTTTCTTCATCAGATGTCTACTCTTGCTAACACCCTTCTTGGTGAGGCTGTCAGATGGCAGTTCTTGGGAATCTGAAAGCCTAAATGCGCAAGGGGAGGGTTAGGATAAAGAAATGGGAGTTGTGTGGAAAGCAAAAGGTCCTTGGTCAGACCATCTGCAACTTGTAGTTCATGCCAGATTGCAGGATGGGGGTGAAGGAGGATTAAGAAGCTGCATAAGGCAGGAACATGCCATCATTCTGAATGTTCCTGGTGATGTTGGTTGCAATAACCTCAATCATTGTTGCATCAATAATTCACTCAGGAGATGCAAGCATGCCTGTCCCCTGCCAGTTTTCTGCTGCTCCCTCCTGGTCCCGATGTTATGTGCCACCTTGCCTTGCAAGAGAGAAGGAAGAGTATCAGTGAGTGTGTTGCTATGTGTTTGGGTGATGTACCTATCATAGCTGAATATCTGGAAGTATGTGGAAGCTGTGAGATGTGGGTGTGAGGCTTGCATCAGTAGTAAGTGTGTGAGGGTGAGGTGGAGCATCTGATTGTTAGGCATGAGTCCAGACTTGAATGGATATGCCAGGCAACTAGGTTAGAACATAGAACATAGAACAGTACAGCACAGTACAGGCCCTTCGGCCCACGATGTTGTGCCGAACCTTTAACCTACTCTAAGATCAAACTAACTACCTACCCTTCATTCTACTATCATCCATGTACCTATCCAAGAGTCGCTTAAATGTCCCTAATGTATCTGCTTCTACCACCACCGCTGGCAGCGCATTCCACTCACCCACCACTCTCTGTGTAAAGAACCTACCTCTGGCATCTCCCCAAAACCTTCCTCCAATCACCTTAAAATTATGCCCCCTGGTGATAGCCCTTTCCACCCTGGGAAAAAGTCTCTGGCTATCCACTCTATCTATGCCTCTCATCATCTTGTACCCCTCCATCAAGTCACCTCTCATCCTTCTTCGCTCCAATGAGAAAAGCCCTAGCTCCCTCAATCTTTCTTCATAAGACATGCCCTCCAGTCCAGGCAGCATCCTGGTCAATCTCCTCTGCACCCTCTCTAAAGCTTCCACATCCTTCCTATAATGAGGCGACCAGAACTGAACACAATATTCCAAGTGTGGTCGAACCAGGGTCTTATAGAGCTGCAGCATAACCTCGCGGCTCTTAAACTCAATCCCCCTGTTAATGAAAGCCAACACACCATACGCCTTCTTAACAACCCTATCAATTTGGGTGGCAACTTTGAGCGATCTATGGACATGGACCCCAAGATCCCTCTGTTCCTCCACACTACCAAGAATCCTGTCTTGAAGCCTGTATTCTGCATTCAAATTTAACCTTCCAAAATGAATCACTTCACACTTTTCCAGGTTGAACTCCATCTGCCACTTCTCAGCCCAGCTCTGCATCCTGTCAATGTCCCGTTGCAACCTACAACAGCCTTCCACACTATCCACAACTCCAGCAACCTTCGTGTCATCGGCAAACTTGCTAACCCAGCCTTCCACTTCCTCATCCAAGTCATTTATAAAAATCACAAAGAGCAGAGGTCCCAGAACAGATCCCTGCGGAACACCACTGTCACCGAGCTCCAGGCTGAATACTTTCCATCTACTACCACCCTCTGTCTTCTATGGGCTAGTCAATTTTGTATCCAGACAGCCAACTTCCCCTGTATCCCATGCCTCCTCACTTTCTGAATGAGCCTACCATGGGGAACCTTATCAAACGCCTTGCTAAAATCCATATACACCACATCCACTGCTCTTCCTTCATCAATGTGTTTTGTCACATCTTCAAAGAATTCAATAAGGCTTGTGAGGCACGACCTGCCCCTCACAAAGCCATGCTGACAATCTCTAATCAAACTATGCTTTTCCAAATAATCATAAATCCTGTCTCTCAGAATCCTCTCCAATAATTTGCCCACTACCGACGTAAGACTGACTGGTCTATAATTCCCAGGGTTATCCCTATTCAATTTCTTGAACAAGGGAACAACATTTGCCATCCTCCAATCATCCGGTACTACTCCAGTGGACAGTGAGGACGCAAAGATCATCGCCAAAGGCGCAGCAATCTCTTTCCTCGCTTCTCGTAATATCCTTGGGTATATCCCGTCTGACCCCGGGGACTTATCTGTCCTCATATCATTCAAAATTTCCAGCACATCCTCCCTCTTAACCTCAACCTGTTCGAGCATATCAGCCTGTTTCACGCTGTCCTCACAAACGACCAGGTCCCTTCACTGAAGCAAAGTATTCATTTAGGACCTCCCCTACCTCCTCCGACTCCAGGCACAAGTTCCCTCCACTATCCCTGATTGGCCCTACCCTCACTCTGGCCATCCTCTTGTTCCTCACATAAGTGTAGAACGCCTTGGGATTTTCCTTAATCCTACCCGCCAAGACTTTTTCATGTCCCCTTCTAGCTCTCCTAAGTCCATTCTTCAGTTCCTTCCTGGCTACCTTGTAACCCTCTAGAGCCCTGTCTGATCCATGCTTCCTCAACCTTAAGTAAGCTTCCTTCTTCCTCTTGACTAGCTGTTCCACATCTCTTGTCATCCAAGGTTCCTTCACCCTACCATCCCTTCCTTGCCTCATTGGGACAAACCTATCCAGCAGTCGCAGCAAGTGCTCCCTAAACAACCTCCACATTTCTGTCGTGCATTTCCCTGAGAACATCTGTTCCCAGTTTATGCTCCCCAGTTCCTGCCTAATAGCATTGTTATTCCCCCTCCCCCAATTAAATATTTTCCCATCCCATCTGCCCCTGTCCCTCTCCATGACTATAGTAAAGGTCAGGGAGTTGTGATCACTATCACCGAAATACTCTCCCACCGAGAGATCTGCCACCTGGCCTGGTTCGTTGCCAAGCACCAAATCCAACCTAGCCTCCCCTCTAGTCGGCCTATCTACATATTGAGTCAGGAAACCTTCCTGGACACACCTGACAAAAACTGCTCCATCCAAACTATTTGCACTAAGGAGGTTCCAATCAATATTCGGGAAGTTGAAGTCACCCATGACAACAACCCTGTTACTTCTGCACCTTTCCAAAATCTGCCTCCCAATCTGTTCCTCCATGTCTCTGTTGCTATTGGGGGGTCTATAGAAAACTCCCAACAAAGTGACTGCTCCTTTCCTGTTTCTGACTTCCACCCATAATGACTCAGTAGACAAACTCTCCACGATGACCTCCCTTTCTGCAGCTGTGATACTATCCCTGATTAGCAATGCCACTCCCCCACCTCTTTTACCTCCCTCCCTATTTCTTTTGAAACATCTAAACCCCGGAACATCCAACATCCATTCCTGCCCCTGTGATATCCACGTCTCCGTAATGGCCACAACATCGTAGCTCCAAGTACTGATCCATGCTCTAACTTCATCACCCTTATTTCTGACACTTCTTGCGTTAAAATAGACAAACTTCAACCCATCATACTGGCTGCACTGATCCGTAGCTCCGGTTCCCATCCCCCTGCCAAACTAGTTTAAACCCTCCCGAAGAGCTCTAGCAAACCTCCCGCCCAGGATATTGGTGCCCCTCCAGTTCAGATGCAACCCGTCCTTCTTGTACAGGTCCCACCTTCCCCAGAAGGTATCCCAATGATCCACATATCTGAATCCCTCCCTCCTACACCAGTTCTGTAGCCACGTGTTCAGCTGCACTCGCTCCCTGTTTCTAACCTCACTAGCACGTGGCACCGGTAACAATCCTGAGATTACTACTCTGCTTGTCCTGCCTTTCAGCTTCCAACCTAACTCCCTATATTCGCTTTTCAGGTCCTCATCCCTTTTCCTAGCTATGTCATTGGTACCGATATGTACCACGACCTCTGGCTGCTCCCCCTCCCCCTTAAGAATCCTGTGGACTCGATCCAAGACATCCCTGACCCTGGCACCCGGGAAGTAACATACCATCCGGGAGTCTCGTTCGCAACCACAGAATCTCCTGTCTGTTCCTCTAACCATTGAATCTCCTATCACTATCGCTCTCCTATTCTCTCCCCTTCCCTTCTGAGTCACTGAGCCAGGCTCAGTGCCAGAGACCTGGCCACTGTGGCTTTCCTCTGGTAGGTCCCCCCATCAACCGTATCCAAAACGGTATACTTATTATTGAGGGGAACGGCCACAGGGGATCCCTGCACTGTGCGCCTATTCCCTTTCCCTCCCCTGACGGTCACCCAGCTACCTTTATCCTGTCACTTAGGTGTCACTACTTCCCTATAACTGCTCGCTATCACCCCCTCAGCATCCTGAATGATCCGAAGTTTATCCAGCTCCAGCTCCAGTTCCCTAACGCGGTCTGCGAGGAGCTGGAGTTGGGTGCACTTCTCACAGGTAAAGTCAGCAGGAACACAAGTGGTGATCCTCACTTCCCACATCCTGCAAGAGGAGCATGCAACTGCCCTAGCTTCCATCCCCTCTGCTCTATATTGACAACAGAGATTTTTAAAAAAAGGAAAACCTTACCTTACCAAACCCTCCACACAAGAGTCCTTTTTTTTGGTTAGAGGAGGAGGATGGGTGGGAGACACTACACGTGTCATGTTTCGGGTTTAGCCACTGCCCGAATATATAGGTTTACTTACCCAGCAGTCCCCGTGTCCCCTTCAAAAAAAAGCTGCCGAAACAAAAGGTAAGTTAATTTAAACTGAAACTCACCTTCCCAGCTGCCACCTCGCTCGCACTAGGTTAGCCATTGTTAACCAATGTCTCAGCTTCCACTGCACGAGTTAACAAAGTGAGCGTTGGTCCTATAGTTACATTTATTGTGGATAAAAGGGAACCGGCGGATGTATTGTACTTAGATTTCCAGAAGGCATTTGATAAGGTGCCACATCAAAGATTATTGCAGAAAATAAAAGCTCATGGTATAGTGGGTAACATATTGGCATGGATAAAAGATTGGCTAGCTAACAGGAAACAGAGAGTATGCATAAATGGGTAATTTTCTAGTTGGCAAGATGTAACGAGTGGTGTGCCACAGGGATCTGTGCTGGGGCCTCAACTTTTTACAATTTATATAAATGATTTAGATGAAGGGACCGAGGGTATGGTTGCTAAATTTGCTGATGACACAAAGATATGTAGGAAAGTAACTTGTGAAGAGGACATAAGGGGGCTACAAAGGGATATAGATAGGTTAAGTGAATGGGCAAATACCTGGCAAATGGAGTATAATGTGGGAAAGTGTGAAATTTTCCACTTTGGCAGGAAGAATAAAAAAGAAGCATATTATCTAAATGGTGAGAGATTGCAGAGATCTGAGATGCAGAGGGATCTGGGTGTCCTAGTGCTTGAATCACAAAAGATTTGCAGGTACAGCACGTAATTAGGAAAGCTAATGGAATGTTATCGTTTATCGCGAGGGGAATTGAATACAAAAATAGGGAGGTTATGCTTCAGCTATACAGGGCATTGGTGAGACTACATCTGGAGCACTGTGTACAGTACTGGTCTCCTTATTTAAGGAAGGATGTAAATGCGTTGGAGGCAGTACAGAGAAGGTTTACTAGACTAATACCTGGAATGGGCAGGCTGTCTTATGCGGGGATTGAAAGATTGGACAGGTTAGGCTTGTATCCGTTGGAATTTAGAAGGGTATGAGGTGGTTTGATTGAAACATATAAGATCCTGAGTCATCTTGACAGGGTGGATGTGGAAAGGATGTTTCCCCTTGTGGGAGAATCTAGAACCAGGGGTCACTGTTTAAAAATAAAAGGTTGTCCATCTAAGACAGAGATGAGGAGAAATATTTTCTCTCAGAGGGTCTTTGGAATTAGCTTCTTCAAAAGGCGGTGGAAGCAGAGTCTTTGAATATTTTTAAGGCAGAGGCAGATAGATTCTTGATAAGCAAGGGAGTGAAAGGTTATCGGGGGTAGGCTGGAATGTGGAGTCATCAGTTCAGCCATGAACGCATTGAATGCTGGAGCAGTCTTGAAGGGCCTAATTCATCTGTTCATATTCACTGCCAGATCTGGCAGGACCACATAAAGCATTATTGGGCTCTGCTCTCATCTGCTAAGATTATTCTTGAATGCAAAGATAACTCCCAGATTCTTTTCTCTACTGAAAATCATCTTCTTAAACCCCTCTCCCCGTCTCCTTCACCCTCAAAATTAGTCCGAGGAGCTCATGGACTTCTTTGTCAGTAAAATTGAGACCATCTGATGAGTTGCCTCTTCCTCCCTTCCCCTAGCTCACCAGGCCAAACATCCACCACCACCCCCCCCCCCCCCACCCCCCCATCACTTTCCAGCCCGCAACTCGCTTCTTTCTCTAGTTTCTCTCCCATCTCCCCTCATGTCCTCTTCAAGCTCATCATGTCAATGAAACCCATCTCCTGCTCCCATGACCCTTTTTCCACTAAATGCTGACTACCCAACTTCCCTTCCTGGTCCCTATGTTAACTGATATTGTTAAATTGCGTGCAATTCTTGTCGCCACACTACCAGAAGGACGTGGAGGCTTTGGAGAGGGTACAGAGGAGGTTTACCAGGATGTTGCCTGGTCTGGAGGGCATTAGCTATGAGGAGAGGTTGAAAAAACTCGGATTGTTTTCACTGGAACGACGGAGGTGGAGGGACGACATAATAGAGGTTTACAAATTTATGAGCGGCATGGATAGAATGGATAGTCAGAAGCTTTTTCCCAGGGTGGAAGAGTCAGTTACTAGGGGACATAGGTTTAAGGTGCGAGGGGCAAAGTTTAGAGGGGATGTGCAAGGCAAGTTTTTTACACAGAGGGTGGTGAGTGCCTGGAACGTGCTGCCAGGGGAGGTGGTGGAAGCAGATATGATAGCGACATTTAAGAGACATCTTGACAAATATATGAATAGGAAGGGAATAGAGGGATATGGGCCCCAGAAGTGCAGAATGTGTTAGTTTAGGCAGGCATCAAGATCGGCGCAGGCTTGGAGGGATGAATGGCCTGTTCCTGTGCTGTACTGTTCTTTGTTCTTTGTTTGTTTGTAAAGGTTCTCTCTCTTCAAGTGCTGTCCCTCTCTCCTTCAAACTGCTGTTATCATCCCTCTCCTGAACCCAACTATCTTTGCAAACTACTGCACCATCTCAAATCTCCCTTTCCTCTCCAAATGCCTTGAATGTGTTGTTGCCTCCCTAATCCTTGCCCATCTTTCCCAGAATTCCATGTTTGAATCCCTCCAATCAGGTTTCCATTTCTGCCACAGTACCAGAACAGCTTTTATTAAAATCACAAATGATATTCTGTGTGACTCTGATAAAGGTAAACTTTCCCTCCTCGTACTTCTTGACCTGTCTGCTGTGTGCAGCCTTTGGTACAGTTGACCACACCATTATTCACCAATGCGAATAGTTGTCCACTGTTGTCCAGCAGGGTGGGACTGCTCTCACCTGGTTCCATTCTTATCTATCTAATTGTAGACAGAGTATCACTTGCAATGACTTCTCTTCCCATTCCCGTACCATTACCTCAGGTGTCCCAAGAATCTATCCTTGATCCCCTCCTCTTGCTCATCTACAAGCGGCCCCTCAGCAACATCATCTGAAAACAATGTTAGGTTCACAAGTATGCTGACAACATCCAGCACCTGTCTCGATTCCTCCACTTTCATTAAATTGTCAGACTGCTTGTCTGACGTCCAGTACTCAATAAGCAGAAATATCCTCCAATTAAATACTGGCAAGACTGAAACTATTGTCTTCAGTCCCCATTACAAATTACATTCCCTGGTTACTGACTTCATCCCTCTCCCTGGCAACTTCCTGAGATTGAACCAGACTGTTCGTAATCTTGGTGTCATATTTGACCCTGAGATAAACATCCGACCACATATTCATGCCATCACTAAAACTGTCTATTTTCACCTTCATAACATTGCCTGGCTCTTCCCCGCCTCTTCAAATCTTCTGCTGAAGCCCTGATCCATGCCTTTGTTACCTCTAGACTTGTCTATTCTAATGCACTCCTTGGTCTGGATTTTACCAAGCCCCCGACGTTGGCCTCCATTGTGGGGGGGTGCGGGGAGGGGAGGCCAGAAGATTGTTCTGGCAAGACCCGCCATGGAGCCCGACACTGGGAGGGCCCGGCCCGATCCTTCCAGCTGCGGTGAGGCTCTGTGGTGGCCTCCCAGCCGCTAAGCAACAGGACCCCAATTTCAATATTTAATTCAATAAAATAAATTCATTTAAATATACTTACCATCAATCTTCTGGACCCGTTGCGATCTTTAGTGTGGCAGCTGGCACACCTGCACCTTCAATTTTCTGTCTGGGGAAAGCAGGCGTGACACTGGTGGGGAGCAGGAATGGGGTCAAATAATTGTAATGAGTGTTGGGGATGGTGGGAAGAGGTGAACTTTAAACTTTGTGCAGTTTGAGGAGGCAAAGTACAGATTTAAAAGGTAAGTGTTTTGGAAGTGGGGGAAGGGCAAATAGTTAAGGTAATTGGTATTGGGAGGGGGGGTGGAAGGGTCATCAGAATTTTATTTGATACATTTTTGTGGGGGGTGTATCTTTAAAAGTTTAAATACGCCGGCAGAGCTGCCTGCCCTTTAAAAATGGTGCCAGCGCCTAGGCACAAGCAGCTGACACCATTGCTGATGTCGGACAGCCCACCCCCTCAATGTGATTGTGTCGGCCGTCCCGGCTATTTAAATGAGCCACCATGAGGGAGATCCCGGCGGGTCTGTGGCATGCGTTTTAAGCCCGCCGCCAAGAGCGACCATCGGCTCTTATAATCCAGCCCCTAGTCAGCCTCCCACATTCTACCCTCTGTAAATTTGCTGCCCATGTCCTTACTTGCACCAAGCCCAGTTCACCCAACACCCCTGTGCTTGCTGACTTACATTGCTTCCTGGTTAAGTAAAGACTTGATTTGAAAATTCTCATCCTTGTTTTCAAATCCCTCCAAGGTCTTGCTCTCTCTATCTCTGTAATCTCCTCCAGCCCCAACCCGCCAAGATATCTGTGCTCATCTAATTGTGGCCTCTTGAGCATCCCCGATTTTAATTGTTCCACCATTAGTGGTCGTGCATTCAGCTGCCTAGGCTCTCAACTTTGGAATTCCCTCCCTAAACATCTCCACCTCTCTTTCCTTCTTTAAGGCACTCCTCAAAATCCATCTCTTTGACCAAGCTTTTGGCCATCTGCCTTAATATCGCCTGAAATGACACGGTGTCAAATTTTGCTTTATAATGCTCCTGTGAAGCACCTTGGGACATTTTATTATGTTAAAGGCATTAAATAAATACATGTTGTTGGTGATTATTAGAGATTGCTGATGGATGAGCAATCAGGGTGTGGTACATTGAGTGGCATGTGAGCTTGGAGGTGTGGTGGATCAGAGATAGTATTTGAAGATGCACTTACTAACCTTGAACACTCGTGTGAGGTCATTGAGCTTTTTGGGGCACAATCGCCAAGTCCCCAGGGCTGGAATCATGGCATTGACCTTAGTGGCTACCTGCTCCCATTTTCTTTGCAGTGCATGCTTTGACAGCCTCCTCCTTTCCATCTCCTGGAATAAGCATCTAGTGCCGCAGTAGAGAATCTGGGTGCCCTCCCCGTACTCATTTTTTTATTATTCTTTCATGGGATGAGGGCATCACTGGCAAGGCTAACACTAATTGCCCATCCCTAATTGTCCTTGAGAAGGTGGTGGTGAGCTGTTTTCTTGAACCGCTGCAGTCCTTGAGGTGTAGGTACACCTGCCAGGATTTTGACCCAGCGACAACGAAGGAACGGAGATACAATTCCAAGTCAGGATAGTGTGTGGCTTGGAGGGGATCTTGCAGATGGTGGTGTTCCCATGTATCTGCTGCTCTTGTTCTTCTAGGTGGCAGAAAAGGTCACGAATTTGGAGGGTGTTGTCAAAGGATCCTTGGTGAGTTGCTCCTGTGCATCTTGTAGATGGTACACACTGCTGCCACTGTGCGTTGGTGATGGAGGGAGTGATTGTTTAAGGTTGTGGATGGGATGCCGATCAAGTGGGCTGCTTTGTCCTGGATGGTGACGTGCCTCTTGAGTGTTATTGGAGCTGCACCCATCCAGGCAAGTGGAGTTTATTCCAATGCACTCGTGAATTGTGCCTTGTAGATGGTGACAGGCTTTGGGGAGACAGGAGGTGGGTTACTCACCACAGAATTTCTAGCCTCTGACCTGGTCTTGTAGCCACAGTATTTATGTTCAGTTCAGTTTCTGGTCAATGGTAGTCCCTAGGATGTTGATAGTGGGGGATTCAGTGAGGGTAATGCCATTGAATGTCAAGGGGAGATGTTTAAATTCTCTCTTACTGGAGATCGTCATTGCCTGGCACTTGTGTGGCATTGATATTACTTTCCACTTATCAGCCCATGCCTGAATGTGACCCAGGTCTTGCTGCATATGGGCACTGACTGCTTCAGTGTCTGAAGGGTTGTGAATGGTACTGAACACCATACAATCATCAGCGAACACCCCCACTTCTGACCTGATGAGGGAGGGAAGGTCATTGATGAAGCAGATGAAGATGGTTGGGTCTAGGACACTACCCTGAGAATCTCCTGCAGCAATGTCCTTGGGCTGAGATGATTGACCTCCAACAACCACAACCATCTTCCTTTGTACTAGGTATGACTCCAACCAGTGGAGAGTTTTCCCCCTGATTCCAATTGACTTCATTTTGGCTGGGTCTCCTTGATGCCACAATCAGTCAAATGCTGCGGTGATATCCAGGACAATCACTCTCACCTTACCTCTTAAGTTCAGCTTTTTTGTCCATGTTTGTACCAAGACTGTAACGAGGTCAGGAGCTGAGAGGCCATGGTGGAACCCGAACTGAGCATCGATGAGCAGATTATTGCTGTTTAAATGTCACTTGATAGCACTGTCGATGATGTCTTCCATACTTTGCTGATGATTGAGAATAGACTGATGTGTAATTGGCTGGATTGGATTTGTCCTGCGAGTGGGAAAACTGCCACTTCTGCTTCATATCACCTTTCATTTCGACTCGCACCGGAAGAGGAAGATTTGCAGCCATTGTGTCTTACCCAGTGCTTTCAGCACTTCTTCGTTTCTTTTCTGTGGCTTCCTGTGGCTTTTAGCAGAATTCAGCAACTCTGAACATTCCTGTGTTCCTCTTTAAGTAACTGTGATCCAACATTTAATCTCAGCTCCACTCTGACACCATGTTACGAGCTCACAGGACAACAGTCTTGCTTGTACTCTTGTATTGTGTCTTTATTGAACTGCCTGCTGATGGATGGCTGCAGTGAGTGCCTCATGGTAGAGGGCACATGACTATGGCGAGCCAGGAGGCACATTAGTGCAGTATTGCATTTCTATCCCAAACGGGGCTATTAGTGGAGCCTCCTCGTCCTCCTTTCAGTTGTTTAATTGTCCACCATCATTCATGACTGGATGTGGCAGAAACATTTTTGGAAACAGTTTCAACACCTGCTGCAGCAAGAATACACCTCCCCTTTAAGGGGTGTAGGCTAGCTTTCAGAGTTGCAGGCTAGTTGGAACTCATGCTAACCTCGCACTCACCTGGCCCACTACTGAGTGCGTGCAGCCAGTTAGCAGCGCTTTTAGCGTTGGGGCTCCACGCCACAATCCTGGTGATCAGGAGGCAGCACAAAGTATGCGTGCTGTCTATGTCACCTCGATCGGGCGCAGGGTAATCGCACATTACGATTTCCGCTCCGCAAATCAGTCCTGTTGCATTTTTAACCCAAAGCTTCAGCCATCTTACGCCCAGCATCACTTCCTGTTGATATGGGGACGGCAACTGTTAGAATTTCCAGTTATAGTTTTATCCAGCACGAATTTTTTGTAATTTTACTGGATCCTGTACTTTAAATTTACTAAAATCAAAAAATGTAAAGGGGGCTCAAAAAATTAAACTGAGGCAGTAAATACAAGTAAAGGGAAAAGGCATTCTCCTTCCTTATCTTAAATAGCTTCCTTTAGGCCCTGATTAAGGCATACTGTGTCCAAAGCAAAACTGCGTCAAACTCGAATCTTTAAACTGGTGAATTTCTATATATAACATCTTCTTTTGACCACTTTCATTGACAGAATAATGATTTAAAGATGGATTTCAGGCAGTTGCACCTTAGTGGAGTGCCTTTCCTTTTGGTTTTGAAGGAGACAAAGAGTACACAAAATTTACCATTCTTTTTATGGGGAAATTACTATCCTTTGTTGGCAGCACTGTCTGATCAGAAAATAGGTCAAATCTGTTAGGCTAGCCTCTCATGCTTTTGAATATGAATGTATACAAATTTGTGGACTGGGAGAAAACATGAAAAAACTGGGTGGCTAAATTGGACAGACCCCAAAAAGGGGAATGGGGCACATGACATGCAATTACCCTGTGCCTGTTCAATGTGATGCAGGCAGCACACCAACTTCATGCTGTCTGCTCATTACCATGATTGTAGCATGTAACCAACAGTAACTGTGGCTGTTGAATGGCTGCTTAGGTCAACAGGTGACCTAAAATCATTTGAGGCTATTGAGAGTTAAAGCCAGTCTTCAACTCTTAAAGGGGAAGTGTATTGTGGCTCGAGCTCATGGTGGAAGTCCTTATACAAGTCACTCTGAAATGGAAAAAGATGAATATTGGCAAAAACCTGGGCACTGTAGTCGAAACCTTGGTGGAGGAGCTGGAAAGGAGGAGAAAAGTACTGTATCCACTGGGGGTGGGGGTGGAGGGTGGTGGCAGGAGTCCCTTCAGAGAAACTCTCAGAAAGCAGTTGGACCATATAGCCATGGCAGTCAAGACCAGGAATCTAGCAAGGATCTTGATCCAGTACTGCAATAAGATCAACAACCCTGCACAAGTGGGCAAGGTTGCTGAATTCATCTTCCAATGCCATATCCCACCAATTACACAGCTCATCTCATACACTACTCAAGGTACCACACCCCTAATACTCTTCTACCAAAAATCTCTATCCAACAGAACTCTTAACTAACATTCATAGCTTCACCTCATCCTCCCACACTTAGCATTGCTGCAAGCCTCACTCAACTAATTCAAAGCTTGCATACACTGCCAGCTATTCACCCATGACAGCCACATCACCCAAGCACACTGCACCACACTCACTGATACACTTCCCCCTGTCTTGCAGCAGCTAACCAGATGTGGGCAGGCATGGCTGCATGTCCTAATGCAGCCCCATGGAGGATGGTGGTGGTCAGCATCATTTGAGTGGCCATTACTGATGCTGTGGCCGGTGGCCTGCAATCATTGAAGATGACAGTATACTCAAACCTAATTCACCTTCTCACATCCCATTCCCCCTCATTCCACAATCTTTACTGATTTACAAACTGCAGATGCTGCAAGCATGCACCTCCAGGCTTCCCCCACCCCCTCAATTCACCACAACCTTACCCTTGTGCCTTTCTCCTTTCAGATACTCAAGGAGTTCCACTTGACCAGGTAGTGTTTTTTTTAATTCATCCAGGGGATGTGAGCGTCACTGGCTAGGCCAGCATTTATTGTCCAACCCTAATTGCCCTTGAGAAGGTGGATATGAGCTACCTTCTTGAACTGCTCCAGTCCTTGTGTTGTAGGTACACCTACAGTACTGTTAGATAGGAAGTTCCAGGATTTTGACCCAGAGACAGTGAAGGAACGGCGATATAGTTCCAAGTCAGGATGGTGTTCTCATTCGCTTGCTGCCCATGTTCTTCTAGGCAGTAGAAGGTGCTGTTGATGAAGCCTCGGTGAGTTGCTGCAGTGTATCTTGTAGATGGTACAAATGTTGCACTGGTGGTGGAAGGAGTGAATGTTTAAAATGGTGGATGGGGTGCGAAACAAGTGAGTTTGCTTTGTTCTGGATGTTGTCAAGCTTCTTGAGTATTGTTGGAGCTGCAATCGTCCGGGGAAGAGGAGAGTATTCCATCACACTCCTGACTTGTGCCTTGTAGATGGTGGAAAGGCTTTGTGGAGTCAGGATGTGAGTTACTTGTTGCAGAACACCCAGAGATAGTTGGAAGAGCAAAGAGACACTGATAATGAAGAAAGACCATTACACTTGATTTCGCATATGCAGCCACCAGCTCAAATACCAACACTGCCTGTAATTTAGAGGATAGTACAAAGGCAGGACCTGCACATGGTGAGACACTGGGCATGAATGTCCTGCAGCCAGGGCAGGGGGAAAGGTTTGTACAGGCACTTGCTTGCCTGAGGGTGAGGTCACACAAACTCTGCTGCAGAGGACTCAGATGAGCACTTTGATAGGGTGGGCTACAGAAGAAGGCACAATAAAATGCTTGGTGCATTGGGAAGCCTGCCAGAAAGACAGCATAAAATGTCAAGGAACTAACTTTGCACAGATCTTGGAGATGTGGTAGCCCACTCCATAAGCACATTTGTGAACCCATCCATGATGCAGTGGCTGATAGCTAATGCCTTCGCTGTCATTGCAGGATAGGCAGATGTCCTCAATGTCTGGGTGTTACAGTGGAAGCTCAGACTTCTGTCATGCAAGCTCAGTCTGCTGCTTCCATGGCTGCAGATCCTAGTGTTCAAAGAGGCTTGCAGGATGCCACAACAGTGCGGCAATCAGTCCTTGAACACATCACTAGGATTGCTGAGGTGCTACTCTGGGGAGAGTTGCAGTGCTACCATGAAGCATGAACCTGCTGTCTTCTCTCAGGATGGCTGCATTCATCCTCTCACTACTGCCACTGTACCAGTGCCATTGCTGTTGCCTGTCAGCCACCTGGGCTAGACTGCTACCTCCCATGGCAAGAGGGTGCAGTCTGAATCCAGGACTTTTAGACCTAGAGCTGCTCGAGGGCACGCTGTGAGGCCACCTGCCGTTTGCTCCACTGAAAGTCAGCAGCCTTCCACCAGCCATGCTGCAGCCACTAGGGTAGCACTGTGTAGGAGCACTAGGACAGGCAAAGGCACGAACAACACAGGTACCAAGTTAGTGTACAAGGTGATTAGTATTCATTTGTATGCAATATGGCATGGCTTGATTTACAAATTTGGTTTGGCACCCCGTCCATAAGCATTCATGCGGCACAGTGGCGCAGTGGTTAGCACCACAGCTTCACAGCTCCAGCGACCTGGGTTCAATACTTGGTACTGCCTGTGCGGAGTTTGCAAGTTCTCCCTGTGACCTTGTGGTTTTCTGCTGGGTGTGCCGGTTTCCTGCCAAAGACTTGCAGGTTGATAGGTAAATTGGCCATTGTAAATTGCCCCTAGTATAGGTAGGTGGTAGGGGAGTTGAGGGAAGGTGGGATGTGGTAGGAATATAGGGTTAATGTAGGAATAGTATAAATGGGTGGTCGATGGTCGGCACAGACTTGGTGGGCCGAAGGGCCTGTTTCAGTGCTGTATCTATAAATAAAAATTCACTCCTATCACCACCACCCCACAGTGGCAGTAGTGTGTACCATCTGCAAGATGCACTGCAGCAATACACCACAGTTCCTTTGACAAAACCTTCCAAACTCGTGACCTCTACTACCTAGAAGGATAAGGGCAACAGATGCATGGGAACACCACTACCTGCAAGTTCCCCTCCAAGCTACACACCATCCTGACTTAGAACTATATTGTCATCCCTTCACTGTCACTGGGTAAAAATCCTGGAACTCCCTTCCTATTAGCACTGTGGGTGTACCTACCCCACATGGACTGCAGCGGTTCAAGAAGGAAGTTCACCACCATCTTCTCAAGGGAAATTAGGGATGGGCAATAAATGCTGGCCTGGCCAGCGACGCCCACATCCCATGAAACGAATAATTTAAAAAATGTTTATTTTGCATTGTGGCCAAGTGGGCACTGTGATGGAGTGTAACAGAGGGAAGATAAGGAGTGTGGTTCTGTTGGTTTATAGGGAATTTGGGTTGCATTTACTGGTATCACAGTCAGATGAGTTGCTTGGGGACAGCCAGCCAGAGAGGGGCTTTGTTTGTTGCCTCCTCCCTGTTTCTCCTCTTCCTCTTCTTACTCCTCAGTTGATCACCATATAGCTGATGGCAAGGCCTGTGTCCCCATTGTGGCAAAGTTGTGCAGTATGCAGCTGACTACCACGAATCTTGACATCCACTTTGCCGAGTACTGCAGGGCTCCTCCAGAGCGGTCCAGGCAGCGGAAATGTTGTTTAAGCACATTAGTACTTTGCTCTATCACATGTCGTGTGTCAACATGGCTTTCGTTGTATGCATGCTGCGTACATGTGCATGGGTCATGCAACGGAGCCGTGAGTCATGTCATCAGTGGCGAGTCCTAGTTGCCCAGTAGCTACTCTTTGGTTTGCCATGGTGGCTGAAAAGTAGCTGGCACAGCAGACTGCCACAGAATGAAGGCATCATGACCTCTGCCAGGATAGCAGACGTTAGGCTGCATGACTCACTGCCTAAGATCACACATTAGCTGGACATTGAGTGAATGGAATCATTTCCCAATGCGATACATTTTAGAATTGACATGCAGTAGCTACAAAGCAATATGCCTGCAGCTAACAATGGCACCTTGCACAATGGGGAAGCCTGTAATCCTTGCAAAACCATGCACTAACTCCATTTGCTGGTTTCTGGCAAAAAGTATGAAGTGTATTCAGCTCACTTGAAATAGAGAGTGTCAGTGATCTTGTCTACGCAATGGTGTATTACAAACCGTGAGCTTTTGCAAATAGCTCACACTCCAGCCTGGAAGAAAACAGATGTATAAAAGCTCATGGCCACAGTCACCTTCACAGGCACTGGCAATGCATTTCTCGCCATGGTCTGAGGTTGCAGTTGTGGCTATAGCAGGTTGCATATTTCAATGAAGATGTCCTTACTGAAGCACAGACATCCACATACGGTTCCTTTTGATGTTCAGGTCGGAGAATTACTCCCTGAACACCCTAGGTGGATAGTAGCTCCTGCTGAGAGCCCTTCTGCCCCTCCTCCTCCTCCTGCCAGCAGCTTGCCCTACTCTGTCACCTCTACTCATTTTCCCAGTCATGCTACATTCTAAGAAGAATGCCTACTATAGCACCCTTATCAAGGAGCGAGTGGTTTGTGCAGAAGCCTTGAAATCAGGACAAAGTCCTTCAGCAACTGCCACACCACTAGCTATAGCAACTTTAAAGAACTCTAGAAAACACCAAACATTTGCACAATCATAGGAACAGCCAATAGAAATCAATCAGAAACTAACTAAATAGCATTGGTTGGGACTCTTTCCTGTTGCTGAATGTGCGTTCAGCTGTGCAAGATTAAGAGACAGCATTGGCTGGAACACTGAGCTGCAAGATGGCAGTGCTGGCATCAAATTAGCATTATACGCTAATTGACATTATGATCTGCCTACTCTACATTCTTCCAGATGATGCTCACTATGCAAGTGCTAATGTCTTCACCAAATGGCACCTGGTGTGACTTGCACCAGAATGTGTGCACATACTGTGGATGCTATTTTGGATTTGCAAGAACCATCATAGCATCTAAAAAACAGATGCTACAGATTTGAATTCTGCACCCATTGGGCTGGATTTTACCAGTCCTCTAGGGATGGGTTGGGAGGTGAGGGGGCGGCCCACGAAATAGTGAGGAAAGGCAGGGGGGTGGAGTGCCTGTCAACTTCTCATTTCTGGCATTTTACCAGCAGTGGGGAAGGTGGAGGATGGCCCTCCTTGCCACAGGCCAATTAAAGGCCTCTTCCCAATGTCGCTGGCATTTTACCAATGACAGGTGGGCCCTCTGCCATGTCGGGAGACCACCTGGTAAACCGTGGCAGCCTCCATGTGGGCTTGGGAAGTTGGGGGGGGGGGGAAGCTTCCTCATCTTCAGCCACTCTGTAGCCCATGGAGAGGCCCCCCAGCAGCAATGGTCATACCTACAGCAACACACCCCCTGCCCTCACCAACCCCCCACGCCACCCCTCGCTTCCCCACCCCCACCCACCTTACCAGGACCTGCCTTACTGGCTCCATCAATCCATGACCCCACTTACCTTGCTGCAAGGGCGGCGTCCATCTCTGTGTCCTCTTAGCTGGGTGCAGTTACAGCAGTGGCCACCACTCCTGGTGGTGCTGTTGAGACTGAAAAACTGCCATCTCTCTGATTGGTCGGCAGATTTTGGAGGTGGGCTCTCGTCCCTTAATGGGCAGAACCCTGCTGGCAGCGAATTAGTTGCTGGATGGGTCTGGGACACGGCCAGGGGTCCCAGAAATGGCCGAGGCGGGGTTGCCCCCAGCTTACGGGCCCGTCATCGGGGCCCACTGCCCTGATAAAGTTCAGTCCATTACCATAATTCAAGATATTAACAGGAAAAGATAGGCTAGATGAAGATAAACTATGTCCACTGGTTGGGGATTCTAAAACTAGGGGGCATAGTCTAAAAATTAGGACCAGACCATTCAGGAGCGAAGGGTGGTAGAGGTTTGTAACTTCTCCCACAAACAGCAGTTGAAGCTAGAACAGTTGTTAATTTTAAATCTGAGATAGATAGATTTTTGTTAAGCAAAGATATTAAGGGATATGGGCCAAAGGGATATGGAGTTAGGCCGCGGATCAGCCATGATCTCATTGAATGGTGGGACAAGCTCAAGGGGCTGAATGGCCTACTCCTGTTCCTATCTTCCTATGTTCCTATAATTGGCTGAACCATTAAAGTAATTTTAGCCTAATGTCTCACCAACTTGCTTTGTTGAATGATAATTTTCTTTAATCCACTGACTGGAAGTCAGAATTCATATTTTTTTAAAGAAATTTGCTAGCAGTTTAAGATGGCCACCTAATTTGCAACACTGTATCCCATATTGAAGGCCTGTGAGGAGGGAGACAAAATGTCTGCTCATCCCAGCAAGAACCAAGACCCAGGGAGTTTAAGGGAACTGCTTGTTCTTTTTCTTTTAGCAAGAAGAAATACTGCTAACTGCTATGCTTGAATCACTGAGTGACTGTCATGTGACAAGCCCCTCCGCATCTGTGGTTTTAAACTTGTGTTTCTCTGCAGCAACAAGGAGAAGCATCTGGACTATGACACGTGCAGATCCAAGTGGGGGTCCCTCTCTCTCTCTCTCTACATTCCTGCTTGCAAGCTTCAAATCCTGCCTGCTGACTGACCACCTTTGCATACTTCGGCTACAATCAAATCATCTGGAGGAAATCATCTACGTCACTATCTCCAAGAGATCCACTGACCCACTAAAAGCCTCAGGACCACCAAATTCAGCGAGAAGCCAGCCGAATCACCAAACCCCACAGACAATGTAGCCCTTTTTCTATGGACTCTAACTCAACCAATCTACCTTTTCCCACTCTGTAACTTATTTGTGTGTGTGTAAGCCTCTCGTGCGTGTGTGTGAGTGAACATTGGTGCATAGTTTATTATTTTCATTAGTTTGGCTTAGGTACAATAAAGTTAACCTCTTTGTTCAACTCAAGAAAACCTGTCTGATTGATTCTTTTTATGATCATAGCCACTTTAAGGAAGAGTTTGGCCACTTTAAGGAAGAATTAAACCTGTTGTGGTCAAACAAGGAGAGGGAAAAGAGGGAAGCCCTTTAACCCCTTCTCACTTGACCGTAACAGCATGTTGACAAATGCTAATTATCTCTGTTCATGTTAGTTGAACATTCGTAATATGGTAAAAAAAATTGCTTCAAGCACTTTTCCTCCCTATGTTTATGTCCACGGAAGAAATGGGTTAAGATTGTCCAAAACTGCTACACTTCAGAACATAATTAGTCAATAATAACAACAATAATTTCCATTTATTTAGAGCATTTAATTCAAAGTACTTCCTGATGTGTAAATAAAATGGATGCCAAGCCAAAGGACAAGAAAGATAAAGAATTCTTAAAATGTGTACAGGCGCACTTTCTTAAACAATGGGCTGAATTTTATTGGGGTGCCGCCGTCTGTGGCGGCCCTCTTTGGACCCGGCGGCGCTCCTGCATTTACCGGCCACCGCCGAGCCCCCGCTTATTAGAATCACAGCGCCGTGCTGCTCTCCCCATATTACGTGGGGAGAGGCGGGATATTCGGCGCAGTGAAAGAGTTTTTGACAGCTGTGCAGCAGGTGCTGGGGCCCTATTTTAAGCGCTCCATCACCTGTTTCCTGACAGATATCAAAGAATACTTACCTGACTACTGAAGAGTGGGGCTGCTGTCAATCTGGCAGCAAAGTAGAAAGTGCTGCAGAAATCCAGCAGGTTAGGCAGCATCTGTGGGGAGAGAAGCAGAGTTAACTTGTCCAAGTTCACAGACCTGAAAGTTAACTCTGCTTCTCTCTCCACAGATGCTGCCTGACCTGCTGAGTGACCCCAGCACTTTCCGCTTTGCTGCCACATATTTACCCTGCTGTGTCCCAGTGTCCTGTGAAGTTGCGATCCTTTTCTCCCACTCAAGTGTAACAATCCTTTTTAGAATTTAGAATTTAGAACATTACAGCGCAGTACAGGCCCTTCGGCCCTCGATGTTGCGCCGACCTGTGAAACCATCTGACCTACACTATTCCATTTTCATCCATGTGTCTATCCAATGTCCACTTAAATGCCCTTAAAGTTGGCGAATCTACTACTGCTGCAGGCAGGGCGTTCCACGCCCTTACTACTCTCTGAGTAAAGAAACTACCTCTCACATCTGTCCGATATCTATCACCCCTCAACTTGAAGCTATGTCCCCTCGTGTTTGCCATCACCATCCGAGGAAAAAGACGCTCACTATCCACCCTATCTAACCCTCTGATTATCTTATATGTCTCTATTAAGTCACCTCTCCTCCTCCTTCTCTCCAACGAAAACAACCTCAAGTCCCTCAGCCTTTCCTCGTAAGACCTTCCCTCCATACCAGGCAACATCCTAGTAAATCTCCTCTGCACCCTTTCCATAGCTTCCACATCCTTCCTATAATGCGGTGACCAGAACTGCACGCAATACTCCAGGTGCGGTCTCACCAGAGTTTTGTACAGCTGCAGCATGACCTCGTGGCTCCGAAACTCGACCCCCCTACTAATAAAAGCTAACACACCATATGCCTTCTTAACAGCCCTATTAACCTGGTTAGCAACCTTCAGGGATTTATGCACCTGGACACCAAGATCTCTCTGTTCATCTACAGTACCAAGAATCCTCCCATTAGCCCAGTACTCTGCATTCCTGTTACTCCTTCCAAAGTGAATCACCTCACACTTTTCCGCATTAAACTCCATTTGCCATCTCTCAGCCCAGCTCTGCAGCCTATCTATGTCTCTCTGTACCCGACAACATCCTTCGGCACTATCCACAACTCCACCGACCTTAGTGTCATCTGCAAATTTACTAACCCACCCTTCTACACCCTCTTCCAGGTCATTTATAAAAATGACAAACAGCAGTGGCCCCAAAACAGATCCTTGCGGTATACCACTAGTAACTAAACTCCAGGATGAACATTTGCCATCAACCACCACCCTCTGTCTTCTTTCAGCTAGCCAATTTCTGATCCAAAGCTCTAAATCACCTTCAACCCCATACTTGCGTAACTTCTTGTAGGCGTGTTGCACCTGGGTGAATAATCTTAATTTTGCACATTCCAGGATGTGAGACTTAAATATACCATAAAAGGTATTACAGAGGTTTACAGAGAACACACTGACACAAATGGGAATGCACGGGTGTCACAGCAATGTAAATACATCTTTCACTAAATTTTCCTCACCAACATGTGTGTCCTTTTCTCTGTGCGAATGATGTGTGTCAGCATGTAGCGCAGCAGGTGAGCGAGGGTGATGTGTGGCTTGCAGAGTTCATGTCGGTTCCTATGGACCAGACAGCCTTTGTCTGATAAGCCACTTTTGTACATCCCTAGCTCACCGCTAGCCCTGCATGCAGAACCTGGGTGCCATCTGCCCTCCCATGCGTCTTTCATGTTGTAGGTCCTCAGCGTCCTCATAGTCCCAGGACGAATCCTGTTGATGTCTCTCCTCATCATGCCAGGCCTGGGCCCTATTTGGTGTGTAGTAGCGCAGGGCAGCAAAGAAAAGAGCTGGCCTTTTCGGCCCGTAGTACAAGGCATCACCCTATTGATACAGGCATTGGAGGTGCTCTTTCAGCATGTCGATCTCCTGCTCAATGGTGGCTCATGTAGCTCAGTGGCTGGCATTGTATCTCTCCTCTGCTGGTGTTGGGAGCCATGTCTGCAAAGGATAGCCCTTATCTCCAAGAAGCCACCCCTGCATCTGAGCTAGTTCAGTGAACAGCACTGGCAGCCCTGGGACAGGAGCAAGACCCAAGTGTCATGGCAGCTGCCTAAGAAGTGGTCACACATTCGCTGCAAGCATCTGCATTGTTCACGTATCAGCTTCAGCTAGATTCAGAGGGCTCCTTTAATGGTGACGTCTGTAGGTAGTAGCCTGGCAGTCGGCCTGATGACCACATGAGTGCAGTCTATGAACATTACAACCTATGGTTCTCCGGCAATGGTGCCAGAACCAATGGCCCTCTGGGCCTGGCTGTGAGAGTCCGTCCTGAAGCGGACATCCTCACTGGCCCTCCAGTGCAGAGCATTGTGGACCTCCCTGATGCAGCAGTGCACTGCCAACTGTGTGACCCCACAAAGGTCTCTGGTGGGCCCCTAAAGGACTGCAGAGGCATCAGGCTTGAGAACCGCTGCCACTACGAGGAACAAAGGAATGGGATGTCCACCGGAGCCCATGGGCTGCAGGTCATCCTTGAGCAGGACACAGAGACGTGACACCACCCTCTCTCTATGTGCAACCTCCTCTGGCACTGGTGCTCTGACATCCGATGGCATGTCATGTAGGGCCTGTGGATGCACAGCAAACGTAATGGGGGCTGCTGCTCATGACCGGGGGCCTCTACGTGGATTACACCTGCCTGTTGGTATTGTTTCTGGCGCAATATGGCTTCTGGATGCTCACATGCAGAGGATCGCACAATGTAGGATGAGCCATACCTATCTCCATGTGATAAATAAAGTTGAGCCCTGCATATATTCGAAGGTTCCTAGCAGGGCATGGATTGGTGTTTATGGGTACAACAGCTGCTTTCCTGGATTATCTATGTGGCGTGCCATGGCATTGCCCATTTTGGCCAACACTCAGAGTGGCACAGCATGACCACATCAAGATACTACCAGCTGAATCGATTGCCCCACCATCCATAAAACCTTAATGCTCCTGCCCTTTCTGGCACCCTCCCAACACACGGGGTGCCTAGTGTGCCATTGCACCCTCACAAACACAGAGCGTACACTGTTAACGGAGGGATGGTACACGGTACCTCCCTGCATGCCAGCACAGCTTTCCCTCCAGTAATCCCAGACCCCCTCCCTTTCACACTGCAGAGTGCAACCCCTGCCTCTGAGAACCCGCCGGCTTTTCAGATCATGAATGGGACAGCACGTGACAGCCACCCGTTCAACAAAAAATCTGGCAGTGTTGGTGGAGAGGTGGCGGGCTGCATAATCAGTAAAGGTAAGTAATCATTACCATATGTTGATTGTGCTGCCGCCGCCGTGCGGCGGTGGGGGGCTGCACCGAGGTCCCGTCGCCGCTGGTAATATGTGGCAGGCCCTTCTCGATGTCGCAGGTTGAGGCAGGGCTCTCCCGGCAGCATTTTACAGGCCCCCACACCGCAACCCGTGCCGTCGAGGGGCCAGTAAAATTCAGCCCAGTATGTTTCTAGCCAAACAAGGAAGGAAGGAAGGAGTGCTGGATGTATTTCTAGGGACTGAAGTCGGGAAAGTGGAGTATGTTTCAGTGGGAAAACCTCTGGGTAATACTGATCATAATATAATTAGATTGAAAGTAGTTATGGAAATGGACAAAGAAAATTCAAAGGTGAAAATGCCCACTGAAGAAAGCAAATTTTGATAATTTGGGAAGGGATCTAGTACAGCTGTACTGGAAACAAAGATTGTCCAAAAGTAGCAGTCCATGTTCAATGGCAGGCCTTCAAGGCAGAATTAGTTCAGGTACAAAAAAAGTATATTCCCAAAAGAATGAAAAATGGCCATCCAAAGCTAGACTTCCCTGGATGACAAAAGAAATAGAGATACTAAAACAGAAACAGATTTATAACAAATGTCAATTACACAATATTATACAAAACAAAGGCAGAATTCAAAGAGTGCAGTTTGGAATTTGAAAGGGATATAAGAAGGGCAAAAAGTATGAGAAAAGGTTAGCAGGTAACATGAAAGAGAACCCAAAGGTCTTTTATAAAATGTAAAAAGTAATCGAATAGTTAAGGGAGTGGTAGGGTGAATTAGGGATACAAAAGGGAATCTCCTTGTGGAGGTCAAGGGCATGGCTAAGTTATTGAATGAGCCCTTTACATCTGTTTTCACAAAAGAGGATGAAGTTAATGGCAAAGTAAAGGAAGAGGCTGTAGAGATTTTGGATAGGATAAAAATAGAAAGAAAGGAGACACTAAGTAGGTTGGAATCACTGAAAATTAACGAATCACCCAGTTTAGATGAGGTGCATCCGAGGTTGCTGAGGGAAGCTCGAGTGGAGATAGCAGAATCTTTTTCCACCATCTTTCAATCCTCCTTGGATTTGGGAATGGTGCAAGAGGAATGAAAGATTGCAAATGTTACACAGCAATTCAAAAAAGGGGAACGGAATTAACCAGGTAACTACAGGCTAGTCAGTCTAATATCAGCTATGGGAAAACTACTGAAGACTATTGTCAAGGCCAAAATTAATTCTCACTTAGAGAAACATGGGTTAATAAGGAACAGCCAGCATGGATTTATTAAAAGTAAATTTTGCTTAACTGACTCGATTTAATGCTTTGATGAAGTAACAGAGAGGGTCGATGAAGGTAGTGTAGTCGATGTAGTAAATAATAGGCTTTCAAGAGGCATTTGTAAAATACCTCAAAACAGACTTAATCAGAAAGTAGAAGCACATGGTATTAAATGGACAGTGGTAACTTGGGTACATAATTGCCTAAGGGACAGGAGACATATAGTTATGGTGAATGAATACTTTTCTGACTGGAGAGAAGTATGCACTGAAGGCTCCCAAGGGTCTGTATTGGGACCATTGTTTTCCTTGTTATATATAAATGACCTAGACTTGGGTATACGATGGAAAATTTTGAAGTTTGCGGATCATAGAAACTTTGGCAATGTAGTAAATACCCAGGAGGATAATAGCAAATTTCAGGAGAACATAACCAGACTGATGAAATAGGCAAACACATGGCAGATGTAATTTATTGAGGCAAGTGTGAAGTGAAGCACTTTGGGAGAAAGAACATGGAAAAGCAAGACATCTAAATGTAACTATTTTAAGGGAGGGTGCAAAAACAGAGGGACCTGAGAGTGCATATTCACAAATCTTTGAAGGTGGCAGGCAAGTTGATATGGTGGTTAAGAAAGCATGTGGGATACTTGGCTTTGTAAATAGAGGCATTGAATATGTATATAAAAACAAGGAAGTCATGCTAAACCTTTACAAATCACTGGTTAGGTCTCAACTGGAGTTTGCATACAATGCTGGGCATCACACTTTAGGGAGGATGTCAAGACCCTGGAGAGTGTACAGAGGAGGTTCACCAGGATGATACCAGTCATGAGGGAGTTGAGTTAAATGGAGAGATTGAAGAAGCTACGATTCTTCTTCTTCTAGCAGGGAAGGTTAAGGGGAGAACTGCTAGAGGTTTGCAACATTATGAGGGGATTTGATAGAGCAAGTAGGGAGAAATTGTCCCCCCTGCCAAATAGGTTGGTAAACAATGGTCACTCATTTAAAATAATTGGCAGAAGAACTAGAGGGGAAAGGACAAGAAATATTTTAACAGAGAATTGTTAAGATCTGGAACACTGTACCTGAAAGAATGGCGAAAGCAGAACTTTCAAAAGGCAATAGGACATGTACTTGTAGAGGACAAATGTACAAGGTCATGAGGAAACAGCTGGGGTGTGGGATTCAATTAGATAGTTCTTTCAAAGAGCTGACACAGACACAACAGGCTAAATGGCCTTCTTCTGTGCAGTATGATTCTATAATTACGATTCTAGGAGCTGGATTTTAAGAGCCCGCCGCCGATCTTGGTAGTGAGCACAAAAAATGGCGGCCCACACACCAAAGAGCTGCCGCGATCTCATGCACGGATTCTCATTTAAAGAGCTGGGGCGGTCCGCCTCCCCCCCACTCCCTGGTCTCGTGGAGTCGGTGGGCTGTCTGTCCCCGGCAATGGCGTCAACTGTCTGTGCGCAGGCACTGGAGTCATTTTTAAAGGCAGCCAGCCCTGCCGGTCAGTTTGAATTTTTAAAGATACATGCCCCAAAATTTATTAAATAATTTTCTAATGCCCCTTTCCCACCCCCCCCCCAATAACAATTACCCACCTGTGCAAAACACTTACCTTTTAAATGTGACTACAGCGGGCCCAGAAGATTGAAGGTAAGTTCATTTTAATTTTTGCATATCATTAATTTAAATATTGCAATCCAGGTCCCGTAGCCCAGTGGTAGGGGGGCTGCCACAGAGCCTCGCCGCCGCCAGGAGGATTGGGCCAGGCCCTCCTGGCGTGGCCTCCGTGACGGACTGCTGTCCCCACCCACCACCACCACCCCACCAACCCTGCCACAGAGCCTGATGTCGAGGGCTTGGTAAAATCCAGCCCAAGGAGTGGTGACCAAAAGCTTGGTCAAAGTGTTGGGTTTTCAGGAGGCTCTTAATAAGAGATTGATTGAGATTTTTAAGAAGGGAATTCCAAAGTGTGATACCTGGATAACTGAAGTTATAGCTGTCACTACAGGGGCAAAGTGAGAAAGGATTCACAGGATGCCGGAATCAGAAAAACAGAGGGGGTAATTTCGATTTTGGGCAATAATGTAAAACAGCCGTCCATTATACATTGCTCCCGATCTTCATTTCCATTGATGTCAATAGTCTATTGTTAAGATAGTTGAGATATTGGGGAGGGTGCGGAGGGATACTACACCATATTCACAAGGAATGTTATTCATGACTTCAGTTAGGGCCATTTCAATGTTGCAGGAGGAGCATAAGTCAGATTGGAGTGATTTACAAAGAGAACTTAAGAGGAGATAGAACCAGAACCAGGAGCTGGCAACACATTCAAGGATTGTAGAGAGGAAGCAGAAGTTGGAGATGTGCTGTCAATTTGTAAGGACAGAGAGGTCGAGGTTAGTTCTGTTGAAGAGCGAGCTGATGACGGTGGTTTGGTGACTCTACCTAAGGAGAGGGAACTGTTTACAATGGCATTCATCATGTGGCACAAGAAAGAATGTTGAGTAGTCATCCATTTTGTAGGAATGGGGTTGAAGGAGCAAGAGGTGAATTGCATGGATGTGATGAGCTCCAAGAGGCTGAGGAGGAGGCAGGAGCAGAAGCTCGAGAGAGATGAGGGTTCAAAGCCAAAGTGAGAGGCCAGGGGGGAGTTTTGGGTAAACATTAAGGATGAAAGCAGCAGAGGCAGTTAATGGTCTATATCTTGGTGAAAAAGTGTTAATGAGCTCCTTGCACCAGTTGCTAGACATGAAAGAGGGGACAATGGTTTATGGTGGTGGAGAAAAGAAGCTGGGAGTTACCTCTGCCCTCCAGAATGATCTGAGAATAATGGATGGTTTTGGCAGAGGTGAATGAGGCCCAGTAGAGGTTGAAGTCATTCTGTCATATCTGATATAAAAACAAGAAATGTTGGAAATACTCAGGAGGTCTGGCAGCTTCTATGGAGAAAGAAGCAGAGTTAACATTTCAGGTCAGTGACCCTTCTTCAGAACTGTCATATCTGATGATAGATGGCTAAACCAATTGTATGCCAGATATACACAAATATATAAATCTTGAACTTGTGAAAGTGGAAGTAGGGGCAGTACCAGGGGAATAACCAGGGGATGGGAAAGAGTGAAATTTAAGACAAAATAATTCTCGGAAATAAGCCATCCCTAGTTGCAATTGAGAACATGAGCCTTCTTCTTGGACTGCTATATTCCATGTAGTGAAGTTGCTCCTACAGTGCTTTTGGTTGTGAGCTCAGGAATTCTGATCTAGTGACAATAAAAGAATGGCAGTATATATCCAAGTCAGGATGGTGTGGAACTTGAAGACGAAGTTGGACGTGATAGTGTTCCCATACACCTGCAATCTTTGTCCTTCTAGGTGATAGAGATCATGGGTTTGGGAGGTCCTGGCAGCAAAGCCTCAGCGAGTTGCAGCAGTGCATCCTGGTGATAGTACACATTACAACAACAGTACGCTGAAGGTGCTGGGGACAAGGACATCAAAGGTTGAGGTAAGAGAGTGCTTGAGTATACCAACAGCAGCTGAGGTATTGTGGTGCTTGGATGACCAAAGCTAGGCATTTGGAGAGTTTTCCAGTGGTGGACGCAGAAGGAATTGGTTTGCAAGGACATGGTGGGAGGGTGGGGGAATGTGGATGGTGGGGGATACGAAGAAGTGCATGGAAATGGTTGTTTTAGTGCTTGAGACCATGGGAGCAGAGAAGTCACAGAAGATACTGAGGTTGAGGGAGCAGGGATTCAGAAGAGAGAAGAAATGCATTTATATCAGTCTGGTCTAGATTTAAGTTCAGGATCTCAAGATAAAATCAGAAACTTGTTCACAAGTTGTTTTTTCTATTATGCCCAGTTTCTAAGCTTCCACCAGACATAAATCTCAAGTAATCTGAAGGCAGTTAAAATAACTGTACAAACACCATGCAAAGGGACCATTGGACGCTGAGTTTGCAGACACATAATCATTGAATATTTTGTTCATTGGTTCACAGATACAACATTTGCATTTGCCAGCATAAGAGGAACCACTGCACTTCAAAAAGTAAAAGTAAAGTGAAGTGTTTTGAGACATTTGAATGTGAGGAAGCATTATATAAATGCAAGCTGCTCTTTTTATGATTCCCAAACCCCTAAAATGAAGGAAACTCTCAGAAACACAGCGCCATCTAGGACAGGTTGGTGTCCCTAAAGTTGGACTCACACTGTCCACCACCAATAAACTGTGGTTTCAGTATATACGGGTCTATGGGATACAATGCAGCAATGCACCGAGTTTCAGTCCGACAATCTCCAAGAAGTACAAGAGCAGCAGTGTCAAAGAAACATTGGCCAGAATTTTATGGCCCCCCCCCCCCAAAGAGCAGGAAGGTGGCAGGGGTGGGTGAGTGGGGGCGTAAAGTAGAGCGGGAGGCTCTGGGGGTCCTTCCTGACCCGATCCCGCCCCAGGTCAATCAAGGCCCTTAGATGGCCACTTAAGGGCCTCCGCCTGCCGCCACGGGGATTTTACCCTTGGCCGGTTGGGCGGCCCAAACCCGAGAAAAGCCACCTGACAAAAGCAGGCGGCCCTCTGGCAGCCTGGGAAGAGACCTTCATAATCGGGCCACCCCGCTGCCCCAACCACCCCCAACACCCAACATGCGCCCCCCCCCGACCCCGTCCCCCCAATCGACCACCCTTGCCTCGCTGGGACCAGACCAATCACCTCCGCGAGGCAACAAAAACTTACCTTGGTTCCAGTGTTCCCCGACATCTTCTTCGCGAAGCTGGGATGTAGTTCCAGTAGTGGTCACCGCTCTCGGTGCTGCTGCTGGGACTAAGAGTTGCCAGCCTGCTGATTGGCCAGCAGCTCCATTAGGCGGGACTTCCTGCCTCAAGCGGGTGGAAGTCCCGCCTCAGAACATTTAAAGGTTAGGGAACCACAAAATGCAAATCGGATCCCCAGGCCAAGTGGAAGTGGGTTCGCCACCGACTTTTCAGTCGGGGGACGATTCCCGTCCGCCGAGGGAAAATTCCTGGCCATTACCACCTCCACATTCCCTCCAAGGCACACACCATTCTGATTTGGGATATAGTTTATAGTTCCTCCATTGTTCCTGGGTCAAAATCCTAGAATTTCCTACCTTACACTTACCATAAGGACTAGTATCACCATCTTCTTAGGGCAATTAGGGATGGGTAATAATTGTAACCGAGTCAAAAATCAGCTCTTTTATAGTTGGAATTTGCAGAAATGTTCAAAATGTATAATAACACATCTATAATCCCTATTTTCTTACATAATAAAGACCATTGGCACAACCTTAATTAGGAATACTAAAATATAGTTCAAATAGAGAAAATGTATTTACAAGTTATAATAATCAGAAGTTGTCCATGAATAGTAAGCATTAGAAATAGTTCAGAGAAGGTTGACTTGACTAATTCCTGGGATGAAGGGGTTATCGTATGAGGAAAGCTTGAACAGGTTGGGCCTATATATATTGGAGTTTAGAATACTGAGGGGTGATCTTATTGAAAGATAAGATCCTGAGGGGACTTGACAGGGTGGATGCTGGAAGGATGTTTCCACTTATGGACAAGACTAGAACTAGGGGACACAGTTTAAAAATAAGGGGTCTCCCATTTAAGATGGAGATGAGAAGAATTTTTTTCTCTCAGAGGGTCGTTAGTCTGTGGAACTCATTTCCTCAGAGAGCAGTAGAGGCTGGGTCATTGAATATATTCAAGGCTGAGTTAGAAAGATTCTTCATAGGCAAGGAAGTCAAGTGTTATGGGGGAGCAGACAGGAAAGTGGAGTTGAGGCCACAATCAGATCAGCCGTGGTCTTATCAAATGATGGAGCAGGCTCGTGGTGCCGAATAGCCTACTCCCGCTTCTAATTTGTATGGTCATATGTTGATAGGAGTTTGAGATTCGTTGAATTTAAATTTGTTCCATTATTTAAAGCTGTAGCATCAGAAGTGTTAGACTGTATCTGATATTATGCAATGTTAATTCAAGCAATGCCCTTGGATAAATTCATTTAATTTCATTCGTAAGAATTGTGCTATATCTGTTTGCCTCACAAGGAAATAACAGGATGCTACTGATTACCAGCATGCCATTTAGCAGCAAAGACTACTTAAGATTTTACCATTATGTTATCATTGGAGGCCCTTTGGCCATTCACAGATGAGGAACTAAAGCAATTATCTAAATGTTAAAACAATGATAACTGTTTAACAGTACAATTCTGTAAAAAGATCCCATCAGGCTTTAGTTTATATACACAAACAAAGCAAATTACAATTTATGGGATCATATAGCCAATTCAAAATGATAGTTACATGACAATTAACAAAACAAAAATTGGAGGTTCATAGGGTACTCTGCATTGCACCGTGCAAGAATAAATCATTTACAGCACATTAAATATTACAGTATGAATACCGAACTCACAAAGAAGTGAGAGATTTTGTATCGTTGCAGCTTTCTGAAAAGAACTGACTTGTTTTTAAATAAGCAGGTCTGCAGGAGCAGTTGATTTCTGTATGACGCATCACATCCAAACACAACAATCAATCACACACCTATCCCTATTAGTTGAGAATAGGCTCGAGTGCAGCCCTAATATTTCTTTCAAACGCAATGTAAACAATTCAGTCCAATTCAGAGAACACATGATGATTTATAAGTAATAAACCACATAGCGGCACCAGGTCACACCAACTCCCCAGAAAAATGTCACCCAATGCCATAGCAACTGAAACTACCTCCCCATCTTACACTCCATTCTTACAACTTTTTAAAATGTTCTTATGGTATAATACCAAAATGAGAAACATTGTCATTTTATAAAACAAAATATGAATTCCAGTTTGAGAACCAATACTGATTTTGGTATTGATGCCATGGATTTGCAGTTATAATATTTTCTCTAAAGCATCCCTAGAACTTCCACATATATATGGAGAAATTAGTCTTCTTACAATAAGTATTATTGCAAATCTTGACAGGTCAGTAGTATTTTAATCCAGCGGGTCCTACCTAAAGAAGTTCCAGGAAAAGAAGGCCAATGTCTTTACTTGGCTCAACCAATATCATCAGTGATGCTCTTTAATCAGCTGCAGACAGAAAGAGCTCTCTGATTAATGGCTAATGCCAGTAACGCAAGGCGTAGTGATCGGTGGCTTGAAAGGCCAAACACCGAGTGAGAGAACCACGGTTCATGTTGACCTGAGCCTGTGGACTGGAATTCTAAATCCAGTGCACTCAGATTTCCAAATTCAGACTTCAAGAACAACCTACACAATCATAAAATCACATTTTTTCGCTTTTCTTTCCAATGGTGTTGATCCTTTCTTTGTTCCTTCAGTCCATACAGCCTCCTGCTACCTTATCTAAGTGGCTACTCTTTATCTATGAATCTTTACTGTGAATATAAGCAGGTTATTTAACATCTACCAGCATGGCTGACCCCAATCCTATCATCACCTGACTTCTACACATGCATTTCCAGCATGGATTATTGGATAGCAATCAGGAGTAGGAATTATGGCCAATTTCCCCTTCTTTCGCCCAGTGGTGCTGAAGCCATTTGCATCACTCCTACTACATAGGTTGAGATCAAAAAATTCACTAGACAAATTTGCTCAGCTATCAAGAAAGTCCCAGAAATCCATTTTTGTCCCACTTTGGTGCAGAATGAAGTAAATGGGGAAAAAATTTGTTCACGTGGCATTGCTCCAAGTGGCACCATGCAGACAATGTTGATTCCCGGGGTGCAGACCTCAGCGCTGCCTGCCCCTCGGGAATTAACGAAGCCAGCGTACGTGATTGAATTCTTTTGCCAATGACTTCTTCTCTTAGGCCTGGAGGGAATCAATAGACAATCATAAAAGATGAAGGGGGTACAGACATATTGGGCTGGATTTTACCATAGGCGGACGGGAATTTGCCACCGATGTAATAGTCGGTGGCGAACCCGCTTCTGCCTAGCCCGGGGATCCGTCCCACATTTTACGGATCCCCGGGCTTTAATTGTCCCGAGGCGGGACTTCCACCCACTTGAGGGAGGAGGTCCCACCTCAGTGAGCTGCTGGTCAGTCAGCGGGCAGGCAGCTCTTAGTCGCAGCAGCGCCACCGGGAGCAGTGGCCTCTGCTGGGACTGCAGCCCAGCTGACGCCATGGAGCCAGGAAGGAAGGTAAGTTGGGCATGCCTCACCAGTGAGGTCTTTCGTGCCCTGGTGAGGCTGGAGTGGTTGTTCGGGGGGAGGAGGGTGTCTTGGGTCCCGAGGGTGGGTTGGGAGTGGGGGGTGGGGGGCGGCACTCAATCGGGCACTCTGTGCCTGACTGCCATGGCACCTCCCCGCCACCCCGGCGCACGGAAAGGCAGCACGCCCGCTTGCCATAGGTAAAATACCCACGGAGGCGGGCGAGGTCCCTTAAGTGGCCATTAAGTGGCCACTTAAGGGCCTTGATTGGCCTTGAGCGATAGGGCGGGCGGGTTGTTTCGCCCCGCCGTCCAACCACCGTAAAGTTGACCGGAGGTGGGAGTGGGGCGGGTAGGCCTCCCAGAGCCTCCCGCTCAATTTTACACCATCCCCATCCTCCCCCATGCCACCATCCGGCCCGCTGGGGCGGTGTAAAATTCAGCCTATTGTACTTATTTGTGCAACTCACTCATGCCTAAAATTCCATAACTTATTAGTCCACTTACTTTCTATGTGCCCAGTTTGTGTGTATCTCTGGGCACAACGTATGCAAGAAATTCCAGGTGTGAAAGGAACTATGCAAATGGAAGTTTTTTCTTTCTTTTAGTGGTGGCAAAAAGGGAAATAAAATCCATCTGCAGTGCATAGGACAGCATAGGAGAACAACTGTATTCATAGTGTTATGAAAGTGCCTCTGTTTTATTAATTTTTTTGAGGATTCATTTCTGAAAGATTGAAGAAATGTGAAACTTTGGGGTTTTCACAGGGGGTCATGTACAGGCCATCTGACTTTGAAAAACAGTCCCTGGAAATGTTTTTTAAAAAGGGCACTAAGAGGTCTTGTGAGGAAATCAAGCCTTTCTGGGAAACCACCTCCCTCCAGCAACAACAAGCCTTTCTGGGAAACCATCTGACTTCCAGCAACAACAAGCCTTTCTGGGAAACCACCTGACTTCCAGCTCAATAAACAACTGAGAACTTTGGACACCTGGAAAAGTTGTTTACAAAGAACTGACAGGTCAAGATTAATGGAGGTCAAAAGGTTGACCTCCTGTTGTCGGTTTCGCTTTTGAATTGGTTTGAGTTGGGGTTGAACTGTATAAAAAGGCAGAGAACATCCAAGGAGAGGAGAGAACTTCCAAGGAAGAAGGCCACAACCCAGCTCAGCCTTCCAGCACCTCTCTAAAAGACCCTGTGAAGTCCATTGTCTCAACTCATCTCGTCTCCTGATTGTGAAGAAAAGCCTACTAAATTAATTCTCAACACTGTCTGAAAAGAACTGTTCTAAAAGATTCCAGTGTCGCATATATGTGTACTCGGAGGCCAGACTGTATGCCAGTTTTCGGAACACAACATATCTCATCTACTGTTTCTTCAAGAATGAGCAAGTATTCAGCCTTAGTGTTTTTTTGTCCTTAATAGAGCTCTAAAAACAAAAATCCCTTTATTTTTCTGGTTAACTGTTGTATATGTGGGTGTGATTGTGAGGGGCTAAGGCAAGAAGGGAACTTTAATATTTCAATCTGTGTGTTTATGTTTTACTTCATTATTTGTTAAGACTTGTTTTATAATAAACTGATAATTTTGTTGTTTATTAAAGAAACTCTTTTGGTGTGTTTTATTCTTGAATAAAAATAGAGTCTTTGATTGATTGCATCGGTAATTGGGAAAACATTTGAGTATATGTTGTTGACCGGTGGAGAAGTGGAACTAGAATAAACATCTTGGTTGTAACAATATTATGGGACCATACAGGCTTATGTGGCAGTATTGCAACAATGTCCTTGTCAAGCCAGCAGGAATAAATAAATCCTAATGATATCATAGGTCATTAAAATTCAGGATGATGAAGGCCGTTCAGCACATTGACCGGAATTTTACAGTGGGCGGGAAGGAGCCGGACTCCGACGTAAATGTCGGTGCCGAACCCGCTTCCGTCCAACCTGGGGATCCGTCCCGTATTTTACGAATCCCCGGGCTTTAATTGGTCCGAGGTGGAACTTCCACCCACTTGAGGGAGGAGAACCCGCCTCAGTGAGCTGCAGGCCAATCAGCGGGCCGGCAGCTCTTAGTCTCAGCAGCGCCACCGGGAGCGGTGGCCACTGCTGGAACTGCAGCCCAGCCGACCGATGAGGATACCAAGGAGCCGGGACTGAAGGTAAGTTTGGGTTGCCTCACCAGGGGAATCGATCGTGCCCTGGTGAGGTTAGGGTGGTCATTTGGGGGAAGGGGGGCGTCTTGGATCCCGGGGTTGAGTTGGGAGGCAGGGGCAGCCCTCAACCGATTGCCAGGCACCCCCCACCCCCACCCCGTGCAGCTATAGCTGGGCGGCCTTTCACGTCTCCCCGGCACACCCGCTTGCCACGGGTAAAATATCCATGGAGGCGGGCGAGGGCCCTTAAGTGGCCGTTAAGTGGCCAATTAAGGGTCTTGATTTGCCTCGGGCGGGCAGGCCGTTTCTCACCTCCTGCGCCCCTGCCGGACCTCCGTAAACTTGGTCAGAGGAGGAATCAGGGCGGTTCGGCCTCCCGGAGCCTGCCGCTAAATTTAACGCCGCCCCCCACGCTACCATCCGACCCACTGGGGCGGCGTAAAATTCCAGCCATTGTGTCTGTTCCTATGATGGAGGTATCCAGTCTAATCCCATTTTGTTGCTCTTTCATTCATATTTTTCCTCTTCATGGCCTGGAATTTCCTATGTATATCACCGAGAGACACGGGCAATCTGAGCGCAAATTAAATAGGTGGCGTATGGGCTTGGGCATGGGCTTAGATTTAACAGGGAAAATGCGGATTGCAATAAAGGCAGGGGGCTGTAAGATTGTGTGAGATTATGTCAGGTCAGGCCCCCGAAGACATCACGGCAGGATGCAATTTCATGAACAGTGGATGGAAAATTGCATGGAGAATCTGCTCGCATCTTGAAAACGAGCAATTAAAAGGTAAATTAGACAATTGAGGAGGAAATGGAAACTGATTGTGTGGGTCCCTCGAATTTTTCAAGTAGTTCACAGGCAATACAGGGGGTCAGAGCTTTGGCAGCTTTTAAAGGGCAGCATGTGGTGTTGCTGCACTCAGCATGCATGCAGTGAGACTTTTCACTTTCATTGCAAGGAAGGAGTAAGGCAACCATCTATTTGGGGTCGAGCCCCCCTTGAGGAGTTATTCTTCATATCAGGGTGCTTACTGGAGAGGGACCTGAGAGGGGGTGGTCTGGGTAGCATTTCAGAAACCACTGGAAGAGTGCTCCGTTATAGAGGCAGGCCCTCTAAATGTGTCCCAGCAATTCCTTCTGCATCAGCTGACGATGCAGCCGCTGCTTCAAGGCCCGCCTCCGGGGCTGAGTGGTCGGCTACCCTGCCTGCTGTCTGTTAATTGTCCAGCTGGCGCAAGATTCCAATGGGAAAGAGAGTCGGAGTGGGAGGACCTTTGCCATCCCCTTTCAGTTTTGCCTTCCCTTTCCCGCCAAGTCCCGTGAAATCCCAGCCATGAAATTTTGGGCATAAGTGAGTTATGTATACAAGTACAATATACTTAAATCTCTTTCACCTTTTATAATGGAAATATAGTAATTTCCACCCGAACACAACTCCACCAATAATAATGGCCCATACAAAGTTACAGAACTTCATAGCACGATTCTTGCAATTATGTTTGTGCAGAGACTATCTTCAAATTACAAATAGCTTTTCAGGCACAGCAGGAGTCGATCATTTTCTGGTGGGTTATTGACACATTTGAGCATTTAAGACAATTATCCTCAGAGACCTGAATAGATTTTTATGGCATAAGTATGTCACATTAAAAATTGAAAAGCTTTCCTAATCGCAGATTCTTAAACATGCTGTGCCTAATTTGCATGAATGATTGTTACATGAGTTAAAACTTTAATTTTTGTACTTAAAGAAGAAATATATGGTGTAAGTTCAGTGCTTTCCTTGGGTACCAGCTGTTTACAGTAGAGTGTGGTTGATTTATGACCACATAATGTTCGGATATTTTCGAATGAGATTTGCACATAACTTGACATTGGCAGAATGAGCACAGGAATGGGTGTATTTGTGAGTCTAGGTTGCAACAACGGAGGAGGTTCTAGGCCAAGTGTTTAATTTTCTCTTAAAAGTCATGATTGACTTGATGTACTGCATTCCATATATTAATGGAATTGATGGATTTGCGTGAAAACATTTCTTCTAGTTTCCCCTTTTTGCTGCTATTTCTATTTATTACCAATTCACCAACAGTTGTTCACTGATCCAAAGAACAAAGAACAAAGAACAGTACACCACATGAACAGGCCATTCGGCCCTCCAAGCCTGCGCCGATCTTGATGCCTGCCTAAACTAAAACCTTCTGCACTTCCGGGGTCCGTACCCCTCTATTCCCATCCTATTCATGTATTTGTCAAGATGCCTCTTAAACGTCTCTATGGTACCTGCTTCCACCACCTCCCCCGGCAACAAGTTCCAGGCACTCACCACCCTCTGTGTAAAGAACTTGCCTCGCACATCCCCTCTAAACTTTGCCCCTCTCACCTTAAACCTATGTCCCCTAGTAACTGACTCTTCCACCCTGGGAAAAAGCTTCTGACTATCCACTCTGTCCATGCTGCTTATAACTTTGTAAACCTCTATCATGTCGCCCCTCCACCTCCGTCGCTCCAGTGAAAACAATCCGAGTTTATCCAATCTCTCCTCATAGCTAATGCCCTCCAGACCAGGCAACATCCTGGTAAACCTCTTCTGTACCCTCTCCAAAGCCTCCACGTCCTTCTGGTAGTGTGGTGACCAGAATTGCACGCAATATTCTAACTGTGGCCTAACTAAAGTTCTGTACAGCTGCAGCATGACTTGCCTATTTTTATACTCTATGCCCCGACCGATGAAGGCAAGCATGCCGTATGCCTTCTTGACTACCTTATCCACCTGCGTTGCCACTTTCAGTGACCTGTGGACCTGTACGCCCAGATCTCTCTGCCTGTCAATACTCCTAAGGGTTCTGCCATTTACTATATACTTCTCACCTGCATTAGACCTTCCAAAATGCATTATCTCACATTTGTTCGAATTAAACTCCATCTGCCATTTCTCTGCCCAAGTCTCCAACCGATCTATATCCTGCTGTATCCTCTGACAATCCTCATCACTGTCCGCAACTCCACCAACCTTTGTGTCGTCCTCAAACTTACTAATCAGACCAGCTACATTTTCCTCCAAATCATTTATATATACTACAAACAGCAAAGGTCCCAGCACTGATCCCTGCGGAACACCACTAGTCACATCCCTCCATTCTAAAAAGCACCCTTCCACTGCTACCCTCTGTCTTCTATGACCGAGCCAGTTCTGTATCCATCTTGCCAGTTCCCCTCTGATCCCATGTGACTTCACCTTTTGTATCAGTCTGCCATGAGGGACCTTGTCAAAGGCTTTACTGAAGTCCATATAGATAACATCCACTGCCCTTCCTTCATCAAGCATCTTCGTCACTTCCTCAAAAAACTCAATCAAATTAGTGAGACACGACCTCCCCTTTACAAAACCATGCTGCCTCTCGCTAATAAGTTCGTTTGTTTCCAAATGGGAGTAAATCCTGTTCCGAAGAATCCTCTCTAATAATTTCCCTACCACTGACGTAAGGCTCACCGGCCTATAATTTCCTGGATTATCCTTACCACCCTTCTTAAAGAAAGGAACAACATTGGCTATTCTCCAGTCCTCTGGGACCTCACCTGTAGCCAATGAGGATGCAAAGATTTCTGTCAAGGCCCCAGCAATTTCTTCCCTTGCCTCCCTCAGTATTCTGGGGTAGATCCCATCAGGCCCTGGGGACTTATCTACCTTAATGTTTTGCAAGACACCCAACACCTCCTCCTTTTTGATAATGAGATAACTGAGACTATCTACACTCCCTTCCCTAGGCTCATCATCCACCAAGTCCTTCTCTTTGGTGAATACTGATGCAAAGTGCCCATTTAGCACCTCGCCCATTTCCTCTGGCTCAACCCATAGATTCACATCTCTGTCCTTGAGTGGGCCAAGCCTTTCCCTGGTTACCCTCTTGCTCTATATATATTTGCTGTTCCACAAACCTGTTTGCAGTTTATAGCCTGAGCCACCAACTGATAAAGTGTTTGTCCTACCATCTTCCAAAGTGACAAAGATTACATAAGGACTTGTAATATAGCTGAAATAATAATGGTTTTCTAGTCAATTCCTGGGCTCACTTTGATCACAAAGGACAGATAAAGATGCAGTCCAGGTCAGGAGCGAGAGCCTATGGAAATGGTCTAAGATGTTGAATCTAAGAAAAATATCTAGAGTAAAAACTACAAAACACATCACCGTCTCAGATTCCTATTTGCCCTTTTATGGCTTTTCCCACCTGTAATCTTGTATATCTGTACCGTCTATCTCTGTGCGTTCACCGAATTGGGATTTTATCATTTTGATTACAGGGTTAATTTTTTAACGTTATGCTATTGGCATGGAGTTGTGTCCACCAGCAAAGTGCACATTGAAAACTTGGTTGCACATTGTAAATCATTTCTCAACCATTAATTTAAATGTTTGGAACATCCTATGCAGCACACATCAGAATTTCCAGTATGTGCATCAGGATAGACTCACCACTGGGAGTTCAAAGTTAGAAAATTACTCTTCTATTTCAATTGCCACGCCACCCCCCCCAACCAAAAGATACTATATTACTACACTTTTACCTGCATTGAACTACATTTCCCCATATCTGCTCAATTCCTTGGGGTGTTTGTGTCCTTCTGAAATTTTCTGCATTCCTCCTTAGAATCTGCCTCTAATTAGGAATTGTTAACAAATTTTGATGTTAGTCCCTCTATCTCCAGGTCCAAACCATTTTTTTCTATGTCAAGAATACAGTTCCTTGGCACACAGCTATTTAAGTCTAGCCAACATTTTATCTTCAATACAACTAGTCTTAATCTTCGTAAAAAGTATGCTTTGTGGCACTTCAACAAATGCATTTCAAAAGTACAAATGTCGTAATCCAACAAATTGATTTTCCTGTAAATTAAGTTCAATTTCTTTGAAGCATTCAAGGATATTATTACGACCTGGTGAGAAAGAGGTCTAGGGTTCCCTTTCAGCCTTTACCTGGTCTTACTGTAACAGGGTTTTATTTTTAAACACACTGTGTTTTTAGCTCCCTCTTTGTGAATCCTTCTTCACTTTCCAATTATAAGGCAAAGAAACCAGCACAAACAGGCTTTCTTAGGTTTAAAGAAGAAAAGTTAAAGTTATTAAACTTAAACTTAAACTCTAATTCAGTTAACGCCTATGGATACATGACGCGCCCCATGCTAGCATGCATACGCGATACACACATGCAGGTAATGAAAGAAAAGAGCACAAGAAAAATAAAGTGGAAAAGTTTAAGGCAATCTGTAAGGAGGGTTTTTTTGTTACTGTCCTTTGAGCTCGCTGTAGAGTCCTTGATTGAAGATATGGTCTTGCTTTTCGTTGGGGCCCAGTATTCTTCTTAAACTTTGTTCATTGCAGGAGATTTTTCTCTCTCTTGGGGTTCACGTGTCTTCAGTGGGTTTTGGAATTCCGTGAGAAAGAGATGGGAGCAGACAGGAGAGGAGATCTGCCTCAGACCAGGAGCAAATAGCTTTTTGCCAGTTTGCCACTGTCTCTACAGTTTAAAACTCTCCAAGTTGGCCAGCAGGGTAGTCACGTGACTGGTATAACCATTTCTGGCTTTGTGTATTGGTTGGGTCAGGGAATGGTCCTTTGTCTACAAATACTGTCTGTTAATCTGCAAAAATGTCTTTCCATCCAGGGGCTTGGCAACCCCTTGTATCAGGCATTCTCTTCTTCCCAGCAACAATTTGAAATTTAGTGTCCATGTGGTGAAATTAATATGCCTTATTCTTGGCAGGTGGGGGCCTGCATGACACCTCCACATCCAGTGGAATGAAATATGATTTGGAAATAAGGTGCATTTCATTAAAAAGGTTGAGAGATTATATATAAGATACAGAAAACCATGTGTTTCTCTCATTCATTCCCATTCATTCATAAAACTGTCTTTTCTGGGTGCCAGTGCTGCTAGAATTTCCTCTTTTTGGCATCCCAGTAGCCATGTGATTCTTTGTGGAAGTTTTTCTTCAGTTTGCCCATTGCCATGACTGCCTAGGGTCTTTGTTCCTCTTGAGGTAATTTTTCTTTCAGGAGAGTTAGTAGTGGGCGGGTCTATCCTCAACTCTCTTTCAGTGCTTTGTGGAGTCATGCAAAGGCTTTTGACTTCAGGGGATGAATGGTTCCCTTTTTCTCTGACAGTGGGGGAGGATTCTTTGTTAATCGCCCCTTTGTTCTCTGGGACACTCCTGCCTGCCGGTATTTGTGCAGACCCTACTGCAGCCCTGTGGCACTTTGACTAGGTCAGGCATCATCCTCATGGTTTCTCTTTCCCCTAGAGGACTTTCTTTGTCTCTGCAGGTTCCTGTAAATGCTGTTAGCAATTCTGGTGGGGTGCGTCTTGTGTCTGCATTTAGGTAGCAGGATGTGGGATCTAACTTTTCAAATTGTTCGGGGTTGGCTGACCGGACGGTAGGAGTTTTCATCGGGGATTCCTCCTGGTCTTCCTTTAACCTGCCCTCTTGGTCACTTTTTCCCCTTCCCTTTCTAAACTTTTTCCAGCCTTGTGCCTGCCTGTCCCCTTTTGTTCTTGGTGAGGGTCCCTTACAGTTCACCAGCCCTCTGCCGGAGGGTCCTCCTATCACTGGTACAGGACTTAGGGGTGCAGGTTTCACTGTAGGTTGGAGTTTACTCTCAACCTGGCACATGTGGCAACTCTAGCAGTACTCCACCACATTTTTGTGGAGTTTTGGCCAGTCAAACTGTTGCCTTATGCGGGCTTTAGTCTTTCGTATACCGGCATGTATAGCCACTGTAGTCTCGTGGGCCCTTCTTAATATTTCTCTCCGGTATCTCTGCGGCACCACTAACTGGTGAACTACTGTCAACTCCTTGCTCTCAGGTCTGGGCAGATTGTGCTAACTCTCACAATACTGGGTCAGCTTGCTGAGCCTCAGCCTAGGAAAATCCATTTAATTCATTCCCTGGGTCTCCTAACTTTCCAAAGAAAGTCTCGGACAGGCAGACCTCATGGTCATCTGCCTGCAGTGTCAATGCAGTCTCCTCTGGGGGAGCTGGTTTGATCTTGGCCTGACCCACTACATAGTCAGGGAAACTGCAGGGGACAATCACCTGCCACTGCCCTATCTCTCTGACCTCCTGCGGTCTTTCTTTCACTCTTGGGGGGGCTACCACCTTCATCCCTGCCAGATCATTACCTAGGAGCAGGTCAACCCAATCCACAGGCAAACTAGGAACAATCCCTACGGTCACCGGTCCCGAAACTAGGTTGCACTCCAGGTACACTCAGTGTACAGGTACAGGCATACACTGTCCTCCAATACCATTCACCACCATTCTGGTATTCACTACATTTTCTGGGGGAAAGATCAAGCCTTTTCCCAGCAAAAGGAATCCAGTGGCCCCTGTGTCCCTGAGAATTACTATGGGCTTGCTGGTCATACTCGAGGGGTATGGGGTTACTTTCCCTTCAAATACAAAACCTTGATAACTCTCAGGAATCCTATTACATTTTCCTGCACTTGCAGCCGTAAGCTTCCTGGGTCTCACTCTTACTGCAGTTAAAGCCACAGCTTGTTCTGCTGTGCTTTCCATCAGGTTCACTTCTTCACTGAGTGGGTGTGCCCTGATTAACCCTACCGGTTTTCCCTTTAGTTTCCAGCATTCAGCTTTTAAATGCCCTGCTTTATTATGGCAGCGCAGTGGTTAGCACTGCAGCCTCACAGCTCCGGTGATCTGGGTTCGATTCTGGGTACTGCCTGTGCAGAATTTGCAAGTTCTCCCTGTGACCGCGTGGGTTTTTGCCGGGTGCTCCGGTTTCCTCCCACAGCCAAAGACTTGCAGGTTGATAGGTAAATTAGCCATTATAAATTGTCCCTTGTAAAGGTAGGGGAATTTAGGGAAGGTAGGAATATGGGATTAATGTAGGATTAGTATAAATGGGTGGTTGATGGTCAGCACAGACTTGGTGGGCCAAAGGGCCTGTTTCAGTGCTGCATCTCTAAATAAATAAATTACAATGGCAGCACACAGGTCTCTAGGTCTCTCTCTTGCTCACAGCACCTTCTTTTTTGGCTGGAGGAGGGTCCATTGTGTCTCTTGCTTTCCTTTCTCTCCCATGACTGCCTGGGTGGATATCACCTTCCCACCCTTTATCCTTTTCGATTTGTGGGGTGATTAGGAAAGGTTCTCCCCTGGGAAGCTGACTTATAAATTAAAGCAAACTCATCAGCCAGAACGTCCACTTGTCGGGCTCTCTAAACCCGCTGCTCCTCTACATGGGTCTTTATGGAGGGTGGGAGAGAGTGTTTAAATTCCTCTAACAGAGTTACTTCCCTGACATTCTCATAGCTGAACTGTACTTTAAGAGCCCTCAGCCAGTGATCAAAAGCCAGCTGTCTGCTTCTTTCAAACTCCGGATAAGTTTGATTAGCTTGCTTCTTGAGGGGTCTAAATTTTTGGTGATAGGCTTCGAGTACTAATTCATATGCCCCGAGGATAGCATTATTGATCAGTTCATAATCTGATGAACTCTTATCTGGCAACAGGGAATAAACCTCATGGGCTTTTCCAGTTAGATTGCATTGTAGGAAAAGAGGCCAGGTCTCAGCTGGCCATTTTAGCTGCCTTGCCAGTTTCTCAAAAGACACAAAAAATTCGACCACATCTTCCTAATTGAATTTTGGAATTAGTTGAGTGCGTTTTAGCAATTTTGTACCCAGCCCTGAATTATGTTCCTCCATATTGGCCATGCTTTCTCTGGAGTTACTCTGTCACCCCCCAGTTAACTCAAGCTGCTTCAATTCTTTTTCTTCGCATTCTTTCTGGAATATTCTTTCTCTCTCTTCTCTCTCATTCCTTTTCCTGTCCTTCTTTCTCTCTCTCGTTTCTCTCTTTTTCTTCACATTTCTTCTGGAAGGCTCTCTCTTTCTCCTTCTCTTTCCCCGTCTTCTAATTCAAGTTTCCTTTGTTCCAATTGTATCTTTGCTAGCAGTACCCTGTCTGGGTCTGCTTCTAACCCTGTTTCTACTTCTTCAGATTCAAGGGAAAAATGGTTGGCCAGAGTTCAGACTTCCCAGCCTTGCCACATACAGTGATCCCATACTGCTCAGCCATTTTCCTCAACTCGTCCAAAGACAGTGCTTTAAATTTATCCCAAGTAACTTCACCCTAGCTTGGAGAGCTACTAGCTTCAGTTGTAAACATGTTAGTATTCAATCACATACAACCACAAGAAAACCTGTATTAAAATCTTGCTCTTTTTTGATTGGGAACAACTTCCCACTTCCAATTTCTCTCATTTGTCTATGGGTCAATTCCGGACGCTAGCATCCAAATTTCTGTTACGACCAGTTGAGAAAGAGATCTAGGGTTCCCTTTCAGCCTTCACCTGGTCTTACTGTAACAGGGTTTTATTTTTAAACACACTGTATTTTGAGCTGCCCCTTGGTGAATCCTTGTTCACCGCTTTCCAATTATAAGGCAAAGAAACCAGCACAAACAGGCTTTCTGAGGTTTAAAGAAGAAAAGTTAAACTTAAACTCTAATTCGGTTAACGCCTACGGAAACACGACACATGCTGGCATGCATATGCGATACACATATGCAGATAGCGACAGAAAAGAGCACAAGAAAAAGTAAAGTGGAAAAGTGTGAGGCAATCTCTGAGGAGGGTTTCTTTTTTACTGTGCTTCGAAATCACTGTAGGGTCCTTGATTGAAGATATGGTCTTGCTTTTCATTGGGGCCCAGTATTCTTCTTAAACTTTGTTCACTGTAAGAGATTTTTCTCACCCTTGGGGTTCATGTGTCTTCAGTAGGTTTTGGAGTTCCGTGAGAAAGAGATGGGAGCAGACAGGAGTGGAGATCTGCCTCAGACCAGGAGCAAATAGCTTTTTGCCAGTTCAAACACTGTCTCTACAATTTAAAACTCTCCAAGTTGGCCAGCAGGGTAGTCACGTGACTGGTATAACCATTTCTGGCTTTGTGTATTGGTTGGGTCAGGGAATGGTCCTTTGTCTACAAATACTGTCTGTGAATATGCAAAAATGTCTTTTCAGCCAACCCCTTGTATCAGTCCTTCTCTTCTTCCCAGTAACAATTTGAAATTTAGTGTCCACGTGGTGAAATTAATATGCCTCATTCTTGGCAGGTAGGGGCCTGCATGATAATATTGTTACGGACCGGTGGAAAGGGATGTGGGTGGTTCCCACTGTTCACCTTCCAACTGACCACAATCATGTTTTTAAAATGATACATTAGCCCCTGAGTGTCCTTCAGGTCAAATAAAGAGACAAATGCCAGGTTTTCTCATAGGTTAAAAAAGAGATAACTATTTATTTTTACACAATTGCTGAAATGGTCACCACTTCACCCACATACACATTCACCCACACATACATACACAAGAATAGATAGATAGTGAGAAAATGATAGGATATAGTTTAAAATCCAAACTGAGGTATGTGTTCGTGGTTTAAAGTAAACCACTTGAATCTTCTCAGGAGGAAACTCTTTTTAAAGGTGCAGGCCTGGGCATTTGTAGTCTTGAGCTTGTTGAAGTGTTGTAGAGTTCTACTGGTTACAACTGGGCACAAATCTGGTGGTGTGGGTTTTATTACCTTCACAGATGAAAAGTTTTAAAGTCGATTAGTGATGTCTCTACTGTATTGGCTGTTCCAGTTGTTGTTCAGCAGGGTTCTTCTTGCTTGGCTGGATCTCTTGCACACCCTCTGGTCGGACTGGCTTTCTGAGGTGTTGACTTCATCTCCAGAGGGATACCTTTTTAAGGTAAAAATCAATCACATCAGTGTTTCTGTTGGGAGACACATGGCCCTCTCCACTGATGTAACCACACAATGGACCAGGATATGATAACCATGGCTATTGTTTGATATCTGAATGGGGACTCTTCTGTTAACATGGTGCTACTTCACACCTATTCACTTTGGTTTGGTTTGTAAATCAGTCTGTCTCTCGAACCTTTGTTAGTTCATTCATGTTGATAGGGGTCATCAATATGTAATCATGCTTTTTTCAATTTCCCCAGAGCTATTTCAGACGATATTAATGAGTTTCATCTTTCCAGACAGCTTTGTTGATTTCAAGTACAGGATGGGGTCATGTGACCGCTACTCCATTTTGACTGTGGTACAAGTGTCCATGTTCTTGTATTTTTGTTTAGCAGTTGACTTATAAAATTTATAATTCTTCCATTTCATTGTTTATTTCATCACAGCTCCTTTCATGCATGACAATGTATACTGTGAAAACACCACCCCCACAACCCCACCACCACCTCCTTCTCCATCACCACAGCCAGTTGTTTCACAAACTTCATGGCAGAGACTATCGACAGGTGTAGGAAATATGGTATCTGCACCATATTGATCAGTTCTTAACTGTATGTAATAAAAGGTTATGAACTAAGAATAGTTGGTGTATTTGCATCATTCAATGCTAAAAAAGAAGCCATACTTCTACTAGAGTGTCAGGGATATACATGTACTTTATGCATCCACTGGACCTCTAGCTATGGTTGTTTATTTTGAATACCAAATGTAACTTTTGCTTTTTTAACTGAAGTTCTCTAAATTTTATGCTCAACAAAGCAAATGGAGTGGAACACTTTCCCATTGCAAGTAATGAATTCATGTAGCAGGCACTTCCCGACCAGGTACGGCACAGGCAGCTGCAGAGTAAAGCTTTTTCTTTAATCATAATTCAACTTCAAATGAAAATAAAGCAAAATACTGCAGATGCTGAAAATCTGAACTAAAAATGGAAAATGCTGGAAATACTCAGCAGGTTCAGGCAGCTTCTATGGAGAGAGAAACAGAGTTAACGTTTCAGGTTGATGATCCTCCATCAGAAAACACCTTACTTCATCAATATGCTATTTTCCATTTCCCAAACTAGCCAATCCGATAGCTTCAGAAATATAATTGTCAATTTAGTTCCAATTTGGAGGACGCCCAAGCTCATTCATGGCTCGTATTCAACAAGAAGTCCTCGCGGTAAATGATAATAATGTAAATCACTGCAACAAACAGGTCTGAAACTTTACGACACCCCATGTTTTTCTACCAACTGCCGTGACTACAGCAAACATTTGACATTTTTTTGTTTGCAGAGAGATTACATTGTTACAAACCATTGGATAGCAGGCTACTGCACAGAAACAGGACATTCAGCTCAACAGGTCCAGGTCAGTGTTCATAATCTACATAAGCCTCCTGCCACCCTTCTTCATCTATCCCCTATCAACACATCCTTCTATTCCTTTCTCCTCCATGTGCTTATCTAGTATCCTTTTCTCTTTTGCATGCAAAACCCATTTACCATTAAAAAAGATTAGTCCTGAAAGTACTCATTCCCAGGATGACTTTACTCCTTTTTAAAAAGAGACAGGACTTTGAACTATGGTGTTCTCACAATTGCCAAGGGTTACATCAGTTGTTTTATTGCATGCTGTAAAAGCTGCTCTTAATGTTCAAAATGAACTGTAACTTTATAATTTAAATTCATTTTCACAGAAGGCAGACTGATATGCCTGTGTATTTGAATCCATTGTACCTGGAAGCTGCTCCACTGGTGAGGGGTATCTTATCAACTTACCTGTGTGAAAAATTGTATATGCTATGGTGAAACCTCAAATTTTCAATCTCTGTAGATTCCAGTTGTGTCTTTTTTCACAATGACAGGTGATCATGTTAAAAAGAAAACTTCCTTACATCTATTCAATGACAGTGCAATTGAAATGAGAATTTGTCCAGCAGGATTTTTAAGCCTACAGATGGTGTACCAAATTCTGAGTGCTTAACCGAGCTCTTTGATTTTGGTTATACCTAACTCTACAATAAATGAACTCAATAACAATTGAGTTCTTCTGGACGTGAAGTATTTTCAGCTCTGATGGCTCCTGAGTCTGAGCAAGTAGAATCTGCTAGTTATATCTAAAGTCCCAATGACCAAATTACTAAAGCTTGTTCTTAGGTGTCAGCCTTAGCTCAATGGTAGTATTCTCAACTCTGAGTCAGAGGAATGAAAGTTGACTACATTATCCACGCTGTCATTGCTGAGCAGATGCTTTCCTGTTGGAGGTGCTGTCCTTTGCACGAAATGTTAAATTGAGGTTGCACCTAGTCTTTCAAGTGGAGATCCCATGTCTCGATAATAATCTGCATCATGGGCCTGATTTCCTGGTACTCAGTGTGAATCTCAAAAATTAGTATGCATTTCGTCCATTTTTTTGGATGTAAAACAGGTGTATACCAAATTCTGGAAGCAATGTATACCAATTTCTGGGCGCAAGGTCCTGTGCTTAATCTATGCCGGCAGCATGGTTGCTGCTATATTGCTCCTCACTGCTTTTAGACTGGAGGCTGCCTGATTCCAGTGTTACATTAATCTATATATGTAAAAGGGCGGCTGTGCCTTTTTTTAGGACCTTTCTGCAAAATATGTGAAATACTAGATGGAGCATTGTGTAAGCTCTGATTAGTTTTTGTTTTAGTTCTACAATGATCTAAACAGCAGTACTTAAAAGCGACTGTTGAGGGTTACTGAAGAAATGGTAGAGAAACCAAGCCTCTCCCAGTTTTAAAGCACTGAATCCTAATCTCACCACAAACCCCCAAATCCCAATTTCGCCAACCCATAACCCCCACCCTCCACCACCCACAACATCTGCTTGGCTGGATTTTGTTCCCAGCACGCGCCAGGTTCTGTGGCGGGGTGGGGGGGACGGGGGGGGGGGGGGGACGGGGGGGAGGTGTGGCGAATCGGAGCGGCAGCAGCTGCCATGGAATCCGATGCCGGGATTACTGGGCCCTATCTTCCCCGGGGCGAGGAAGCTCCGTGGCGGCTCCTCTGCCGCTCTGTGATGGGACCCTGCTTTCCATATTCTAATTAGATCTTTGCATTAAATTAAAGGTAACCTGCAGCAATCTAACCTTCAGTTCATGATCTTCAACGTGATGTGTGGCACACACGTGCCTTCACTTTCCCATCCAGGGAGAGCTGGTGCCACCGAGGTGGGGAAGGGGTTAACTTTGCAGTATTTGTATAGGGAAGGGTGGGGGCAATGTGTCAACTCTGTAGTATTTGTATAGGGAAGGGGGGAAAGGGATCAACTCTGCAGTAGTTGTATAGGGAAAGGGGGAAACGGGTCAACTCTGCACTTTATTGAACTGTCTGCAGGACTGACAGCCTTTTAAAAATGGCGCCAGCACCTTCTTCCGCATCGGTGATGCCGCGAACGGTGTCGCCAATGCCGCACACACCCCGTGATTGGGGGGGCAGCCACCTTGAATATGCTAAGTGGCCATCTGCCGCAGAATCGCATTGGCGCGGGTCCCATGTGGGGTGACTGCTGACAACAAAATCCAGCCCGCTGAGTGCCAATCTCAGCAACAATCCCTCTCCATCCACCACAACCACCAGTCCCAATCTCCAAACCCTCAATCTTCTACCCTTTAGTCCCTGTTCGCCCAGCCCAGGCCCACACCACATATCTTCCTGCTCTATATCTCTCCTCTGTACAAACTGCTCCCATTTATGGACACTTCAGAGTCAGAAGGCTGGATCTCTATGCCAGCAGGAAGGGGCGCCGACATCACAGGGCAGGGGAAGGAGTGAGACTGCAGTGAAAAATTTAAAGGCACAGGTCTCCCAGGCTCTAAAAAGCATTGCCTGGTAGATTGCCTGGCACTATATCTCATGCCAGATGAAACTGATCCACAGGCAGTTTGACACTCCATCACTATATGAAGAAGAACAGGAGTGTTTTGTTAGTGTCCAGGCCAACATTTATCACTTAACCAACACCACTAAAATAAAAATTATCTAGTTGCTATCTCAGTGCTATTTCGTGAGACCTTGTTGTTTGCAAATTGACAACCACATTTTGCTTCATTACAAACTGTAACTGCACTTCAGAAGTACTTAATTGGCCGTAAAGTGGTGTGGGTTATCCCAATTGGAAAAAGCACAATATAAATGCAAGCTCTTCCATATATTGTAGGAGTTAAGACAGTCAGAAAACTGACTTCAGACATATGTTTAGTTTAGAGATACAGCACTGAAACAGGCCCTTCGGCCCACCGAGTCTGTGCCGACCATCAAACACCCATTTATACTAATCCTACACTAATCCCATATTCCTACCACATCCCCACCTGTCCCTATATTTCCCTACCACCTACCGATACTAGGGGCAATTTTTTTATAATGGCCAATTAACCTATCAACCTGCAAGTCTTTGGCATATGGGAGGAAACCGGAGCACCCGGAGGAAACCCACGCAAACACAGGGAGAACTTGCAAACTCCACACAGGCAGTACCCAGAATTGAACCCGGGTCACTGGAGCTGTGAGGCTGCGGTGCTAACCACTGCGCCACTGTGCCACCCTATGTTGGTGTGTGAAAACAAGATGATTGAATCAAAATATTTTGACCAAAATTATAAATTAATTGAAACAGCCATGAAGAAACACCAGAGCAAAATGAAACAGCAAGAGAATTTCACTTAATATAGACCTCTAAAGAGTGTCATTATTATAACATTATTTGCAAAGTTGCTTTTGAGGTTAGGCATTCTTGATTTGAAAACATGCAAATGCTGTTGTATGCTTCTTAATACTGCTCTTTCTTGTTTACTGTTCCTTTTTACAGTATAGGGTTCTATCAGGTGTAAAACATTTGCACGTCAACAGCTGTTATATTAGCCTTCATCCTGGAGCAAGTGAGTGTAGCAAAAAGCACCCTTGCAGCAATGAATGCTGGGACGGTCTATTTGTTACATGTCATGATTCCCTTTTGCTACCCGTCACAAACCAACAGCCCTTGCAGATTGTGTGTTTTGGACCGAAACTTCCAGCAAAAGTTCTCTCGGTGGTAACAAAAAAAAGCAAATTATAAATGTGGCAATTTGCCCTGCTGTAGCTGTGGGTGTTCCAAAGCCTGTGGCTTTTATCTGAGCAATATGATAGCAAATGCAATGAAGTGTGCTGATATAATAAGAGGCTGGCAGGCACATATCTTAGAACTGCAGGAACCAAGTAAAGCAAACCTCAGTGGTGACTCATTTCAATTCTATATCCTTTGTAAATTGTCACATCTGTTTCTCCTGAGCCAGCCCAAAAACATGCGCAGCAAGAGGTGAAAATAACTTACGGAGGTTATTACAGATGTGACTGCGTGTAACAGCACACCACAAACATTACTGTCAAACTTGGATAGCTCACAAAAGATACCTGAGCTGTCAAATTCACTATTGAATTATTGCAGTTTGTATTCTCCTTAGTTATTTTTTGTCCTCATACTGATACATTTGATTTTGTTTTCATATGTTCCTCATTCTACCCCTGAAAACAATTAGTTGTGCAAGGGAATACTTGCACAAGGTCTAAGAGCCCCAACTCCATGGCCATTCTTCATATGTAAACTGGATAGTAAATATTCGCAGGCTATGTGATCCTGGGGGACATCACAAATAGGTCCAGTCCTTTGAATTTCCAAACTTGCATGGTTTTCAACAGAAGTCACTGCACTGATACATTTCCCCTTCAGTAATCAGGAGATAATAAGGGTAAATGTGGACCTCCTGCCACCATCTTCAGCTAACTTTACACAGACTAAGGATTGAATCCTGCTTTGTATAATCCATAACCATACTGAAGGGGGAGGAGTAAGGAAGGAAGATTTACTCATCAAATCAAAGAAAATGCTTTCTATGTTCATTCTCTGTATCTTTCTCTCTGTTCTAATGAGGTTTATAACCCAGTAATCCAGAATCTATTGTTTTAATTGCAATAAAACCTTCCTGCAAAGCAGAAAAGGGAGGTATGCTGGACTCAGTGGTAAAGTACCCCAAGCCACAGGAATATGCTGAATACTATGCAGTCTATTTTAAATTTGTGGTAAAATGACATTATGGGGCCAAAATCATGGGAGTCCTGGTGCACTGGTGCGAACGCAGTAAGAACATAAGAAAGAGCAGCATGAGTTGGCCATGTGGCTCTTCGAGCCTGCTCTGCTATTCAACAAGATCATGGCTGATCTTCTCCCTCAACTCCATCTTCCTGCACTATCCCCATATCCCTTAATTCCCTTAGTATTCAAAAATCTATTGACCTCAAACTTGAGCTCCTGTCCTCCCATTGAAAAAGATGCCATGTCCCAAATTGCCAGGACAAGAGTCATGAGCATCATCAGGGTAGCCAGCCTGCATCTATAAAGGCCCATCAGCAACAATCCAATTACGCAAAAATTGGAGTGACGCCAAGTTGTTCTGATGGCAGAAAGCAGGCCTGAAAAGAATTAAAGAGGGAAGGCTCACCATGGTGTTTCTCTCTCAAGGGAGCAACTGCGTATGTCTAGAAAAATAATCCCCTCTGGGATTGATTACCTTGGCCTACAATTCTTCTTGGGAATTTACTAATGCCCTCAAATAACTCATGCCAACTCTCTTAGCAAGAGTTCCACTGAAGTCTTACAAGGGCAGATTTGGTGCAATTTTTACGGTAGCCGAGGAATTCCCTCATTCCTGCTTTTTGTTGTGGAGAAGGAGTAGGGATGCTGGTCTGAAGACTTTCTTGCTTCCAACCTGGTTATTATTTAGAGGGTCCACATGGGGGACCCCCCAGTGGAACAAGCCTCTGTCTCCAATTCTGGTCCTCTGGTGGATGATGCAACCAGTCTCTGCTCACTAGATCCTTCTATCACATGCTGTACATTGTCAAATATCGAATACACAGAATTGCAAATAGTCATCCCCAGGACACAGCCCAATCTCCTTCAAGATCTCTGATAACCAGCCTGGAAGATTGTTGAAGCAATCTGACTGATAATTCAGACCAATCCAAGACTGACCTTGTGAACAATCTATGGTTGAATCCCTCACTCAGTATCATACAATTTTAAAGGTGTTAATTAATAGGGAAACCAGCACCATTTTACTGTGTAAAATGTTGTATAATTGTGTAATGTTTTTATTCAAGATTAGTTAAAAGACTAACTATTCTAGTTATAGCACTAAGGTGACAGGATCAGAGCACTGTCAAGACCTGTGGCTTGCATATTTTGAAAAAGGACAATTATGTGCAACCCTCCAGGATCATCCTCGGTAGTTACTCATGGTGAGCTCCTGAACTGGTTTGAGCCTGCCACATTTGATTAATATGGAGGGACAACGGGTTTCCTGGGCAACAGCAATCCTTAAAAAGGGCTGTGGCTGGGGATTTTACGCCACACAGAAAAATTCTTGACAAATGAATGCTGCTTTGGGTGTGAGAAACGGTTCCAGTTACTGATGCAGCTGTTGAGCTGCTCCTTCAATATGTGGGCAAAAGGAAGGCTGTCTTTTTTAGGGTAGAAATGCAGCTACCACATTTGCAATACATGGGAGGAATTCTAACTGTAACACATTCAGAAGCACTGACAGCAAATGAGGAAGAAATTTAGCAGCCTCAGGAAATCTTCCAAGGTAAAACTATAAATTATTTTGCTCAGCGAAGTATGTGAGTCACAAAGAGATCTTTTCAAGCTATGACAACTGGCATGCAAAATACTCAGACAACCTTTTCATAGATTCACAGTCATGCCTATGTAGCTGAAAGGCAAACTTCCGAGCTTTCACTAAAACCCACAGCCAGTTACATCTGCAAAGTTGTGCCCACAAAACAAGCTTACAAAAAAAGTTTGGTGCATGACATATGTTAATTCACTCACACGTATTGAGATGTTCAATGGGCATCTAGATGTCAATGCCTATTCTTTGCCAAAACATCTCAACAAATATGTTTATCTGTAGAACAAAGAAGTACATAGAAGGAGGGAGCAAACCTACATTGGAGGAGAGTACTGCAATGGCACGTCATTACATATATTGTGCTCATTAGGTTAGGAGCTGTTGATGCGTTGGGTGGATCCCAGGGTAGAACCCTTAGAGCCTGCGAGTAGGTTGCAAGGTTACAAAAAGGATATCTTGAGACTCCTTCTCGTTGTTCTGATCTGCCATTGACTGTGGTAAGGTCTCCTCATCCACCTGCTCCATGGTAAGGAATCTTTGGATTGGACTTAGTATCTACTCCTTCCACCATCATTGCACTGTGGTTACAGGGTGCATTACAGCAACTGATCAACCTTATTTCAATACCTCCCTTTCCTGCAGCCTTTACCGCAGAAAATGACCAAAGCAGCTAGGTGTGGAGTGAACAGACGGAAAATTGTGAATTCCATGGTATAAATGATGAGCTCCACCCTCTTTTTCTAAGAGAATCCTGCAACCTTTCCAGGGAGACAGTCTCCTAGGAGCAGCAATATCATGGGAGCACTATCTCATCCAAGTTTCCCCTCCAAGTCACACACTACTGGGCGTATATTGCCATTTCCTCATCATTGCTGGTTGAAAAGCCTAGAATTCCCTAGATAACACCATTGTGGGAACATCACCAGATTAAGACTTATAGAAGAAGACTTACCACCATTCTCAGGACAACTAGACATGAGCAATTAATGCAACCCTGCCAGTCTTGCCCACATCCTGAGAATAAATTTTTAAAAGTTGCACTACAAGCCAAAGATTACTGTTGTCTTTGACACCTTGCCAGTTCTATACATTACATTATGACCTTGATCTGTAAAGACACCTACTTGAACATGGAGCTGCAGGCTGACAAGTCCCCAGGTCCCGATGGACCTCATCCTCAGGTCTTAAAAGAGGTAGTAGATGCGTTGGTGTTAATTTTTCAAAATTTGTTAGATTCTGGAAAGGTTCCATCAGACTGGAAAGCAGTTAATATAACCCGTCTATTCAAGAAGAGAGGGAGGCAGAAAACAGGTAACTATAGGCCAGTTAGCTTGATGTCTGTTTTGGGGAAGGTGTTAGAATTGATCATTATGAAGGTTGTAGTGGGCACTTAGAAAAACTCAAGGTATTCGGAAATAGCATGGTTTTGTGAAAGGGAAATCATGTTTAACCAATTTGTTGGAGTTCTTTGAAGGAGTGACATGCGCTGTGGATAAAGGGGAGCCCGTTGACGTACTGTACTTGGATTTACAGAAGGCATTTGACAAGGTGCCACATAAAAGGTTATTGTGCAATGTTGGAGCTCATGGTGTAGGGGGGTAACATATTAGCATGGATAGAAGATTGGCTGGTTGGTAGAAAACAGAGAGGATGCATAAATGGGTCTTTTTCTGAGTGGCAGGATGTGACGAGTGGAGTCCCACAGGGATCTGGGCTGGGGCCTCAACTTTTTACAATTTATATCAATGACTTAAATGAGGGGAGCGATAGTATGGTAGATAAATTTGTAGATGATGCAAAGATAGGTAGGAAAGTATGTTGTCAAGAGGACATAAGGAGGTTGCAGACCAATATAGATAGGTTGAGAGAGTGGGCAAAAATCTGGCAGATGGAGTATAGTGTGGGAAAATGTGAAGTTCTTCACTTTGGTAGGAAGAATAAAAAAGCAGAGTATTACTTAAACGGAGAACAACTGCAGAATTCCAAGGTGCAGAGGGATCTAGGTGTTCTAGTGCAGGAGTCACAAAAAGTTAGTATGCAGGTACAGCAAGTAATAAAGAAGGCTAATGGAATGCTATCCTTTATTACGAGAGGAATTGAAAATAAAAGTAAGGATGGGGCGGCACAGTGGCGCAGTGGTTAGCACCGCAACCTTACAGCTCCAGGGACCCGGGTTCAATTCTGGGTACTGCCTGTGCGGAGTCTGCAAGTTCTCCCTATGACCGTGTGGGTTTTCGCCGGGTGCAGAGACTTGCAGGTGATAGGTAAATTAGCCATTGTAAATTGCCCCTAGTGTAGGTAGGTGGTAGGGAATATGGGATTACTGTAGGGTTAGTATAAATGGGCGGTTGTTGGTCGGCACAGACTCGGTGGGCCGAAGGGCCTATTTCAGTGCTGTATCTCTAAATAAATAAATAAATAAAATGTTGTGCTTCAGTTATACAGGGCATTGGTGAGACCACATCTCAAATACTGTGTGCAGTTTTGGTCTCCTTATTTAAGGAAGGATGTAAATGCATTGGTGGCAGTTCAGAGGAAGTTTACTCGATTGATACCTGGAATGAGCAGGTTGTCTTATGAGGAAAGGTTGGACAGACTGTGCTTGTTTTCACTGGAGTTTAGAAGAGTGAGGGGAGACTTGATTGAAATTTATAAGATCCTGAATGGTCTTGACAAGGTAGATGTGGAAAGGATGTTTCCACTTGTGGGTGAGTCCAGAACTAGGGGGCACAGTTTTAATTTTTATTTTTAAAATTTTTTTTTTGCCGCAAGTGGCGCAGTGGTTAGCACTGCAGCCTCACAGCTCCAGGGACCTGGGTTCAATTCTGGGTACTGCCAGTGCGGAGTTTGCAAGTTCTCCCTGTGACTGCGTGGGTTTTCGCCGGGTGATCCAGTTTCCTCCCACAGCCAAAGACTTGCGGGTTGATAGGTAAATTGGCCATTGTAAATTGCCCCTAGTGAAGGTAGGTGGTAGGGAATATGGAATTACTGCAGGGTTAGTATAAATGGGTGGTTGTTGGTCGGCACAGACTCGGTGGGCAGAAGGGCCTGTTTCAGTGCTGTATCTCTAAATAAAAGTAAAAATAAAAATAAATAAAATAAAATTAGGGGATGCCCTTTTAGGACAGAGATGAGGAGAAATTTTTTCTCTCAGAGGGTTGTGCGACTTTGGAACTCTCTGCCTCAGAAGGTGGTGGAGGGGGAGATCATTGAAAAATTTTAAGGAGGAGGTAAATAGATTCTTGTTGGGCAAGGGAATCAAAGGTTATTGGGGGTAAATGAGAGTGTGGAATTTGAAACATAAATAGATCAGCCACAATCTTATTGAATGGCGGAACAGGCTCGAGGGGCCAAATGGCCTACTTCTGCTCCTAATTTGTATGTTCGTAAGTATGTAAACATCAGTTCTCCCCAATTATCCTGGTGGCTACTTTTACTCATGATCTCACCATTCACATTCAATGAACCATTTGCTAGGTCTGTTAACAATCATCTTCGCAGTCGACTATCACTTTTGAAAAAAGGAGGAATGTTGGATTATCTCAAGAACTGAGAATTGTGAAAAGGACATAAAGAGGCTACAAAGTGATCTAGATAGGTTAAGTGAATGGGCAAATACCTGGCAAATGGAGTATAATGTGGGAAAGTGGGAAATTGTCCACTTTGGCAGGAAGAATAAAAAAGAAGCATATTATCTCAATGGTGAGAGATTGCAGAGCTCTGAGATGCAGAGGGCTCTGGGTATTCTCGTGCATGAATCGCAAAAGGTTAGTATGCAGTTACAGCACGTAATTTGGAAATCTAATAGAGTGTTATCATTTATCATGAAGGGAATTGAATACAAAAGTAGTGAGGTTATGCTTCAGCCATACAGGGCAATGGGAGACCACATCTGGAGTACTATATACAGTACTGGTCTCCTTATTTATGCAAGGATGTAAATGCGTTCCCCTGATTTAGATTTGAGGGGGGCGATCTTCTTGACGGTTGGCTCAAGAGCTCTCTTAATGCCATCATACATTCCTCTGAGGCCAGCTGAATATGACTGCATAGGTGTTGCCAGTAGTCCCCTCAAATCTAAATCAGGGGACATAATCACTCACCAACACAAACAAATGGACCGCTGGGTTGAGCACTACCTAGAACTGTACTCCAGGGAGAATGTTGTCACTGAGACTGCCCTCAATGCAGCCCAGCCTCTACCAGTCATGGATGAGCTGGACATACAGCCAACCAAATCGGAACTCAGTGATGCCATTGATTCTCTAGTCAGCGGAAAAGCCCCTGGGAAGGACAGCATTACCCCTGAAATAATCAAGAGTGCCAAGCCTGCTATACTCTCAGCACTACATGAACTGCTATGCCTGTGCTGGGACGAGGGAGCAGTACCTCAGGACATGCACGATGCCAATATCATCACCCTCTATAAAAACAAAGGTGACCGCGGTGACTGCAACAACTACCGCGGAATCTCCCTGCTCAGCATAGTGGGGAAAGTCTTTGCTCGAGTCACTCTAAACAGGCTCCAGAAGCTGGCTGAGTGCGTCTACCCTGAGGCACAGTGTGGCTTTCATGCAGAGAGATCGACCGTTGACATGCTGTTCTCTCTTCGTCAGATACAGGAGAAATGCCGCGAACAACAGATGCCCCTCTACATTGCTTTCATTGATCTCACCAAAGCCTTTGACCTCGTCAGCAGATGTGGTCTCTTCAGACTACTAGAAAAGATTGGATGTCCACCAAAGCTACTAAGTATCATCACCTCATTCCATGACAATATGAAAGGCACAATTCAACATGGCGGCACCTCATCAGACCCCTTTCCTATCCTGAGTGGCGTGAAACAGGGCTGTGTTCTCGCACCCACACTTTTTGGGATTTTCTTCTCCCTACCGCTTTCACATGCGTTCAAGTTCTCTGAAGAAGGAATTTTCCTCCACACAAGATCAGGGGGAAGGTTGTTCAACCTTGCCCGTCTAAGAGCGAAGTCCAAAGTACGGAAAGTCCTCATCAGGGAACTCCTCTTTGCTGACGATGCTGCTTTAACATCTCACACTGAAGAGTGCCTGCAGAGTCTCATCGACAGGTTTGCGGCTGCCTGCAATGAATTTGGCCTAACCATCAGCCTCAGGAAAACGAACATCATGGGGCAGGACGTCAGAAATGCTCCATCCATCAATATTGGCGACCACGCTCTGGAAGTGGTTCAAGAGTTCACCTACCTAGGCTCAACTATCACCAGTAACCTGTCTCTATATGCAGAAATCAACAAGCGCATGGGAAAGGCTTCCACTGTTATGTCCAGACTGGCCAAGGGAGTGTGGGAAAATGGCGCACTGACACGGAACACAAAAGTCCAAGTGTATCAAGCCTGTGTCCTCAGTACCTTGCTCTATGGCAGCGAGGCCTGGACAACGTATGTCAGCCAAGAGCGACGTCTCAATTCATTCCATCTTCGCTGCCTCCGGAGAATACTTGGCATCAGGTGGCAGGACCATATCTCCAACACAGAAGTCCTCGAGTCGACCAACATCCCCAGCTTATACACACTACTGAGTCAGCGGCGCTTGAGATGGCTTGGCCATGTGAGCCGCATGGAAGATGGCAGGATCCCCAAAGACACATTGTACAGCGAGCTCGCCACTGGTATCAGACCCACCGGCCGTCCATGTCTCCGCTTTAAGGAAGTCTGCAAACGCGACATGAAATCCTGTGACATTGATCACAAGTCGTGGGAGTCAGTTGCCAGCGTTCGCCAGAGCTGGCGGACAGCCATAAAGGCGGGGCTAAAGTGTGGCAAGTCGAAGAGACTTAGCAGTTGGCAGGAAAAAAGACAGAGGCGCAAGGGGAGAGCCAACTGTGTAACAGCCCCGACAATCAAATTTTTCTGCAGCACCTGTGATTGCTCTTGGAGGCACTGGCTCCTGAAAATTTGATTTAAAAAGATGGGAGGAGTGCTCTGGGGTGGCACAGAAAGGTAGAGGCGGAGTTCTCCCTGCCTTTTTGACCTGGCACTGGGATCTTCGCACCCAGCACAAAATCCAGCCCATGGTCCCTGAACCCTACTCTGTTTTGGTATTTCTGGAGCCTAAAATCAGGACAACTCATTTGACTGTCCAGCAAATTGAGGTGGAAGCTGTTTCAACTGTTTCAAAATAATAGAGCCCTAATTTCCAAAGGGGACTTGACTCTTCCCAAAATCTGCCTGTTGAGTGACCATACATCCAGGGCTGAATTTTATAGGCCCCCCTGGGATGGGAATGGAGGTTGGGGGCCCCATAAAATTGCATTGGAACGCGGGGGGGGGTGGGAACGGAGTGCTCGGCACCTTCCAATTTAGTCCGGAGCAGGCATGGCTGAGGACAGTCTTCCCGTCCCAGGCCAATTGAGGCCCTAAAGTGGCCAATCCAGCCTCTACCTCAATTTTGTTGAAGGTGGAGGGGCCTGCTGCTGGATGCCACCAGATAAAACCTGATGACCTTTTAGTGGGGTCGGGTAGGGGGTCTCTCCTTTGGGGCAATCCAAGGCCCCCCAGAGGACCTCATCCCCTCCCAGCAGGGATTGCTGTGCGGGGAAGATTTCACCCCCCACCCACCCTCACTAACCCCACCTCTCAACCCTTGCCAAGGCCTACCTGAATGACCCCGATGATCCCGATCCCACTCACCTGTCTTCTCGGTGCTGCAGGGCCTCCTGCAGTACCGGCAATGGCCACTGCTCCCAGTAGCTTCCAATTGGCCGGTAGCTCTTGGAGGCTGCAGCTCGTCCCTTAAAGGGACGGCATCCTGGACGGCGAGCACTTAATTGCCTGACTGCCGTTAAGCAGCAACCGGCGTCCGATGGAGAGCTGAGGCGAGGCTCCCCCCCATCTTCTGGCCCACCGCCGGAACCCCTATTGCCAGAACAAAATTCAGCCCCTTTAGTTATTTATTTTTAATTTTTTTAGAGATACAGCACTGAAACAGGCCCTTCAGCCCACCGAGTCTGTGCCGACCATCAACCACCCATTTATACTAATCCTACACTAATCCCATATTCCTACCACATCCCCACCTGTCCCTATATATTTCCCTACCACCTACCTATACTAGGGGCAATTTATAATGGCCAATTTACCTATCAACCTGCAAGTCTTTGGCATGTGGGAGGAAACCGGAGCACCCGGAGGAAACCCACGCAAACACAGGGAGAACTTGCAAACTCCACACAGGCAGTACCCAGAATCGAACCCGGGTCGCTGGAGCTGTGAGGCTGCGGTGCTAACCACTGCGCCACTGTGCCGCCCTATACACAACATAAGGGCTCATGGAGTTTATTTATTTTTTATTTTTATTTAGAGATACAGCACTGAAACAGGCCCTTCGGCCCACCGAATCTGTGCCGACCAACAACCACCCATTTATACTAACCCGACAGTAATCCCATATTCCTACCACATCCCCACCTGTCCCTATATTTCCCTACCACCTACCTACACTCGGGGCAATTTACAATGGCCAATTTACCTATCATCTGCAAGTCTTTGGCTGTGGGAGGAAACCAGAGCACCCGGCGAAAACCCAAATATGTTTAAATGTACGTCAGAAGTGTTTTGCCCTGAACTTCCTGTAGTTACGCTGGCAATGTAGTTACACTTGGACCGTCAAATGAGTTGCACTGATTTTAGCTCCCAGAAATGTCAAAACAGAGTGGCATTTCAGGAACTCCGTTAGGAGTGCAACTGCAATCAAGAACTTTCCAATTATGTAAATTATAGAGTCGAACATAAGATGCTGAGACTGCTTATAAGAGAATTCAATACCACTGTGCCTGAGAGAATAGCTAAGGCAGACCAGAAAATTGTAATAATAGCATTACTTTGAAAGGGGTTCAAATTTGTTTTAAATATCTTTTAATGATATGGATTCTTTCATTTTTCTTTTTAGTCATTCAGATCTCCACAGGCCAACTGTGGGCAAAAAATGGATTGACCACTTGCTATTGATCTCTACCAATGCAGCTCTGTGGGAAATGGCAAAGAAAACCAGGTGGAGCATAAAATAAGCTGCTGATTTGTTATCTTTCATTTTGTATTACACTCAAAGCCTATTTTCAACCCCCACAATATATGCTTCACCCCTATCCCAGACAGTTTGCTGCCAATAATGCTAAGGCACTGAACATAAAGGGTCTAATTTTAACCCATTCAAAACCCATTGACTTGCAGAGAGATAAAACGGGCCTTAAAGACTCAGAAATGAAAAAGTGTGTACTCGGATACAGACATCTCATCACCTCAACCAAACCAGGCAAAAATTTGAATTAAAAAATACTTTGGGAACTGTTTCAAGCATTATGTGAATTGACCTAGAGCTGAGTGGCTAAGGTCACTTGAGATTCAAAATCCAATTTGGGGTTTATAGTTCAACCTTTTCGGACTGGACTTTAAGAGACCGCCGCCAAAACAGGCGGCGGACGTAAAAAATGCGCCCCGCTCGCACGGGCACCACGACACGGAGCCGCTGCGATTTCAAATGCGGCGGCTCATTTGCGTGGCCGCGGCCCCCGCCCCCTGCGATCACGTGGAGGAGGCAGGCGAGCCGTCGTAGGCAATGGTGTCCGGCACCAATGCGCAGGCGCCGGTGCCATTTATAAAGGGCTTACTGCCATTACTGGAGATTTTGAAATTAAAGGGCTAGGTCAGTTCCATGACTGCAAAAAAGAATTAAATGTTCATCAACTTAATTTTACCATCCCCTTCCCCCCACAATGGCATTTCAATACATTCCTGCCCTTTTCCCCCCCGGAATTTGTTTATTAACAATTTGACCTTCACCCCCTCCCCTCGAAAATTCGGCGCCTTTGCCCTTTACTCCTTCCCGTCACCCCACCCCCTGCACCAATCCGCAGTGATGTCATCCCATTCTCCCCCTCCCACACAGAGAAACAATCCTCCTTCCCCCTATCCACAGGCGTCGTGCCAAGTTTCCCTGAACGGGGATTCGAAGGCGCGGCATTGTCAGCTGCCCAAATGAAGATCGATGCGGTGATCAAGGAGGCAACGGAATCCTCATTAAACCAGCTATGTAAATTAGTTTACAAATTTAAATGGGGATTCCCGTCGTCGAGTGCCGGGGTGGCCACCACGAGGCCTCGCCGCTGCTGCCGAGATCAGCAAGGGGCCTGTCACCATCAGGGTCAGTGGCAGGCCTCCACCACACCAATCTTCATTGACCCCCCCCCACCCCCCCCGCCCGCCAACGTTTCTGACGGCAGAGGGGCTTTAAAATCCAGCCCTAGTCTTTTGTTTTTTTAAAAATTCTTTAGTTCTGAAATTTTGGGGGTGGTCGAAGGTTATTAGGGGTAGGTGGAAATGTGGAGTAATCAGTTCAGCCATGAACTTATTGAATGGTGGAGCAGGCTCGAGGAGTCGAGTGGCCTACCCCTGCTCCTAATTCGTGCATTCGTATCCTGCTCAATATCTCATCAGCCAGTCATTATATGGCCTTCTTGAATTTTAACCCCATTGACATCAATGGAGCTGGCTGTTAGGTGGGATGTATAACAGATGGCTAATGTGATACCACCTATTTTGCACCATAGGTTAAGATGAATTTCTATCTCAAGCTTTTTATAAAACAGGACTATTTTTCCAATGCGGTTCAGCATAATTGTGTCAGATATAAAAACTGAAACTTTTATTCGGACCAAGCAATCTGTTCTATTGAAAGTGAAATCTTGTATAACAGCACTTGATGTTCATGAACAATAATAAAACAAAGGCTTCTATAAAAAGATCCAGTTTGGCAAAAGAGACTGAAAGTGAAACCTGCATGTGAGAACTCAATTTGATGTGACAGGAAGTGTAACTGCAACAATATTGTTGGGCTTTCATCTGTACTTGTCAAAAATGAAACTAATTTATATCAATAAAATAAAACTGTTTTCATTTTTAAAACATTGTCACATCCCAGTTATAGCTCGTGCACTCCATCTAGTTCTTAAAAAATCCTTTCATCATTCTAAATGCAAAGAAAAGTTTTTCTTACATTGTGTGTTTTCAGCACAATTTAGACAGTCAGTCACCTTCAGTTGCATTTATTAATACATTAATGACTTTCTCCATTTAGCTGTATTTCTCTTACAATGAATTGAAAAATAACCACTAGAAAAGTATTGGTTTAAATTTGTGAGCTTTGCATATATCATGCATTTTTTTGCTTTCTGTTTGCAGGAATGAGTGTTGGTGTCTCATGTTTCTGAGCTTGAGAAATTCAGCAAAGCTCCTTTATTATGGATTAGTCTTGATTGCCGGGGGTGGGGTGGGAGGACATGGTTGGGTATTGGAGAGGAATATTTCAATTGTTTCTCCCCTAATTGGCCTGGGTTTTGATTTGCTTTTTTGCTCCTCAGCCGGGAGATTGTGTGGAAGGGTGGAGAATGTATTAAGGCTTGTGGGGCAGACAGGATGGGCCAGTCAGTCTTTTCTCGTCTGCCATTTTTGTCTGTTCATGTGATTGCCTACCAAGGAACATGACTCATTGATCAGCTTTATTGCTAGGAAATACAAATGAATATTCACCTTTAAACAAATAGAAATCAGGCACATAGACAATCACAATATTAGTGGCTAGTCATTTTAACTAAACTGCCAGACAAGTGCAATTTATCCTCAAATTCCCCAGTGAAAGTGAACACCATCAGAATGCTAGCCAAAGCACTGCCTTATCCTCACCACCAACAGAATTCTATGTTTACTTTTCTACTTGCAGCTACAGGCAACAGTTGCTCACCTGTGACCTGCTCAGAAACATTGGCAAAATATAGAAAATGTCTGCAAGCAGCCATTATTTTGATATAGAGTTATTTACGGCACAGGAGAAGGCCATTATATATTTTGTCTTACATTTGCGATCTCTTACTTGGGGCTGGATTTTCCCACGGGCTTTGGGACCCTGTTTCAGAACCAAATGGGGGTCCAGAGCCCACACTTACTGGCAGCACACCCAATGGTGCAATCTTCCCAGAGCTGACCACCTAATTGGCCACCTCCACATTCGTCATTCTATTAAGGATGGCAGCCGGGCTCTCAATGTTGCCGGCCCAGCTCTGGAGCCTCAGCAGCCCTATCGGGCGAATTGGTTGCTGCTGAGGCAGGTCGGGGTCTGTGAGAGTGCCTCAAAATGGAGGCGGTTATTCAAAGTTAAAATTATTAGGGACAAAGCCATTAGACCCCTCGAAGCAGAGGGGAAACCCCTCCAGGTGCATCTTTTGGGCTGCGAGTGAAGTGTTTTTAGCTGGCAGCCCGACCCTGGAGCATAGGCCTCCGGCTCTAATCGCCCCCTGACCTACCACAGGGAGGCCGCCTCCATGGAGATGGCAGCCTCCACATGCAGTGGGGAGCTGCTCCGCTGGTGGCAAAATGTGGTGCGCTCACAAAACTGGACCTAATTCGGCCCATAATTAGCTTAATAGGTTGCCCACCTCCATGGTGTGGCCAGCTGATCTGGGTCCCTGCCCACCCATGGGAAGCTTTCCAGATGGCGGGAACGTATCAGGGAGCCATCCAGTGTGACTGTCCCCTATTTTCCTGGCTCTCCACACCTGCCTCCAAGCCCATCAGTGTGGTGCTGGGAAAGTTCAGCCCTTAGATTCTCTATTGCCTATTTTCAGTAACAGATGGACAAGGTGTTCAGAGTATAGCTATCAAAATTAGTTGTGAATCCCTAATGTGCCGATTTGAGGATCTTCAAATAGACTGCAGCGGTTCAAGACGGCAGCTCAAGGGCAAATAGGGATGGGCAATAAATGCTGGTCTTGACAGTGATGCCCACATCCCGAGAATGAATTAAAAAATAATCCACAAATATGTCCCTGGAAGCGCTTACTTTAACTGGGCAATTTTGATAGGGAGGGAAACAAGGCAGGATCCTTTCCATTAAAGTCAACATCTGCCACAGAGTTTTGTTTGCCTTAAACAGATAAGAAATTCAAGTCATGCAACTTTGCAACATAATATCTGAACAGCAGGTAGTCTTCAATGGAAAGGAAGATCGGGGAGCCTGTGCAATGGACAGCTGATCTGATTCCACTAGTTTTCCACTCCCCTCCAAAATTTAAAGTTACCCATCTGTAACTCTTGAATTGATTTTCAAATGATAAAAACCCTTTAGCAAGGTCTCAATTTTAACTCCCCATCTCCACTTGGCAGAAACATCCCTGATCTGACCGACTGCAATTTTAAATTGTAGGCAGCAAGGACACCCACCTCAAGCTGATGAGGTCCTCTTCAAAATGCAGATCAATTGCTGTTAATGTTATTGGTGCCTGATCTGCTATTATAATTTAGCAGGAGAGCAGTCTTGGCCTCCCAAGCTGAGGTCTGGATTGAGGGCCAGAAGAGACCCAGCAAATTTGCAGTCTTCAAGCTTCTTCCTACTCTTTGAACAAAGTTGGCCAGATTTTGTTTTAGTTTCTTTGTGGGCCACGAGGAGAAGGAATGTTCTTTGAGCCCCACAAGGAAACCTGGGGTTTCCCTTGCCCCAGGCTTTCCCCCCAGATCATGTTTGATGCCCCTCCTCACAACTTGCCTGGCAGCAGCCTCCTGCCACACAAATTTCTGCACCTGTTCACTACCAGGCAGTGACTTCTGCTGAGTTCAGGTGGGAATCAGGGCCTGAATATTAAAATGATATCACACAGTTAAAATATCTGCAGGCCTTGACATGAATGCTTGTTGCACACGAAGACCTCCTGCACTGACCACTTCTACCCAGTGATCAAATTGGGGCTCAAGATTTCTGGGGTCCTGAGTGACTCATTTACTCTGAAAGACATTAATGAACCAGGTGGGTTTTTAAACAACAATCTTGCAGCCTTCATGGCCTTTTTCTTTGCCTGCAATTTAACTGATTTATTGAATTCAATTTCACAGGCTACCGCAGTAGGATTTGAACTCACAATCTCTTGAGATGTTAATCCATTGTGAAAATCTCTACACTATTTTACTTGACCTAATGACAGCAAGCAGTCTTCAATGTTCTTCCTACTCTTTGAGTCTCTTCTAGGGGAGACAGTTTTTTTATGTAATCATACCTCCTGTTCAGATTCTACAGCAACCAAAGTTGCATGACTTGAATGTCTTATCTGTTGTCGGCAAACAAAACCCTGTGGCAGATGTTGTTTCCAGAGGCAATAGCCTCTGGGAGAAACATATATTTTACAGTCTGGAATCCCTGTGGGATATGAGTTTTGAATTTGTTTCCGCTCCAGTCACCACCAGACTTGCTAACCTAATGATTGTTCAGCTTAACATTAATTTTTTTTTTTCTTCCTCATAACATCGTTCTCTGTAGTTCAGATAGTATTAGCTAAGCTTCAGGATCATTCATTAAATTAATAAGCCTCAAATGAGGCAAGATGTTAGAAGAATTATTTCTGCTCAATGGAATGATGGAGCTGCAAAACTGAGTCCCAGCAAAAAAAAAAATACGTACATTGATTCACTCCCTTGTAAAAGAACTGGTTAAATATCAGATTGAAAATGGGATTGAATGAGACTTGTTCCAATCCTGATTGTCTCGTGCAGTGGTTCTCTAACCACAGCAGATGTCCTTTTGGCAGGTTCTTGTTTTGCCCAGGTGGGGTGCTGGGAGAAGTTGGAAGCATCAGAATTGAGATTCTATTAACTGGAATAATGTTGGTACCATGGCGTGCAGCAATGCCCCTCTTGATTGATCGAATATGTGCCAGTCAAGCTTATGTTTTCTTTTAGGATTACATTATTGTTTTCAACAGCCTGTTCCCTTAGATTCTTCAGCATTCTTTCCATACCTTCATTTCCTATTGGCTGCCACCAATCTCACTCCCATTTTCCATTTAGGTACCACTATGCTACACTCAAACTTTATTCGCTGCAAATGCTTACCAACCTGAATCCACAAGCAGCCTTTGCCACAGACCATCACTCCTATGCTTATGGCTTGTCCTTAGCCTTGCCTTGGCTGCAGCATTGCTGAAATACATGAATGTGGCAGATTGTTCAATCTGAATTTATTTCTCAACTGAACAGTGATGAAATAAATAAATAAACATAATTAAAGAAAGAAAGTTGGGCTAACTGAGCTCCAAACTTAATTTTTTTATCACCATTCTTATCCAAGGAGCACAGAATAATTTAAAGAGAGAGAAGGACATCGAGAAGCAAATGCATTACAGTGGGTGGAAGAGTAAGGAGACAAAAAATCTTCAGCACCGGAAAAAGGATAGGCACAAACATTTCCTAAGTGGGCTGGCAAGGGAAAGTTAACCATTACCTCAACAACAACTTGCATTTATATAGCAGCTTTAATGTAGTACAACATCCAAAGGCACTTCACCAGTGTGTTACCAAAAAAATTGGACACCAGCCACACAGGGAGATATTCGGGCTGATGAGAGGCAGGTTTTAAGGAGTATCTTAAAGGAGGAGAGAGAGACAGAGAGACAGAGAGAAACAAAAACAAGAAATGCTGGAATCACTCAGCAGGTCTGGCAGCATCTGTGGAAAGAGAGAGAGGTTTATGGAAAGAATTCCAGAATTTAGTGCCCAGCCAGCCGAAGGCAGGGCCACCAATGGTGGAGCAATGAAGGTCAGGATGCACAAGAAGCCAAAACTGAAGGAGCATGGTGATCTTAGATGGTTGTACGACTGCAAGAGATTACAGAGATAGGGAGGGGTGAGCTCATGGAGGGATTTGAAAACAACGGGCTGCATTTTATTCTGGCAACGGGAGACCCCGCCTCAGCCCTCTGTCAGACCCCAAAAGCCATTTAACAGCTGGCAAGAAATTACCTGCCCACCATCCCTTTAAGAGACGAGCACCCACCTCCACAGTTGCCGACCAGTTGGAAGGCCGGCAGCACCACTGGGAGAAGAGATGACTGATTCTATTCCAGGAGGCTCTGCAGCATCGAAGAGAGTGAAGACCCTAGGACAGTTGAGTGGGGTCGAGATCGCCAAGGCTATTCAGGCATGCCCCAGTGATGGGGTGGGTGTTGGCTGGTGAGGGGTGTCTTCCCAGGGATAGCAATCAGGCTAGGGTCTCACAAAATGTATCCCCATTTGAAGACCTTAGTAGGTTTGTCTAAGAATTGCAAATTATTATTCTTCATTTACAAGAATAGTGAGTCAGCATTTGTATCTGCCACCCAATGTGACCTGGACTGGATAGTCATAATGAGTGATTACATTGCTGACATCCTTTTTTTTACATCTACAACAATACAGTATGAGCATATAGAAACAAGAAAAGGTCAATTTCTACAATTTATTCTCCATTAGTCATTCCTGTTTCAGATATTAAGTATTTTTGACCTTTTACCTGGTCCAAACCTGTATCTTTCTGCTGAATTAAGAACTGACTCAATTCTTTTAGGAACATTTTAACTGAGCCAGCTTTCAAAACACCAGGTGACGGTTTCTCCTACAACTGATGGAAGTCAAAATGTTCGATGTAGTGGATGAATTTACTGCTCAGTGGATCCGTTTAGAAAATGTACATAAAGGGGACAATGAATTTTTGTACATATTAAACAGTATTCAAATATTCATGAAGGAATAACTGAAATCTTGTGGGAGTTCTATCACTTGAACAAGCTGGGTTAGTGCCAGCTAGAAGTGAGGTCTGAAAATCAGTAGGCAGCAACTGAACGAATTGTTCCTTACTGTACTGATGTTATAATGACTCTGAATTTGTTGTGGCTTTTACTGCTTCTTAATGGAGTTACAATGGACTGGAACCCTATGGAAGTCTGTGATAGATATGTTATCCTTACAATTTGTGTTGACTGTTTCCAGAAAGTTACAATTGAAACACAAATCTGGCTTTGCCATTCCATTAAGCTACATTTTGACCAAATTTAATGCATGTAGTAGATATTATGGTTAATACCTTTTTCAGACAGACATGCATAGACATAAACATAAATGTGAACACAGCAATTATTATAGTGAACAGATATAGCAAACCATATTTGAACATTGTTTTCCTTGTTAATTTTTTGCAGTGTAAAAATAACAATATTTTCATCAAAATATCATTACTTTTGTGGTATACAGTGACTAAAATGCTGAAGTTATCTGGTATTGTGTGATTTTTGGACTTTCAGGGTCTATCTGCACAGTACATGGTGAAGTCCATCATAGAAAAAGTGTACATGAGAGCAGAACAAGCTGCATTGGCGATAAAAAAAATATTCATTTCTCAGCAACTATATGAAGTAGCTATATTCTGAATGAATAGTAAACAGGTCAGTATAATATGGATAGGAGAAATGCATGATATACATATATACGTAAACTATGCATTACTTCCAGAAATGTATACAATGTATGAACATACATAAATAGATGTCAAGCAGGAAAAGATCCCCTGGGTCATCAAGGTTGTCCCACAGTCATGATGCCTGGAGCTGCAATTCCAACACCACTTCCATTCACCACCCACGCCCCACCCTCCCACCCCCACCAACCCCCGTCAATTGCAAGAAACCATGTAATTTCCCAGGAGAGGCAAAATAAAACCTGGGCCAATATGGGAAAATTCCTCATCAACCCCCTCAGGTGATTAAAACCAGTCTAGGAGATCACATTGACCTTGCTGCTAACTGTTAATTCACTTACCTTTTACATGATGCCATCTCCAGAGATATCTACTGCAACAGGATCAGGTTTCTTGAATCATTATTGTCAAGGCAGTTATTATAGGTTGATGTGGCATGAAGAGATGAGGTTTCCACCAGTATTAATACTGCCTTTACCCAGCTTTCAATACTGAAATTTGTATTCTGTTGACGTTTGGGTGTGGGGAAATTCTTCAAACCTCATTAGAGACGATGGCATAGTGGTAACGTCACGTCAATAATCCAGAGACCCAGGCTAATTCCCTGGGGACATGGGTACAAATCCCACCATGGCAGCTAGTCGAATTTGAATTCAATTAATTAATTCAATTTATTAATAAAAATCTGGAATTAAAAGCAAGTTTCAGTATGCTGCCATGAAACTATCATCAATTATCGTAAAAACCCATCTGGTTCATTAATGTCCTTTAGGGAAAGAAATCTGCCATCCTTAGCTGGTCTGGCCTACATGCGACTCCAGACCCACAGCAATGTGTTTGACTCTTAACTGACCTCTGAAATGGCCGAGCAAGCCACTCAATTCAAGGGCAATTAGGGATGGGCAACAAACTCTGGCCTTGTCAGCAACGCATCCCATGATAGAATAAAAAATTTTAAAAATGGATTGCAAGCTACAAGCAAATGTTTTATTTTAAGATAGCTAGAGAGTGGAAATTTATTCTCTTATTATTTTAGATGTATAGTGCAATCCTTTGCTCTGAGTAACTTGATGTATGAATCATTCGGCATAAGAACTGATGAAAAACTGACAGGTATAAAATTCCACAGAACAATGGACCATCTTTGCTAAAAATGACTGTCGTTGCACATGTATTTACCAGACAGAAGTTTAGTTTTAATTTGTGAAATAAATTGAAGCAAATTAGCGAGCAGTTACCAGACTTTGGAGTTGGCAACCCTGTGGTGACAAGCATAGATATAAACTAGTGGGAAAAAAAGGTCTGCAATTTATTAAACATGCAAACCTCCTGTAAATATTGAAATTCCTCATTGTTAGTCCTTAACTCAATGAACAACTGCATCTTCAATTCTTTCACAGAATTGATGTTTATTTCAGTATAAACCAGCATAAATTTGTTATTACCTATCCTGGGAAAAATGTAGTCACAATCTTCTGATAGGACCATCATTTTTGTGCGTTATGAAATTTACTATCAGAGGCACACACACTGCTGCCCACAAATCTTTAATTTCCCTTGCTAGTGCTTTAAGTTTTGAACAAGAAATGATGCCTGTAACAACAGCAACTTGCATTTATATAGTATCTTTAAGTTAGTTAAAAATCCCAAGGCACTTTACAGGAATGCAATCAGACCAAAGTCAACACTGAGGCAAAGATCTTCATCTTTGGTGGGTGACTAAAAGTTTGGTCAAAGAGGTAAGTTTTAAGAAGCGTCTTAAGGGAGGAGAGAAAGGAGGAGAGGCAGAGAGGTTTAGGATGGGACTTTCAGAAATTTAGGGCCTAGACAGCTGAAGGAATGGCTGCCACTGGTGGAGGAAAGGGAATGGGGGATGCACAAGAAGCCAGAGTTGGAGAAACACAGCGTTCTTAGGGGTTTGTAGGACTGGAGGAGGTTACAGAGAAAGGGAGGAGTCAGGGAGGTCATGGAATGATTTGAAAATCAGGGTGAGAAATTTAAAACTGAGGAATTGGTGCACTGGTGGTCATTGTAGATCAGCAAGCACAGTGCAAAAGGTGAACGGGACTTGGCATGGCTTAGAATATGGGCCGCAGAATTTTGGACGTGATCAAGTTTATGGAGAGTGGCAGACTAGAGACTGGCAGGGGTGCATTGGATAGTTGAGTCTAGAAGTATCAAAAGCATGGATGAGGGTTTAAGCAGCAGATAAGGTAAGGCAGGGGTAGAGACAGGTGATATTATGGAGATGGAAGTGGGTGGTATTTATGGTGGAAAGAACATCATGTTAGAACCTCAGCTCAAATAGGACTTTAGGGTGGCGAACAGTCTGGTTTAACCTGAGACAATAGACAGGAAGGTGGTTGGAATTGGTAGTGAGGGAATAGAGTTCATGGCAGGGTCTGAAGTCTCTGGCTTTGGTCTTCCCAATGTTCAACTGGAAAAAATTGCAGCTTATTTAGGACTGTATATCTGAAAACAAACAGGCATTGGAGGGTGGTGGTGAGGTAGAGGCAGTTGTCATCAGAATACATGTGGAATCTGATGTCATGTCTTCCGATAATGTCGCCAAGGGACAGCATGTAAATAAGAATTGGGGGGGGGTGGTGTGGCTGAGGCTAGATACTTATGGAACCCCAGAAGTAACCATGCAAAGGTGATAAGAAAAGCCATTGCAAAAGATTTTCTGGCTACGACTGAGTAGGTAAGAGTATAAACAGGCAAAGGCAATCCCACACTGTTGCACAATGGAAAAGAGGTGTTGGAGAAGGATGGTACAATCAACCACATCAAAGGCTGACTGGTTGAGAAGGATGAGGAGGGAGTGTGCACAATGTTCACAGTCACAAAGAATATCAATTGTGACTGATTAAAACCATTCAGTGCTGTGGCATGGGTGGACACCATGGAGAGGTTCAGACATGGAGCTGCGTGAAAGACAGGCACAGATTTGAGAGGTGTTAACAACTTCAAGAACTTTGGAAAGGAAAGTTGGAGATGGGGCAGAAGCTGGTAAGGAGAGATGGGCCAAAGGTGAGTTTTTTCAGGAGGGAGTTGATTATAACAGATTTGAAATGGTATAGACTGTGCCTGAGGAGAGGGAACTGTTTACAATGTCATCTAGAGAGGGAGTCAGGAAGGGAATTTGGATGGTTGGTAGTTTATTGGGATGTCAGGGTGGCTTGCTAGGCTAGCTTTCATGGCACATCTCCAGTTGCCCTCAAAAGGTGGTGATGGCCTGCCTTCTTGAAGGACTGTTAGCAGTTTGATACAACTGAATGGCTTGCTGTTAAGAGTTAAGAGTTAACCATGTTTGTGTGAGACTGGAGTCACATATAGGCAAGAACAACAAGCTTTGTTCCTTAAAAGACATTACTGAACCAGTAACAACAATCCGACAGCTTCATGGTCACTTTTATTGATTCCGTATCTCAATGATAAAATTTGAATTAATGTTCTCTGCATTATTAGTCCAAACCTTTGGATTACTAGTCCAGTAACGTAACTACAACATTACCGTACCACCTGTGCCCTCCCCAGCCACAGAAATTTTGGAATAATTGGAAATCTGTTGATATTGTTCATTCACCATGGCTGTCAAGCAAGAAAATAAAATGTTGCTGGTGATAACAGTGTTCTCAGTTAATGACAGTGAAAGAACCACATACAAAAAAGAAAAATCATTCTGTGATTGATTTGCCCCACAGTGCTGGAGCATGGATTTCCAAGGGGATTTCTTACATACAACTCATATCCCTCTGGACAAATACAGAGACCCTCAAGTTGTTTCTATATATTCTGAAATTCTCTTCAATTTCTAGAAAGGTATCATGTTGTATCATGAATAAAATTATATCCCATTTGAGAAGATGGTAGGTGCTTCAGGGATAGACTCCAAATAGTTCCAGAGATGTAGAGGAAAGGATAGCGAAGATGATTCTCGACAGGGGCGAGAGTAACAGGGTAGTTGTTATGGGGGACTTTAACTTTCCAAATATTGACTGGAAATACTATAGTTCGAGTACTTTAGATAGGTCAGTTTTTGTCCAGTGTGTGCAGGAGGGTTTTCTGACACAGTATGTAGACAGGCCAACCAGGGGCGATGCCACATTGGATTTGGTACTGGGTAATGAACCCGGCCAGGTGTTAGATTTAGATGTAGGTGAGCACTTTGGTGATAGTGATCACAATTCGGTTAGGTTTACCTTAGCGATGGGCAGGGACAGGTATATACCGCAGGGCAAGAATTATAGCTGGGGGAAAGGAAATTATGATGCGATTAGGCAAGATTTAGGATGCGTAGGATGGGGAAGGAAACTGCAGGGGATGGGAACAATCGAAATGTGGAGCTTATTCAAGGAGCAGCTACTGCGTGTCCTTGATACGTATGTACCTGTCAGGCAGGGAGGAAGTTGTCGAGCGAGGGAGCCGTGGTTTACTAAAGAAGTTGAAGCGCTTGTCAAGAGGAAGAAGAAGGCTTATGTTAGGATGAGACGTGAAGGCTCAGTTAGGGCGCTTGAGAGTTACAAGCTAGCCAGGAAGGATCTAAAGGGAGAGCTAAGAAGAGCAAGGAGAGGACACGAGAAGTCATTGGCGGATAGGATCAGGGAAAACCCTAAGGCTTTCTATAGGTATATCAGGAATAAAAGAATGACTAGAGTTAGATTAGGGCCAATCAAGGATAGCAGTGGGAAATTGTGTGTGGAATCAGAGGAGATAGGGGAAGCGTTAAATGAATATTTTGCGTCAGTATTTACAGTAGAGAAAGAAAATGTTGTCGAGGAGAATACTGAGATTCAGGCTACTAGGCTAGATGGGATTGAGGTTCACAAGGAGGAGGTGTTAGCAATTTTGGAAAGTGTGAAAATAGATAAGTCCCCTGGGCCAGATGGGATTTATCCTAGGAATCTCTGGGAAGCTAGGGAGGAGATTGCAGAGCCTCTGTCCTTGATCTTTATGTCGTCATTGTCGACAGGAATAGTGCCGGAAGACTGGAGGATAGCAAATGTTGTCCCCTTGTTCAAGAAGGGGAGTAGAGACAGCCCTGGTAATTATAGACCTGTGAGCCTTACTTCGGTTGTGGGTAAAATGTTGGAAAAGGTTATAAGAGACAGGATTTATAATCATCTTGAAAAGAATAAGTTCATTAGCGATAGTCAGCACGGTTTTGTGAAGGGTAGGTCGTGCCTCACAAACCTTATTGAGTTTTTCGAGAAGGTGACCAAACAGGTGGATGAGGGTAAAGCAGTGGATGTGGTGTATATGGATTTCAGTAAGGCGTTTGATAAGGTTCCCCACGGTAGGCTATTGCAGAAAATACGGAAGTATGGGGTTGAAGGTGATTTAGAGCTTTGGATCAGAAATTGGCTAGCTGAAAGAAGACAGAGGGTGGTGATTGATGGCAAATGTTCATCCTGGAGTTTAGTTACTAGTGGTGTACCACAAGGATCTGTTTTGGGGCCACTGCTGTTTGTCATTTTTATAAATGACCTGGAAGAGGGTGTAGAAGGGTGGGTTAGTAAATTTGCGGATGACACTAAGGTCGGTGGAGTTGTGGATAGTGCCGAAGGATGTTGTAGGGTACAGAGGGACATAGATAGGCTGCAGAGCTGGGCTGAGAGATGGCAAATGGAGTTTAATGCGGAAAAGTGTGAGGTGATTCACTTTGGAAGGAGTAACAGGAATGCAGAGTACTGGGCTAATGGGAAGATTCTTGGTAGTGTAGATGAACAGAGAGATCTTGGTGTCCAGGTACATAAATCCCTGAAGGTTGCTACCCAGGTTAATAGGGCTGTTAAGAAGGCATATGGTGTGTTAGCTTTTATTAGTAGGGGGATCGAGTTTCGGAGCCACGAGGTCATGCTGCAGCTGTACAAAACTCTGGTGAGGCCGCACCTGGAGTATTGCGTGCAGTTCTGGTCACCGCATTATAGGAAGGATGTGGAAGCTTTGGAAAGGGCGCAGAGGAGATTTACTAGGATGTTGCCTGGTATGGAGGGAAGGTCTTACGAGGAAAGGCTGAGGGACTTGAGGTTGTTTTCGTTGGAGAGAAGGAGGAGGAGAGGTGACTTAATAGAGACATATAAGATAATCAGAGGGTTAGATAGGGTGGATAGTGAGAGTCTTTTTCCTCGGATGGTGATGGCAAACACGAGAGGACATAGCTTTAAGTTGAGGAGTGATAGATATAGGACACATGTCAGAGGTAGTTTCTTTACTCAGAGAGTAGTAGGGGCGTGGAACGCCCTTCCTGCAGCAGTAGTCGGCTCACCAACTTTAAGGGCATTTAAGTGGTCATTGGATAGACATATGGATGAAAAGGGAATAGTGTAGGTCAGATGGTTTCACAGGTCGGCGCAACATCGAGGGCCGAAGGGCCTGTACTGCGCTGTAATATTCTAATTCTAAAAAAAAAGATTCAGGCTGCACCTCAAGATTGTGAAGGGCAGTGACCTTTCAAAACCTGTTGTTTCAACAATCATCTTCACAACCTTATATCAGTCAACACCACAGAACAACAGGAACTAAAGTCATTATCCAAATGTCAATCCATTGGGTGCCTTGGATTAAGTGCTCATTTTTTTGTTATTCAATCATGGGATATGAGTGTCACTGGCAAGGCCAGCATTAGTCGCCCATCCCTAATTGCCCTTGAGAAGGTGGTGCTGAGCCATATTCTTGAACTGCTGCAGTCCATGTGGTGTAGGTACACCCGCAGTGCTGCTCGGGAGAGAGTTCCAGGTTTTTAACCCAACGACAGTGAAGGACCGTCAATATAGTTCCAAGTCAGGATAGGGTGTGGCTTGGAGGGAAAGTTGCAGTTGGTGGTGTTCCAGGCATCTGCTGTCCTTGTCCTTCTGGCTGGTAGAGGTCGGAGGTTTGGAAGGTGCTGTCTAAGGAGCCTTGGTGCTTTGCTGCAGTGCATCTTGTAGATGGTACACACTGCTGCCACTGTGTGTTGGTGGTGGAGGCAGTGGTGGATGGGGTGCCAATCAAGCAGGCTGTTTTGTCCTGGATGGTGTCGAGTTTCTTGACTGTTGCAGTCACACTCATCCAGGAAGGTGGGGAGTGTTCCATTACACTCCTGACTTGTGCCTTGTAGATGCTGGACAGGTTTTGGGGAGTCAACAGGTGAGTTGCGTGCTGCAGAATTCACAGCCTCTGACCTTCTCCTGTAGCCACAGTATTTATATGGCTGGTTCAGTAAAGTTTCTGGTCAATGGAAACCCCCAGGATGTTGATGGTGGGGGATTCAGCAATGGTAATGCCTTTGAATGTCAAGGTGCGATGGTTAGATTCTCTCTTGTTGGAGATGGTTATTGCCTGGCACTTGTGTGGCACAAATGTTACTTGCCACTTATCAGCCCAAGCCCCAATGTTGTCCAGGTCATGTTGCATGTGGACATGGACTGATTCAGTCTCTGAGGAGTCGCAAGTGGTACTGCACACTGTGCAAACATCAGTCAACACCCCTACTTTGACTAAATTTGCTGCAACCCTTCTACCTCATACAACTGTCTATTCTAGTTCCTTCTTTCCTTCCCTCGCATGTTGGTTTCTTCACTTTGGACCTCTTGTTTTGCAGTTACTGCCATCTTCTCATTCTGCTTTATCTCCCTCAAATACCTATTTTATACATTCATTCATATCTAGGTTGTTCCTCTCTTACTCCTATATAACCTTGTACTCGTTCTTTATCAGATCACTTTCTCTCCTACACAGGATTATGCATACCTGGAAAGAGACTCATGAATGAAAGTTCAATCAGATCCTCACCTTCTATCTGCCTGCACTCTAGGATACCATTCCCTTATTCAAATAATTATACGTGTGATTTTAAATTTTCCATTTTGTATTTTATAAAATCCAGGTAATTCCACAAAACATGACTGAACTGCCCAGCAGAATGTATAGGATCAGTTTAAAATAATGTTTTAAACCTTAAAGAAGTTTTTTTTTAATTACGATATATTTCTAGAGATTTCTAGAAGTGCCCATTGTATGAGGGGGATGGTAGTGTCGTGGTAGTTACTGAAGCAGTAATCTAGAGGCCCTGACTAATGCGCTGGGGACATGAATTCAACTCCCACAATGGCAGCTGAATTAAATAATAAATCTGGAATTAAAAGGTAGCCTCAGCAATGGTGACTATGAAACTGCTAGATTGTCACTAAAAATACATCGGGTTCAGTAATGACCTTTAGGAAAGGAAATCTACCGTCCTTACTCGGTCTGGCCTACATGTGACCCACAACCATGTGATTGACTCTTAACTGCTCTCTGAAATGGTCTAGCAAGCTATTCAGTTGTACCAAACTGTTACAGAAAAGTCAAATAAGAATAAAACCAGACGGATCACCCTGTCCACCAACCCTGCAAAGTCCTCATTGACAATGTTGAAAACGCTCGTCCCTTTAATTAACCAGGACTTATTTCAGAATTAATAGAGAGCAGGTGATGCTCATTACAGTTTGTATTTAGGATTGGGTTTTTCCCCAGTCAGGGAGTTACTTCTGGACAGGGAGTCAGTCCAGAAGGAAAGAGTGGAAACTGGTATTTGTACTGAACTATGGATTGAGAATAAAACAGTTGTGGATCAGAGACTGTCTCCTGCTTCCTGATTTTGGTGAATGGATATATCTGCCAATTGACCACTCCTCATGAACATTTGGGGACTTATGCCAAAATTGGGAGAGCTGTCTCACAGACTAGTCAAATAACGGCCTGACATAGTCATCCTCATAGAATCATACCCTACACAATGTCCCAGATACCTTCAACACCATTCCTGGGTATGTCCTGCCCCACTGGCACAGTGGTGCACAGTCCGGATGGAGTTGCCCTGGGAGCCATCAACATTGACTCCGGACCCCATGAAGTCTCATGGCATCAAGTCAAAAATGAAACTTCCTGCTGATTACCACCTATCACCCTCCCTCAGCTGATGAATTTGTGCTCCTCCATGTTGAACACCACTCGGAAAAAACACTGAGGATGGCAAGGGTACAGAATGTACTCTGGGTGGGGGGACTTCAATGCCCATCACCAAGAATGGCTCAGTAGCACTATCACTGGCTGAGTCCTGCAGGACATAGCTGCTGGACTGGGCCTGCAGCAGGTGCTGAGTGACCCAACAAGAGGGGAAAAACCTGCTTGACCTCATCCTCACCAACCTACCTGTTGCCGATGCATCTGTCCATGATAGTATTGGTCAGAGTGATCACTGCACAGATCCACATTCACACTGAGGATACCATCTATCATGTTGTGTGGCACTACCAACATGTTAAATGGGATAGTTTGAGAAGAGATCTAGCAGCTCAAAACTGGGCATCCATGAGGCATGGTGGACCATTGTATTCAACCACAATCTGTAACCTCATGGCCCAGCATTTCCCTAACTCTATCATTACCATCAAGCCAGGGGATCAACCCTAGTTCAATGAGGAGTGCAGGAGAGCATGCCAGGAGCAACACCAGGTAAGCCTAAAAATGAGGTGTCAGTCCGATGAAGTTACAACACAGGGCTACTTGTGTGCTAAACAGCAGAAGCAACATGCAATAGACAAAGCTAAATGATCCCACAACCAACGGATCAGATCAGAGCTCTGCAGTCCTGCTCATCCAGTCATGAACGGTGGTGGATAATTAAACAACGAACCGGAGGAGGCTCCACAAACACCCCATCCTAAATGATGGGGGAGCCCAGCACATCACTGCAAAAGACAAAGCTGAAGCATTTGCATCCATCCGCAGCCAGAAGTGCCAAGTGGATGATCCATCTCGGCCTCCTCCTGAGGTCCCCAGCATCACAAATGCCAGTCTTCAGCCAATTCAATTCAATCCACATGATATCAAGAAACAGCTGAAGGCACTGGATACTGCAAAGGCTATGGGTCCTGACAATATCCTGACTGTAGTACTGAAGACTGTGGTGCAGGACTCGCTGCACCCCTAGCCAAGTTGTTCCAGTGCAGCTACAGCACTGGCATCTACCCGGCAATGTGGAAAATTGCCCAGTTATGTCCTGTCCACAAAAAGCAGGACAAATCCAAACTGGCCAGTTACCGCCCCATCAGTCTACACTCGATCATCAGCAAAGTGATGGAAGGTGTCGTCGACAGTGCTATTAAGGGGCACTTACACAGCAGAGCCTGCTCAGTGATGCTCAGTTTGGGATCCGCCAGGGCCACTCAGCTTTGGACCTCATTACGGCCTTGGTCCAAACAAGAGGTGAGGTGAGAGTGACTGGTCTTGACATCAAGGCAGCATTTGACCGAGTGTGGCATCAAGGAGCCCTAGCAAAATTGAAGTCAATGGGAATCGGGGTCAGCTCTCCACTGGTTGGAGTCATACCTAGTACAAAGGAAGATAGTTGTGATTGTTGGAGGCCAAACATCTAAGCCCCAGGACATCATTGCAGGAGTTCCTCAGGGTAGTGTCCTAGGGCCAACCACTTTCAGCTGCTGCATCAATGACCTTCCCTCCATCATAAGGTCAGAAGTGGGGATGTTCGCTGATGATTGCACAATGTTCAGCACCATTCCTCAGATACTGAAGCAGTCCGTGTAGAAATGCAGCAAGACCTGGACAATATCCAGGCTTGGGCTGATAAGTGACAAGTAACATTCGTGCCACACAGGTACAAGGCAATGACTATCTCAAACAAGATAGAATCTAACTATCTCCCCTTGACATTCAATGGCAACACCATCACTGAATCCTCCATTATCAACATCCACAGAGTTACCATTAACCAGAAACTTAACTGGACCAGCCATATAAATACCGTGACTACAAGAGTAGATCAGAGGCTAGGAATTCTGCAGTGAGTAACTCACCTGCTGAATCCCCAAAACCTGTCTGTGATGTCCTCGGGACTTGAGTGAGGTTTACCCAAGTTTGGTATAGGATATGAGTCAAAGATGGAGAGACAAAGAGTGCAGCAGCTGAACACAAAGATTTCTCCTTTTATTCTGGCTCAGTTTCACTTTCTCTTTGCTAGCCTGTGTGTTCTACAGCAGCATTTAGAGTACACAATGCATATTGCAATTTCAAAACACTATTAAAATACTACAACACTACATTGTCCACCATCTACAAGGCACACGTCAGGAGTGTGATGAAATACTCTCCACTTGTTTGGATAAGTGCAGCTCCAACAACACTCAAGAAGCTTGACACCATTCAGGACAAAGCAGCCCGCTTGATCGGCACCCCATGCACCACCTTAAACATTCATTCCCACCACCAAGGTGCACAGTGAAAGCAGTGTGTGCCATTTACAAGATGCACTGTGACAACCTGTCAAGACTCCTTCAAGAGCACTTTCCAAACGCGCGACCTCTGCCACCTAGAAGGACAAGGGCATCAGACGCATGGGAACACCACCATCTGCAATTTCCCCTCCAAGTCACACATCATCCTTACTTGGAACTATATCGCCTTTCCTTTACTGTCACTGGATCAAAAACCTGGAACTCCCTTCCGAAAAGCATTGTGGGTATACCTACACAACATGGACTGCAGCAGTTATAGAAAGCAGCTCACCACCACTTTCTCAAGGGCAATTAGGGGTGGGCAACAAATGCTGGCTTTGCCAGCGATGCTCATATCCTATGAAAGAATAAAAAAAATCCCTATAACTGAACTACTTACCAATAATTCAGTTGGTGACTGCATAAAAATAATTTAATTTTATGTAGTTTAGTTCCTTCATTTACAATTATTTATCAATGTCTTTTCCAATGCAAAGCATCTGAATATATATTAAACATTTTTGATATTTAAATTTAAATGATCAATCAATTGTTTTCTGAATCCTTGGAAAAAGTTGTTGAATGTTTATGCCAACAGAGGGCAGTTGAAGGCCACTAAACGCTGTGAGAAAGGGAGACTGCAGAGAGACATAGCCACCATAGGAAAACATTGCTGCGCTGGACAATTACACTCCAGGGACCAGGTTCTGAAATGCATTTGCAATCAGTTTATCATCATAATTATTCATTCCAGTCATTAGTGATGACCGTTTACGCCGTGACCTTATTCTGAAAAATGTTCCCAAACCTTTTGGTCCTGATACGGCAATTTACCTCTTGTAGTTACTGTAGATGGTTTGATCATTGATAATGAATAACAAAGAGACTGTCAAATATACACTTTACAGCTATTGTGGAAATGCTTCATAATTGGGTAGTTAAGGAAATCATGGAAAAGAGTACAAAACAGCTATAAATAATTTAATTACCATTTCTATGAGGACTTTTTTAGACTCAACTCAGAGCTGACTCAATGTCTATTACGAAAGAAACTATAATCTGAGATGCAACTAATTGCAGTACTTGTGGTACAGCACTCTATCGCACTCCTAAGCTGGGTGTCAAAAAAGGCTTGCCACCTGATAAGTGATCCTTCTCTCACTTCCAGCCTCTTTCTGTCTATTACAACTTTTCCTGTATCTCTCTGTTTTATTGATATTACTAGAGGCACTGCTTCTCTGAGTTTTCTGAACTCTCCTCTTCCTCCTATAAGCTTCCACCTCCCTGCATCTGTCTTAATGGGTTGGATTTAGTGGAGGCAGCAGGGATCCTGCCACTGAGGCCAAAAGCTGGGGACAATCCCGTTTCAGCGGGTGGCCGGACCGGAGGCTTCATTTTGCCGATTGCAGCCAATTAAATGGATGCTGCCGGGGCTGCCATCCCTATTAAAGACAGGGGCCCGCCCAAAAGAGTTGATGGCCCAATCAGAGAGCAGTAGCTCTGCTGATTCAGCAGCGCCACTGTTAGCAGTGGTTACTTCTTGGGCTGCACCTGGAGGATGAGGATGCATCGATGGCCATGTGCCCTCAAAATCAGGTGAGTGAGGTCTGGGAGCACAGAGGCGAGTCAGGCTGGCCCCAATGAGGGGATGGGTGGTCACTGAGGGCAGGCAGTGCTACAGGGGCCCTCTCCATGGGCCAAAGTGTGCCCAAAAAGGAGGGCCCCCCTCCTGAGCCTGCTGGAAGGCTACCAGAGTTTACCTGGCAGTCTCCCCACATGACAGCAGGACCCCAGCCACTGGTAAAATGCCAGTGGAGGTGGGAAGAGGCCCTTAATTGGCCACTCAAGTGGCTCCATTGGGACCCAGGTGGGCAGGCTGTCTGCCAGCATTCCCACCACTGGCAAAATGGCACAGTGGCAGGAAGACATCAGGCATGCCACCCAATGCCTTCCCATGCCATTTTGCCAGCCTTCCAACCTCCTAGCCCATCCCCAAAGGGCTGGTAAAATTCAGCCCAATGTGTTGCAAATGAAACTTACTGCACTTCTTCCCACTCTAATACATTCTTTCTCAGGATGCCAAAATTGTAGACCCCCTCCTTCGACATGTCAGGCCTTTAAAATCTAAAGTTATTGCCTTCCGCAACTTACAAAGGCTTCTCCAACAGTACTTTCTAAACCTTCATCACCTCAAAGGACAAGGGTAACACACGCATGGGAACACCACCACCTGCAAGTTCTCCTCCAAGCCACAAGCCATCCTGACTTGGAAGTATATCACCGCTGGGTCAAAATCCCTACCAGCACTCTGGGTGTACCTACACCGAAGGACTGCAACAGTTCAAGAAGGCAGCTCACCACCACATTCTCAAGGGAAATTTGGGATGGGCAATAAATGCCAGCCTTGCCAGAAATGGTCACATCCCAAGAATGAATAAAAAAAATTAACCCACTATTTCCTGTTCACCTTGTCTTCTCTATCCTTTTCAGTTTAGTGATGTCTTGCACTATTATCCTTAGGCTTTCAATTGGGTTTCTTAATGTCAAAGAAGTAAAAGATAGATACTTAAATACATTAGCAATGTTTAGTTTCACAACATTGTGAACTGTGTGAGATTAATTCCGATACATCACACTATGTACTTTTGAGAGATGCATTCTACTTAATCTCAAATATCTTGCACGATCTTATTTAAAGGATAATGACATGCTGATCATTTTGAAGGTAGAATGCCCACTAAATTAATCATGTATCATGGGATCTTTGTCTTAAAATGCAATCTAACTCTGGCTATTGAATTTCTTCTGCAACTTTCATCATAAGCACATTTTCTATTAGATAACATCTTTGAAAAATGGTATTCTTTAAATGTCTAGTGCTGAATATTACAAAGTTAAATTACAGGAATGCTTGCAACTGGTAAACACATCATTCATAGTCGAGGGGTAGAAATAGAGATAAAAAGAAAAAGCACAAGTGCTGGAAATGCAAAATAAAAACACAAATTGCTGGAAATGCACAGCAAGGCTATCAGTATCTGAAAGAGAAAGCCAAACTTTTGCATTTCAGGTATAATCCTTTCTAAGAACACATGGATTAGAAATTGGAACCTTTTCAAACACAGAATCGTCATCACTTTCAGAACGCATGCTTGATCACGTGGATGCAGATAAAGCCCCAAAATGCTCGCAAGGCAAAATTTGAATGGATTAGGTGAACTGCAGCACTACCTGCGCTGTAGCTAGCCAGCATAACTTATGTGGGGAGGTGGAGGTGGGGCATGAATACAGAGCATTCCTAACAACATTTAAAAGCTGTCTGCTCTTCTTAAAGGGGAGAAGCTTTTAACTGCAGGCAACTGGAAGTCAACTTCTGTACATGGCAGGTAAAATAGAAGCTGCAAGGACTCCTCCCTCATTGAAACCCTCACACACTCAGCATAAAGAATTGCTGCTGCTTTCAGTAGCTACTTATCTCTTTCTGCTAACTGATGCCACTAATTCCTAACCCTTTCCCCTCTTATTTTTATTGTGAAAAACTTAATAGAGACAGCAGACGAAGAAGAAATGTCACTTTGCCTTAACCTTGCAGGCACCAGCACAGAGATAAGCAGCCCAGGTAGCTCAGAGGGTAGGCTATAGGTGCCTGAATTGGAAGATCCACACAGTGCTAGACACAGGAGTAAGGGCAGGGAGATAGGACAACCCAGGAACCAGGTGACAGGTGAAAGAGCTGGTATCATAGCCCTACTGCAGAGGTGCTGATGAAGATTTTGAAGGCCCACCATACATCAAAAGATTGATGGCAATCCAAAAAGACTTTCTAAGTGAACTTTCCTGCCAGCAAACTTGTGCACAATATTGGGGAACTTGGAAGAGTCCAGCTCAAACTTGTGTGGTGTCTTGGCACATGCAAGAACTTGCAGTCAATTATGGAGCACTGTGAGGACTGCAGGGGGTCCGACAGAGTTGGAGCATCAGGCTGCAGCTCTGACAGCTTTAATGCAAGCTCAGATGATTGCCATCTTAGCCCTGGGGCCCAGCATCTGCTCAGGGTTACAAAGCAACCAATCCACTGTAAGGAGGCAGATTGGTCATTGAAAACTTTTAAGAAGGCTGCATGCTTCCATTTTTACACAGTTTCTATTCTTAACCCATGTTGGCTGGTATTCCAGGGCCTCAGGAAGCCCAGCAGGTAAAAGGAGGCAAAAAGGGCTGAATCCATGAGGTGAGTACCTTTACAGTACTGCTTGTCAGCAGGAGGAGCAGGAGTTTTCTTTCCTTTGTATCTGACCTATAAACACTCCCCCATCTCCATGATTTCCCCTGAAGCCCTCCATCAGCAACCCTCTCACAATCTCTGACCCCACCGTGATCACCAAAACCCCATCATTGAATCTCCCCTATCAATGGCCCCTGATCTCCGCAATTTCTGACTTTCCTCTTGACCCCTCCATATCGGCTTTCCCCAAACCCCTGATCTGCAACCCCCCCATGATCTCTCTCTGACCCCCACAATTTTTAACCCTTCCCCCCCAAGATCAGCCCCAAGCCTCCCAACCTTGCTGTACCCACCAACACTTCCTGGTAATCTCCACCCTAACAACCACAAACCGTACCTGTTCTTGGGCTGCAGCCTGGTGCCGCATGATTTTCTTGCCAGGAAATTGCCTGTGGTCACAGTTGAGTTGGACACTCAGCAGACAGAATCTTTTCTAGTTGTAGACAATTCCTAGTTTCTATAAGGAGCATAAGGTGCTAAGTGCAATCTAATACTCCTTGCACTGTGAAAATTCAAGAATTCTGGAAAATCCAAAAGTGCTTTTTGTTGCTAGGGAGCTGTTCCTTTGCTGTTCCTTCCTTTGCCCTGGCCTAGCAGCCACTGCAGCTCTGTACTGTCCTATTGGTGCTGCTGCTCTCCCTCCTCATTGGGCAGCCTCAAAGGTAACCCAAGTTACATCACCATATTACAAGACGGTGCTGAAGTTGATGCTAATAAAGACTGTAGTACCCTTCAGAATCATTTGCCAGAACTACTGGACATCCAAGTAAACTATAAAACTCACCTTAATGTAGCTGAGGATCCACTTAAATATCACTGCAGCAGCCTTCTTACTGACTATCAGTGCCATGTTTTCCTGGGCGGTGTTAGAAATTAACAAATCAGGTGCTCCCAGAGACCTGTTTCACAAACGGGCCCTGATTCAGACACAGGACCCTTACTAACATATTTTAAATGAGGCTAGCGTTTGATTCAGGCGATCGTAGGGAGACTTGGTGCACAACACATTACACAGCAAAATTTGTCATTTATGCCTATTTTCGATCCGGAAAGTGGGCGAAACACAATCCAATTTCTCCTCCAATGTATTCAAGGTAAGTTGCTGAAATGCAGACTCATCATTGCCTATTTATGTACAAAACCATCACTTTTTAAAAAATACTTTGTTACAAACTGACATCACATAAAAGAAAAACAAGTTGGAAAGGCTAGGATTTTCCAGTGGCTTCTGAACCCCGTCAGGCTCAAATGGGGGTCAGAAGCTTGCACTGTGTGGGAAACAGTCACTCACCTGTGGTTTTCTCTGAGTGGCCAGAGGGCAGGCTCACCATCCAATTAAAGACAGCAGGCAGGCCTTCGAAGCTGGAGGGCTAATGGGAGACCTTCCAGCTTGAAAGCAGCAGTAGAATGCCATGGCAGTTAAGTGAGAGAGAAGGTGGCTCAAAATGGAGGCACCATCTCCAATTTTTTAAAGTTTGAAGCAAAAAAAAAGGCCTTTGCAGCTGGGCCACCACTGCCAGAGGAGGATCCCTCAACAGGGTAACCTGCAGCTGCTGTTGAACTCAGGCAGGCAGGGAGTGTCTCTCAGCCCACTGGGAGCGTTAGCCCTCTGCTCTGCCATCAGGTGGCCCCCTCCAGGCAGGTAGACTGTCCCCTGCTGCCTGCGGGGACCTGGAGGCCTACTGGAAAACCCCAGTCAGCCTCCTTCAATAGGCCTTTAATTACTACAATTGACTACCTACTGCTTGGGGGTGGGATGGAGCTGGGGAACCAACACCTTGGTCGATGTCGCCAGTCTGCCTCCGTTACTGACCCTGGTGGGGGCTAAAAGCCCCTCCCCAGAATCTTTTCCTACTTCAGCTTAAAATCTAATGGTTGTTACATCAGGGCAGAAACAATCGATGCTTGATGCATATTTTATCAAGGAGACAATTGCTATGTTTTATTTTAGCGCAAAAAAAATTGCATGTTGCTCAAATAGGTTACACATGTCTTCATGAAATTGTTGACAATAGTTTACCATTACTGTGTGTAGAAAAAGAATGATAATAATCTGTCAAACCTCAATCTCCTGCAATGGATCTCAGAAGCTTCTGGATAAAAAGCACTCTCTCTGGAATTGCTTTCTCGTTGCGATGTTGGCAGGCACTTCATTTTTTCTTTCTGTTTTTTATGTAATTGAATGGAATGAACTGTATTTTTAGTGGTGGAGCTATTATGAGTTATACACGCTGTATGATTTTCAGAATTGGACAAAAGATAATCATATTCTAATTACTTAATTTATGAATGTACAAAATTAAGAATTTTGGAAAAACATTGCTGAGAATGCTTGACATGCAAAGTTGCTGTACTTGGTATGTTACTGAAATTCCTGCGATGCTTTAAAAACACTTCAATATAGTTTCTATTGTCTTACAAGGTAGTTTGTCTGCGAACAAGTTCAATTATTGGAAAAGCTATGAACAGTCTGCATGAAAACTCCTTGAATGGCTGCTATACTAGTCGATGAAACCAACTCACTGTAGGTGAGAAGTTACAGCAGCAGATTCTTTTTTGTAATTTGTTTTTGCACTCTCCTTCCCACAAAGTACCACAGATAATAGCAATGAGATGAACATCCAAATTATCTGTTTTGCTGATGTTTGTTGTATGCTGAAGTTTGAGAATTACTCTTCTTCATCTTGTACCATGGGATCTTTAATACCCACCTGAATAATCAGTTTGACATCTTATTAAGTCTGGAGTGGGACTTGAACCCTCTACTTTCTGAGTCAGAGACAAGAATACTAACATTGATTTAAACTGGCATTTAACTGAGTACACATTTTGCATTGAATTTAGGTCTTTCTTGGTCTGCATGGCTCAACTATTTATGGTTCATTGAGCTTAATTTTGTTTTATTTTATTCATTTAATTGTTATTATCCAACAGGGTATAGTGATTATTGAAGAGTTGAGGAATTGCATGCTAGGATGTGGGCCTATGAACGAATGGTAAGATACCAATCTTTGGGTAATTTAAGGAAACAGCATGAAGTGGGTGCACCATGTAAATGTTGGGTATTACCAGACAGGGAATCGACAATCAGATTGTGAGTTGTCCAATGCTGTTCAGTATTTGATTACATTGGAAGAAATCTTGAATAATTCCTCACTGGCCTCTTAGCTATGGAATGGTGCACAAGAGGGAAGAAAAACATGCACATACATTTCTCCAAAACATTTCAACATGTTCCAACAATGAATTACTTAAGCAGCAAAAGAAAACACAAATCCATAGGCCCTGTAATCCAATGCAAAGAGTTGCACCAATGCATCTGGAGCTATATCAGACAATGCTCTGCAGTGCTGAATCTGCCAATTTTGTGTTTCAGCTAATTTGATATTGGAGGAAATCAAGGGCAAAACCTGTAGTCGTTTCTCATCAAACTTTCAGTAGCATTCGGGTTCAGAAGTTTTTCATTTCCTTTAGTGTAAACTAACATTTCAAACAATTTTCTCATTCCAACTTACCCCTGCTACATTTCTAGCATAAACAAGGATATTTGTGCCCGCAGCACCATTGGCCCCATTCAAATACATTTAAGTTAGGTGGCTGGGGAATTCAGCTAACCGGACTTGGAAGGGCCAAGTCACATTGAAAATTTGGCGGAAAACTGGCAGAAATGCCTACCATACTAATCTATTGCCCTGGAAAATAAGATGTCCCAATTTTGTGCTGATGAAATGTCAAAAATAACATGGAAATTTGAGGTCTTAATAGTTTTTGTGAAAAAGGATAGACAGTTAGGTTTAACCAGTCAGATATGTTCAATATATTAACTTCACCCATCTGCTCTTTCAGCATATTCCTCAATTTCTATTACCCTTTGAGTGAAGAACCTGTTTCAAGCAAGGAGCAAAGTAAGACATTTCCTGATTTTTAATCTAAATTTGAATTGTCTAGCCCAGTTAACAATTATTCCAGATCAGTTTCATAATCTTGGAAACTTTGTTGAATCACCTCAGGCTACATTTCTTTAGAAGAGGCTCTAATGTTCTGAACCTTTCTTATTAACTTAAAATTCTTGACACCTGGAATCACTATCACTTCTCACCTATGTAATCAAGGTAATAATACACGTCCCATCATTAGGTGGCCAGAACTGTAGGCAGTGCTCCAAATGGAGTTAAACGAGAATCAGTATAGAAGAATACAACTTTTGTTTACATGCCTACTTTCTGATGTTGCACCCCAAGGAGCTGCTACTCCCAGCCTGAAGTAAGTGAGGTTTGCATAATTGGGCCAGCAGACCTGAACACTGTTGCTTAACTCACAATTCTGCAGTTGAGGCCTACAAAGGTAAATCTTATGGAGAGAGGAAGGGCTGGATTTTGAGCACATGCAGGGGTTGGGAACAGAGGCGGGCAGGCGTTTAAAAAATGCTGCTGCCCTGCATGCCAGTTTCCCGGCTCCATTCCATGTTACGGACTGTTGAGAGATGACAGGGATGGCTCCCCCTTTTTCACCTCTTGACTGATCGAAGACAGCGTGTTTAAAAAAATGTTTTAACCCCTTGAGTGGTTTAATTGTCAGGAACAGACAAATGGCAGGTTTTATCATAAGTTTTTAAGAAATATAAATGTTTATTGTTCAACACCCGAATGTATATGCAACTACACCCACTCTCACATTCATACAAATACACAAACACACTCAAGAAAAGATTGTGATTATAAAAGGTTCACGAATGTCCTTTAGGGAAGGAAATCTGCTGTCCTTACCTGGTCTGGCCTACATGTGACTCCAGACCCACAGCAATGTGGTTGACTCTTACATGCCCTCTGAAATGGTCTAGCAAGCCACTCAGTTATTTCTAACCGCTACAAAGTCAATAAAAAGGAATGAAAAACTCCCTTCCTGCCCCACTTGGACTGCAGCGGTTCAAGAAGGCAGCTCACCACCACCTTCTCAAGGGCAGTTAGGGATGGGCAATAAATGCTGGCCTGGCCAGTGTCGCCCAAATCCCATGAATGAATAAAAAAAAATTAGATTATTACACAACAAATTCTACTGATTGAATTAAATGAGCCTACTCATAACTTTTGTTCTGTTTATTCACTGGCTGTCTGCAAAATAAAATGGATTAATGTTTTGTTCTGACCTTGTCTCCCCAAGTCTAAACAGTCCATCTATTGGAAGATATGAGAATCACACATGAGTGCACATGAAAGTCAGATGTTAAATTTCCACAGGGATTATGTGATATAGTTTTGGTGGAAGATCTGCAGAAACAGTGTAAACAACAATAATGCCATTTCTCCAGGGTTTCTGCAGATCGTCTGCTAAAGTTACAGCTGATGATCAGGAAAACTGTTGCCAAAATCCAATCCCACAATGCTCAGCTTGTACGTCAATAAAGATGCATTGTTACATCTCTTGGTTTATGCTTTAGTGTCAGTAGATATTGGGCACTGTAAGCAAACTCTGGAATGTAAGGAAAGTGCTCAGTAGCTTAGTAGCGCACCAGTCCTCGCTATTGACATCAGTCAGGGGTACCCATACCAAGATGTATAGAAAGTAAAATAAGGCTCATTGCTCCACCTGAATTCTAGTGCAAATTATGATTGTTATGTTACAGCAGTAACTCTATTGTTTAGACAGATTAGTTGTGATCTAGTTCTACAGCTACAAGAACATTGTCAAGATCATCGGAGCTTCCTATGTGCTGAGCAATTTAATAATTCATAAAATGAAACCCATCCCAGCAGTGGACCAGGAAGGTAGTCCAGTAGGCTAGGCAGAGGAGGAGGGCAGATATCATTATGTGCTAGTCACAGTTTGAGTGTAAAGGGTGAGCAAGACATTGATGTGGACATTTCTCTTGTTGGGCTGACGTATAATCACCAGACTCTCTTCATCCATTCCCTTCAATACTCTTTAAGAGCTGCTACACTTTGTATTCCCGAACACAAATAAAATAGCATCCCTTGTACATGTGAAACTTGTTCAGGGTGTATACTTTAACTATTTAAATTAGCCACTCCTGTGGAACTCGGTAGAGTCAGGAGACCTTGCAAACAATTTGATGTGCACAGCAGTGTGGAGTGTAGGTTTCATTTTCTCCTGCGTCAGTGAACTGACACTTTAATTTGTAGTCCAGCTCTTTGCTAATGCAGACTCGTGTCATATTTGCCTTTTTTTTGTCACCACAATTAAGCACCCGGTTTATGAAATCAGTGGAACTGACTATCGGATGACAAGAGTCACCAGCATCATACCCACGAGTATGGTGTAACCACTCAAGTTGAATTTCACCCCCGGCGACTAATTATATATACCTCTGTGAGCTGGTTAGATACACTGAAAGGGAAACACCCTGCCAGAGGACCAGAAAGATCTCTGAATGTGTTTCACATGCATGTGACCTCGGCTTCCTGGTCCCCTGGTGGGATGGACAAAGAGAGAGTATGGGGAAAGTTTAGCAGGTCACATAAAAGGGCCCCAACATGTTTTATAAACATATTAAAAATAAAAGGAGAGTTAAATGAATGGTGGGGCTGTTCAGGCACAAAAAGGAAATCTTGTGGAGACAGAGGGCATGACTGCAGTACGAATGAGTACTTTGCACTTCTTCTTCTTTGGGCCTCCTTATCTCGAGAGACAATGGATACGCGCCTGGAGGTGGTCAGTGGTTTGTGAAGCAGCGCCTGGAGTGGCTATAAAGGCCAATTCTAGAGTGACAGGCTTTTCCACAGGTGCTGCAGAGAAATTTGTTTGTCGGGGCTGTTGCACAGTTGGCTCTCCCCTTGCGGTTCTGTCTTTTTTCCTGCCAACTACTAAGTCTCTTCAACTCGCCACGTTTTAGCCCTGTCTTTATGGCTGCTCGCCAGCTCTGGCGAACGCTGGCAACTGACTCCCACGACTTGTGATCAATGTCACAGGATTTCATGTCGCGTTTGCAGACGTCTTTATAGCGGAGACATGGACGGCCAGTGGGTCTGATACCAGTGGCGAGCTCGCTGTACAATGTGTCTTTGGGGATCCTGCCATCTTCCATGTGGCTCACATGGCCAAGCCATCTCAAGCGCCGCTGACTCAGTAGTGTGTATAAGCTGGGGATGTTGGCCGCCTCGAGGACTTCTGTGTTGGAGATACGGTCCTGCCACCTGATGCCAAGTATTCTCCGGAGGCAGCGAAGATGGAATGAATTGAGACATCGCTCTTGGCTGACATACGTTGTCCAGGCCTCGCTGCCATAGAGCAAGGTACTGAGGACACAGGCCTGATACACTCGGACTTTTGTGTTCCGTGTCAGTGCGCCATTTTCCTACACTCTCTTGGCCAGTCTGGACATAGCAGTGGAAGCCTTTCCCATGCGCTTGTTGATTTCTGCATCTAGAGACAGGTTACTGGTGATAGTTGAGCCTAGGTAGGTGAACTCTTGAACCACTTCCAGAGCGTGGTCGCCACTTTGCATCTGTCATCACAAAAAGAGGATAAAGTTAATGTTTGAGTGGGCATGGCAGGGGTTAGAGATATTGGATTACCTAGAAAATACAACACAGAAACAGGTCATTTGGCCCAACTGGTCCATGCTGGCACATATACTCCACTTAATAAGATAAAAATAGATTGAAAGAAGATGCTAAATAGTTTGGCATCATTCAAAGTTAACAAGTCATCCATATGGGATGCATCCTGGCTTGCTGAGGGAAACTGGGATGGAAACAGCCGCAGCTCCGACCACAATCTTTCAATTCTTCTTGAAGATTGGACTGGTGCCAGAGAACTGGAGCTTTGCAAATTTACCCAATTCACAAAAGTAGAGAGGTAACCTTGTAACTATAAGCCAGTCTAACGTTGGTGGTGGTGGGAAACTACTAGAGACCACTGATAAGCACAAAATTAATTCTCACTTGGAAAAACACAGGTTAATAAAGGACAGCCAGCATGGACCTGTTAAAGGTAAATCATGCCTAACTAACCTGATTGAGTTCTTTGATGAACTAACATGGAGGGTCAAAGAAGGTAGTGCTGTAGATGTATATATCGACTTTCAAAAGGCATTTGATAAAGTATCTCATAACAGACTTTGAAAAATAGAAGCACATGGTATTAAATGCACAGTAGTAACTTGGGTACGAAATTGTCTCTCTGACTGGAGAGAAGTATGCATTGGTGTATCCCAATGGTCAGTGTTAGGACCATTGCTTTTCTTGTTCTACCCAAGTCCAGGTAATTTATATATAAAAGGTACAATTTCGAAGTTTGTAGATACAAAACTTGTCAACGTAGTAAATAGTGAGTGAGTATGATAGTAGCAGACTTCAGGAGGACATAGACAGACTGTTGAAATGGGAAAACACATGACAATTTATAACAGATATTGTGAAGTGATACACTTCGGGAGAAAAAAAACATGGAGAGACGATATAATCTAAATGGTACCATTTTGAGGGAGGATACAGGAACAGAGGGACCTGGGGTGGTGGCAGGGCAAGTTGATAAGGTGGTTAAGAAAGCAAATGGGATACTTGGTCTTGTAAGCATTGAATATAAAAGCAAGAAAATCATTCCAAACCTTGACAAATCTCTGGCTACACCTCAGCTGGAGTATCGGGCTGAATTTTATGAGCTCTCTAGGGAGGGGTAGGGTGGTGGGGAACCCATAAAATTGCAATGGAAGGTGGGGGGGGTGGGGGGCGGGGGGGGGGAGTGCCTGTCACCTCCCCGATACCATTCAATTTTGTCCAGGACAGGGAAGGGTGAGGATGGCCTTCTTGCCCAGAGGCCAATTGAAGCCCTTAAGTGGTTAATTATTGGCCACTTAGGGGCCTCTTCCCACCACCTCTGCATTTTACCAGCAACGGGGGGTGCTTCCATCATATCAGGAGGCTGCCCAGTAATTCCAGGTGGCCTCCATGTGGGCTGGCAGGGAGGCGGCTCTCCTCTGTGGGCAATCTGTGGCCCACGGAGGGCCCCTGGAGGCAAAAGCTGCCCCTGTGCTATGACTCACCCCACTGCCCTCAACTACCTACCTTCCATCCCTCACCAGGGCCTGCCTGACTGGCCCCAGTAAGCCTGCCCCCACTTACCTGTAGTCTGGGGCTCCATGGCTGCTCCATCTGCAGTGACTGTTGCAGTTCCAGCTGTGGCTACCATTCCCAGTGGTGCTGCTGGGACTGCTGAGCTGCTGGCCCTCTGATTGGCTGGCAGCTCTTGGAGGCGTGTTTCCCGTCCTTAAAGGAACAGGGACCCCCGGCACCAGGCAGTTAATTGCCCAAGCACTGTAAGATGCATCCAGGGTTCCCCTCATTTTATGCCCCGACGTCGGGACCCACACCAGCTGCTTAAAATCCAGTCCATTGTATACAATTCTGGGCACCACACTTTAAGAAGAATGTCAAGGCCTTGGAGAGTGAACAGAGAAGGTTTACTAGGATGGTACCAGGGATGGGGAGTTCAGTAACGTGGACAGATTGGAAAAGCTGGGATTGTTCTCCTTAGAGCAGAGAACATTAGGATGAAACCTAATAGAGATATTCAAAATTATGAGGGGTTTTGATAGATTCTCCCTACTTTCTCTATTTCCTTTGGCAAGTGGGTTGGTAACCAGAGATTATAGATTTAAAAAGAACTAAAGGAGAAAATGAAGAACTTTTAAAAGGCAACTGGATATTTATTTGCAGAGATAAAAACAGAAAGTGCTGGAAATACTTAGCCGTTCTGGCAGCATCTGTGAAGAGAAAAGCAGAGTTAACGTTTCAGGTCTGTGACCTTTCATCAGAAACATTCTGATGAAGGGTCACAGACTTGATACGTTAACTCTGCTTCTCTCTCCACAGTTGCTGTCTGACCTGCTGCGTATTTCCAGCAATTTCTGTTTTTATTTCAGATTTCCAGCATCTGCAGTATTTTGCTTTTATTTATTTGCCGAGGTCTAATTTGCAGGGTTATGGCAAAAAAGCTGTGATGTGGGACTAAATTGAACAGCTCTTTCGAAGAGCCAGCACAGCTTTGATGGGCCAAATGACCTCTTTATGTGCTGTATGGTTCCATGATTAAGCAAAACTAACAAAATTACATTTCTGCTACTTACACTAGTAATTTTCTGAACTAGCAGGAAGTGACTGAAAATAATCCTCAAGGTACAATTGTTCATGTGGCTAAATGGTCAGTTCCTTTTTGTTCATTCATCCAAATGAAAAGTAGTCGCACTCTATTATCTCTTTCAGAACTGCACTAAGATCCTTTGAACCAAAATAAATACAAATTCTAATTTTATATCATATTGAGACAACGCTGGAAAATTAATTCACTTTGCAATTCTACATGTTAATAAATATTTGAAGAAAGGTACAACTAACTATTTATGCAAGTGTTGTATGATTTAAACAGACACACATTCTAGAAATTCCAACAGTTATATCTAGTGTTCAAAACATTAATGGTACAGGTTGCATTTTGGGGTTTTTGGCCATTTACTACAAAAGAGACATTGGTATAATTCATATTAAAATGTTCTTTTAAGTTAAACTTTGCTCTCAAGGGGTTATATCGACAGGACAGTCACATGTTAAGGATATGGATCAGAAGTCATATGAAGTATTATCCAGCAGGTCTTAGACAATGGAGGCTCATTAAAAAATATCAGAACAAACATTTACACATTAAGAATTGAAATGATTTGTCCTTTTGGGTTCTGCAGGATCTAATTTCAAGGCCCACATCAGGAGGTGTGGGGGGGTGAAGAGCAGGGAGGGGGTTGGGGAATGGTTGTAGCAGGCTTGATTTTCAGCTCTTCTGCTCAGTAGTTGAAAGTCAAGCCCTCAACTTCATGTCCACAGAAGCAATAAAAGAGTGTAAACACATGCTCAAGGTCAGTCAGTAATTTCTGTTGTAAGAGGCAGTTAAGACCTAAGCCACTTTATCTTATGAAGACAACTGACCAGGCCCAGAGCAAGCCCTGGCCTAATTCCATGACAGGCCTGCACAAAGAGTATGTTTGCAACCTGTAGAAGGTTGACGTGACTAATGTTTCATTATTTGTTGTGAGGAGGGATACTGGACCAAGTCATATTTTGATGAGACATACTTGAAATGTTTCTGTATCTATTCACTTGATGTCTGTCAGTAAAGTGATCTGCGTGCTTTCACTCAACTTTGTCTCATGAACATATGATTCAGTCTCCCTTTCAGAAGATTGGAGAAGCGGATATATGCAGCGCGTTATCATATCCAAGTCCCTGTAGCAATGGGGATTTATTGTTTCAAAAATATCAGCATTGGCCAGTATGCGAGTTTCCCGATGCTGTTCCCCGTACCGAACTCCTTCACCAGGGTGGGGGAAGGGTGGCTACGCGATCCTGTTGATCCATTACAAAGGCCCATTAAGATAGTTAAAGAGTTCATATAGAGCTCGTTAAGGGGCATATTATGATTTTCACAGAGGCACATGAGCTGCACATGCTGTCTGGGGCTGACCAACAGGTTGGAGGCAGGCACAAAGTGGGGAGCTAGTCATGGCCACCCAACCTCATGAAAGGGTGAATGACACAGAGGGGGACTCGGCCAATGGGAGACAGCTGCTATTGGCTTATTGCAGGTGGTGCAGAGAGTGGGCAGTAAGCACTCGGGCAGTGCAGGGATCATCTCCCTCCTGGCATTGTGGGGGAATAAGAGGAGGGAGCAAAGCTGCCAAAAACAATTGCATGGGGCACCTGAGCACAAGGAAGGCAGTAGCTGGCAATAGGGTACAGCTCTCAGATTTTGGGCCCAGTGGTGATGAGGAACAACATCCTCTTCAGGAAGGCCAGAGACCTGGGCATCAGGAAGGCAGAGGAGAGGGATGAGGGGCAGGAAAGACAAGGAAGCATAGAATCTGTAACCAGAGAGGGAGCTACCTGGAGATGACCGAGAATCAAAGCCGCAGGCGACTGCAACTCTCCAGACAGATCAGTCCTCATCACTGAAGACCTTGCTGAACTGGTTGCCATGTCCTGCTAGTAGCCATCAAAGTCGCTGTGGCCTTGAACTTCTTCGGCTTCCAAGGATCAGCTGCAAACCTTGGTGGCATCTCGCAAATAGCTGCACACCACTGCATCTCGCAGGTCACTGATGGCCTCTTTGCCAGAGCTGGACAGTACATTCAATTCTAGACAGATGAGGCCTTGCAGGCTCTGAGGGCAGTGAATTTTGCTGCCATCGCTGGATTACCCCAGGTGCAGGAAATGATCGATTGCAGCCATGTGGCCATCAAGGCACCCACTGACCGGCCCGTCAGTTTCATTAACAGGAAGGGCTTCCACTCCCTTAACATTCAGCTGGTCTGTGACCACAACAAGAGCTTCCTCCATATTTGCACTCACTTTCCTGGCAGCCTCCATGACTCCTTCATCCTCTGTCAGACCAGCTTGCCGCAGCTCATCACTTCACCTGCAAACTCCCTTGAAGAGATGGATACTCACCCCTGTACGAGTGCCCTAGACAGAAGCAATATAATCAGAACCATCTGTTCACTAGGAACACCATTGAGAAAGCCTTCGGGCTTCTGAAGATGTGATTCCAGTGTCTGCACCAGTCGGGTGGTGCCCTGCAGTACACTCCTGCAGGAGTCAAACTTAATGGGGTGATTTTATGTAGGCGATGGAGGTCTTGGACACCAGCTCAGAGCTGGTGAGAGCCCTGCGTTGCTTCCTCTGGGGATGGCCCACGGCATTATGTTGCAATTAGACACTTAATTCGACAGCTCATCGGAGGAAGAGGAGTAGCGGGACGTGGAAGAGGGGGAAGGAGAGGAGACGGAGGGGGAAGATGCAGAATACTGAGTTGCCCCGGCTGCAGAGGGAGGTGGCCTGGCCTGTCGCAGGGCTCGAGTATCTTGTCAGGATGTCATCAGTGCGAGGGTTCATCTGATTCAGGAATGTTTCGAGTGAGTCCCTCAACCCAGGAGGAACAGCATGGTATGGAACTTACTCTGAGCTGCCTTTGCTAACACTTCCATTGAAGACGCAGCCTGGAACATGTAAACTCTTACTGTCAATGAAGAATGCACGTCTTCCCAGAGGATTCACCATCACCATTGACGTACCCTTGTTCTCCTTCACTGCTTCATTCCTCCTTTCTTTTCCTGCCATTAATCAAAGGAGTCTCACATATCTGACTAAAAGTGTCAATATTTACTTTGTGCTGATAAAGGAAAATAGTGCACAGTTACAGGAAAAAGACACCCTAGTGGCCCACTCAGAGCTCCGCGTGATGCGGTGGTTTCCGCGTTCAGCTATTTCTACCCGTTGCTTCCCTTGTGGCCTCGGAGGAGGTAGAGGCAGCCTGCTCACTTGTCTCTGCCTGTGACTGAGATGCCTTTGTCAGACAGGCCAAAGAGAACAAAAATGATGATGATGCCCATGAGGGACGGCACCCTTATCCTGCTTGGTGACATCTTCATCTCTTGGCTGGCACTCTGGATGGCTGGAGGGGAGTACCAGCTGGGGTGCACCTATATTCCCTTCAGATATCCCCACCGAATCAGTGCCACTGACCGGTCCATGCTATGTAATGTGGCGTGCATCCTGTGTACGTCAGTGCACAGTTCCTGCATGCACTCCAAGTGCTGCTGCATATGGCTCCCCATGAGATTGGCCACTCTCTCAATGGAGGAGCTCATGCACTCAAATCCCTGAGCCTTTATGGAACACATGAGTTGGAGGGACTCCTCCATTCTCAGCTCATGACCCTGCACTGTCTCAGGGAATTCTTAAATGTGGGAACATATCTGTTGCTGCTGATTTAAGTAAAGCTTCCTTTCCTATGACTCCTGAGGCCCTGCATCTGTGTCCAGATAAGCAGGGCTGTGTCTGCCCTCCCTCCTCCCAGGGATCTGTCCACAACTGCCTCTACCCCTGGCGCCTCCTCCTGCACACTAGCGTCATGCTCCTCACCCAGTGCCACCATATCTAACCGCGTGCAAGGACCCACCAAAGTGATTGTATCTGCGCTGGTAGAGGGTGTGCTTTTGCAAGTGTGACAGTGCTTGGTCTGAGCTCTGCCCTGACAGCCCTTGGCCCGATGATGGTGAAGGATTTGGTCTTATCACCTCACGTCAGCACCTGTGTGTGGGAGACACAAGAAGATCATCAGAACTAGCCTTGGAGAGAGAAGCCTCTGCAGTGCTGAGGCTTCCCAATGCAGAACAGTCTTTGACATGCTGTCTGACAGGCTGGAGTGCAATGCATTTAATTAATGTATACATTACACTCTCTAATCACCATTTCCATCACGAATGCCCAACTCATCTTGACTGACTGCCTCATGGTCAGTGACCCTGGCAATCTCCATGGCTCCCTCTTCCATTCTGGTGATGATGTGCAAGTGTGGAACCCCTCCTCCACTCTGGGCCCTCTTGCATTATGTGCCCCTTTCTCCTGCAAGGACAAAAGAGAATGCAATAAGGCATTGCTGTCCTCTTTGGCCAATGCCAGCTGCTCCAATTGCTCCAATTCTTTAGAAGTTGTATGTAACAGTGCTGTCAGATCCTCAGCAGCACTATGGCTGTGAGCCTTTCTGAGGGATCATTAAGTGCCCTATGCACACACTCCTCCCATGTTCAGGAGCAGCACACACCCTGAGGCTCCTCAGCTGGTGTGTCTGCTGAAGGTTGAATAGCCAAAGGCATGTCCGAAGGGTTAGGGGTTGCACTCAGCTTGCCAGAGCCTATCAGGTCACTGAACGTCTTCTGAAACCAGATCCAACTTCTGCGGATCACACATCTTCTGCTGACTGACAGTGATGTCTATCCATGCACCTTACACCTTCCAGGAACAGAACATCCCTCATCTTCCCTTACGGGCTCAAGGAGGACCTCTAAGTCTGCATCAGAGACTTGAGGGGCTGCCCTGCCCCGGATTCCAGGCCTCTGGCTATCCTGAGACATTTCAAGTTGCTCTCAGTCTAATATCTTCCAAACTGAAGTTAAAGCACTCAAATGGCAGCTACAGTAATGGTTGCCATAGCCTGTTTAAATTGATTCCACACTTGAGCAGTCCCTCCTCTGTTCCCACTGCCACGGCTGCTAATTGGGCACCAAACCCATCTCTGTGCCAATTAAGGGGGCTCCCCTGTGAAACTCGAGGCCAATGACTGTTTCTTCCCGGGGTGGGTTTGGGACCCAGAAATGGTCCTGATTTCTATTTCCTGTCCCCGTAGCGCAAACTGAGCCCAGAAGGTCTGAAATTTGTAAGAGTATGGTACTTGTCAGTTTTCACTTAAGTGAAAATATTAACTAGATTTACTAATTTTTGATAATTAATACTCAATCTTAATGGAAATTTGTTAAAACCAAAATTATTTACACTTGTTAGACTGTTCTAATATCCATTGGACCAGCTAAAATCGTAAATGCACTATATGGCTCCAATTTCAGTCTCTTATATGCTGGGCTTGCTGACCTTTCCTGTACTTGGGATGCTTTAAAACCAAATTGCATTATTCCTTTTAACTTGGAGATTGATGACTGACATAGAAATCTGCAGCTTGCATTTAGATACCTTGTTGTTCCTAGAGTGTGTATTGTAAGAGTTCCATTATTAATAAGATCTTCCTTTTCTCCTGAAGTATTGAAATACTTCCATTATGCTTGGCTTTTTGGTAATTTTGCCAACCTTCAGCCCTTCGCTTCAACATAAACATGTTATGATGCAAAAAATTGTAAAAAAAAATAAAAAAAAACAATTGAAGGAAAGCAAAAAAATAAATAAACAGCACTATAGGAAGTTGAAAAAATTAAAATGGAAAATACTTATTTAGAAAGAGGAAGTTTGGGGTATGTTAATCCCCTGGTTACAGGGACAGTTCTGTCAATGAAGAAAGAGGCCTATTGGGGCTCCAAGGTAATCACTGAACATATGATAGACATTTGGAAATGCAGTGTCCTAGGATCAACCATATTCAGCTGCTTCATCAAAGATCTTCCCTGCATCAGAAGGTGGACTTTTCTGGACTTGATCCCTGCTGGAACAGCAGGACCACATGCAGTTGGAAGCCCATTTGATTAATTAGTGGGCTTTGCTGAGGCTCTTTAACTGAGCTGTGGCATTAGCATCCCACCTCCGGGCTCCCCAGCCAATCAGGGAAGGCAGGCGGGATGGTGCATCAATTCTGTCAAAAGAAGGTTTTCTAAATGAAGGGAGCACGGTATGAGTTACAATAGCTCACCAGCACTTGGATTTTTGAGGCTGCAGCAACATCAGAAATGGAAAGGAGACTTGGAAAAGCTGCTCCTCAGGTCTCTCCCTCTTACCTGGAGGTCTTGCTGTGGGATCTGAGCTCTCCCAAGGACAAGAGGAAGAGGACAACCTCTCCAACCAAGCAGGCATGGATGGAAGTGACTGAGGAAGTTAGCAGGGAAGTGTGGCCCCTCCAACCTGGATACAATGCATGAAGAGGATCGAAGACCAGAGGAGGGTATGACAGGTGAGTTGCATAACACTTTCAGGTGCCAAGCTCCACACTCTGACTTTCACAGCATTCTCCTACACAGCACTTCTCAGAACAACACACCTTGCAGCTCCACTCATTGCTCTCTCTGCAGGCACCTTACATCCCCATTTGAGCAGCCAACACTTGCACTCACCCCCAGCCGAGTGCCCTCTCGCAACTATGCTGCACAGTGACCCTCCACAAATAATGATCTTCCTTCCTCTCTACTCAAGCCATTGCGAACAATCACACTTACCCAGTTTCTCTCCTTGCAGGAGAATAGAGCACACAATTTGGCGAGAAACAGAGGGTGAGGGTCTTCCAGTGACCGGCATCGTGTCAGCCACTGGCATTGTGTACCTACCTGCTCCACTGGGAAGGAGATCTTGTTCCAGGAAGCTGCAGATGTCAGCAGCGACCTGCTATGAGAACCTGAGCCTTCTGAGGCACTGGTACTCAGACATGTCAAGAGAGCTGATCCTCTTCCTGTTGACCCTGTACTGGGGGTCACACTGCCTTCCAACTGGATCTTGGTGTCCATCCTATCTGCCCTGTGGAGGGGCATGCAGCTGAGGAGAAGGCAGCTGGTGCTGCTCCTGCTGCTGCTGGCATTGTTGGCAGTTGTGTTGATTCTCCTTTTGTCCCTCAGTAGAGGTGAAAAGTGGAGCTGTATAAGCTGCTCCCAAGCTGTGCTGAAGGCTGGTAGCAGGTAAGTGCAGCTGAAGGTGAGTGATGTGTTAGACAGGTGAAGTGACTTCCCAGAATGTCAGGGAAGAAGTACTATGAAAGCAGTCTCTCACCTGGCCACGACTGAAGCTTCTCAGCTTGTCAGTTTCACTGAAGAAACTAGTCCCACTGCACACTCTCCTTGGTGACCATGATTAGTTTGGGAAACAGGTGCCTTGGATGTTAAATCCAGAATTGCGGATTAAAACAGTAATTACATGTTTTTTAAATATCTTAATTGATTTCCCAATAGATCCAAGATCCCGCTCACCTTGGAACCCGCCCCAGTGAAACATTGAAGAGAGCGAGATGATGTTGGGATCCTGACTCAACGTCACTTTTAGGGGATTTAAATCCCAGCATGCACCCAAACCCACCTCCCCTTGCCTAGGAAAATTCCATTCATATGTTCAGAAGTGAAGATGTTCACTGATGATTGCACAGTGTTCAGTTCCAGTCACAACTCCTCAGATAATGAAGTAGTCTGTGCCTGCATGCAGCTAGACCTGGATAACATTCAGGCTTGGGCTAATTGTTGGCAAGTAATATTCATGCCACACAAGTGCCAGACGATGGCCATATCCAACAAGAGAGAATCTAACCACCTCCCCATGACATTCAACGGGATTAATATCACTGAAACCGCACCATCAACATCCTGGGGTCACCATTGACCAGAAACTCAACTGGACAAGCCACACGAATACTGCGCCTACAAGAGCAGGTCAGAGGCTGGGAATTCTGCAGCAAGCAACTCCCCAAAGCCTGTCCACCTTCGGTAAGGCAAAAGTCAGGAGTGTAATGGAATACTCCCCACTTGCCTGGGTGAGTGCAGTTTCAACAACATTCAAGAAAGTCGACACCATCCAGGACAATGCGACCTGCTTGATTGGCACCCCATCCACCAACTCATGGCTGCAGTGTGAACCATTACAAAATGCACTAAACCCCAAAGCTTCTTTCACAGCACCTTCAAAATCTGTGACCTCTACCACCTAGAAAGACAAGGGCAGCAGATGTATGGGAATACCAGCACCTGCAGGTTCCCCTCTGAGTCACATGCCATTCTGACTTGGAACTATATCACCGTTCCTTCACTATCACTGAGTCAAAATCCTGGAACACGCTCTCTAACAGCACTGTGTGTGTACTACACCACACGGACTGCAGTGGTTCAAGGCGACGGCTCACTACCACCTTCTCAAGGGCAATTAGGGATGGGCAATAAATGCTGGCCTTGCCAGCCATGCCCACATCCCACAAAGAGATAAAAAAAACTTTGCTGATGTTTGTAAGGTAGATTGATGGGGTGGTAATGGCCAGATTAGATTTGTCCTGCTTTTTGTGGACAGGACTTAACTGGGCAATTTTCCACTTTGTCAGGTAGATACCAATGCTGTACCTGTGTCGGAACTGCTTAGCTAGAGAAGCAGCTAGTTACAGAGCACAGGTCTTCAGAAATCCAGCTGGGTTGTTGTCAGGGCCCATAGCCTTTTCAATATCCAGTGTGATCAGTCATTCTTAATATCACAAGGAGTGAATCTAATTGGCTGAATTCTGGCATCTGTGATGATGGGTAGCTCAGGAGGATGCCTAGATGGATCATCCACTGGGCACTTCTGGCTGAAGATGTTTGCATACGCTTCAGCCTTGTCTTTTGCACTTGTGCTAAGCTTCATCATCACTATGGATGGGGATGTTCACCTCCATTCATGACAGAATGTGGTAGGACTGCACAGCTTTGATCTGATCCGATGGTTGTGGGATCGCTCAGCTCTGTCTAGAGCATTGTGCTGCCACTGTTTAATTGTACCGGGTTGGCATCTCATTTTTATGTATGCCTGGTGCTGCTCCTGGCATGCTGTCCTACACTACTCATGAAACCAGGTTTGGTGCCCTGGTTTGATGGTAATGGTAGAGAGAGGGATATGGGGTAGGCGGTGGTGTAGTGGTATTATCACTGGTAACCCAGAGACCCAGGGTATTTCTCTGGAGACATGGGTTCGAATCCCACCACAGCAGAAGGTGGAATTTGAATTTAATTAATAAATCTGGTATTAAAAGCTAGTCTAATGATGGCCATGAAACCAATGTCGATTGTAAAAACCCATCTGGTTCACAAATGTCCTTTAGGGAAGGAAATCTGCTGTCCTTACCTGTTCTGGCCTACATGTGACTCCAGACCCACAGCAATCTGAAATGGCCTAGCAAGCCACTCAGTTGTACCTAACCGCTACGAAGTTAATAGTTTTTAGTTTTAGTTTTAGAGATACAGCACTGAAACAGGCCCTTCGGCCCACCGAGTATGTGCCGACCATCAACCACCCATTTATACTAATCCTACACTAATCCCATATTCCTACCACAAACCCCACCTGTACCTACATTCCCTACCACCTACCTATACTAGGGGCAATTTATAATGGCCAATTTACCTATCAACCTGCAAGTCTTTGGCATGTGGGAGGAAACCGGAGCACCCGGAGGAAACCCACGCAGACACAGGGAGAACTTGCAAACTCCACACAGGCAGTACCCAGAATTGAACCCGTGTCACTGGAGCTGTGAGGCTGCGGTGCTAACCACTGCGCCACTGTGCCGCCAATAAAAAGGAATGCAACCGGACGGACCACCTGGCATCGACCGAGGCACCGGAAACGACAACGGCAAACCCAGCCCTGTCAACCCTGCAAAGTCCTCCTTACTAACATCTGGGGGCTTGTGCCAAAGTTGGGAGAGCTGTCCCACAGACTAGTCAAGCAACAGCCTGACATAGTCATACTCATGGAATAATACCTTACAGACAATGTCCCAGACACTGCAATCACTATCCCTGGGTATGCCCTGTCCCAACGGCAGGACAGACCCAGCAGAGGTGGTGGCACAGTGGTATACAGTAGGGAGGGAGTTGCCCTGGGAGTCCTCAACATCGACTCCGGACCCCATGAAGTCTCATGGCATCAGGTCTAACATGGGCAAGGTAACCTCCTACTGATTACAACCTACCCTCCCTCAGCTGATGATTCAGTACTCCACCATGTTGAACACCACTTGGAGGAAGCACTGAGGGTGTCAAGTGCACAAAATGTACTCTGGGTGGGGGACTTCAATGTCCATCACCAAGAGTGGCTCGGTAGCACCACTACTGACCGAGCTGGCCGAGTCCTAAAGGACATAGCTGCTAGACTGGGTCTGCGGCAGGTGGTGGGGGAACCAACACGAGGGAAAAACATACTTGACCTCGTCCTCACCAATCTGCCTGCTGCAGATGCTTCTGTCCATGACTGTATTGGTAGGAGTGACCACCGCACAGTCCTTGTGGAGACGAAGTCCCACCTTCACATTGAGGATACCGTCCATCGTGTTGTGTGGCACTATCACCGTGCTAAATGGGATAGATTTCGAACAGATCTAGCAATGCAAAACTGGGCATCCATGAGGCGCTGTGGGCCATTGGCAGCAGCAGAATTGTACTCAACCACAATCTGTAACCTCATGGCCTGGCATATCCCCCACTCTACCATTACCATCAAGCCAGGAGACCAACCCTGGTTCAATGAAGAGTGCAGGAGGGCATGGCAGGAGCAGGCATACCTCAAAATGAGGTGTCAACCTGGTGAAGCTACAACACAGGACTACCTGCGTGCCAAACTGCGTAAGCAGCATGCAATAGGCAGAGCTGAGCGATCCCATAACCAACGGATCAGATCTAAGCTCTGTAGTCCTGCCACATCCAGCCGTGAATGGTGGTGGACAATTAAACAACTAACTGGAGGAGGTGGCTCCACAAATATCCCCATTCTCAATGATGGGCGAGCCCAGCACATCAGTGCGAAAGATAAGGCGAGAAGCATTTGCAATAGTCTTCAGCCAGAAGTGCCGAGTTGATGATCCTTCTCGGCCTCCTCCTGAAGTCCCCAGCATCACAGATGCCAGACTTCAGCCAATTCGATTCACTCCACGTGATATCAAGAAACGACTGAAGGTACTGGATATTGCAAAAGCTATGGGCCCTGACAAAATTCCGGCAATAGTACTGAAGACTTGTGCTCCAGAACTTGCCACGCCCCTAGCCAAGCTGTTCCAGTACAGCTACAACACTGGCATCTACCCTGCAATGTGGAAAATGGCCCAGGTATGTCCTGTACACAAAAAGCAGGACAAATCCAACCTGGCCAATTACCGCCCCATCAGCCTACTCTCTATCATCAGTAAAGTGATGGAAGGTGTCATCAACAGTGCCATTGAGCAGCACTTGCTTAACAATAACCTACTCAGTGACGCTCAGTTTGGGTTCCGCCAGGGCCACTCAGCTCCTGACCTCATTACAGCCTTGGTTCAAACATGGACATCAGGGCTGAACTCAAGAGGTGAGGTGAGGTGAGAGTGACTGCCCTTGACACCAAGGCAGCATTTGACTGAGGATGGCATCAAGGAGCCCTAGCAAAACTGAGGTCAATGGGAATCGGGGGAAAACCCTCTGCTGGCTGGAGTCATACCTAGCGCAAAGGAGGATGGTTGTGGTTGTTGGAGGTCAATCATCTGAGCTCCAGGACATCACTGCAGGAGTTCCTCAGGGTAGTGTCCGAGGCCCAACCATCTTCAGCTGCTTCATCAATGACCTTCCTTCAATCATAAGGTCAGAAGTGGGGATGTTCGCGGATGATTGCACAATGTTCAGCACCATTCGTGACTCCTCAGATACTGAAGTAGTCCGTGTAGAAATGCAGCAAGACCTGGACAATATCCAGGCTTGGGCTGATAAGTGGCAAATGCCAGGCAATGACCATCTCCAAGAAGAGAGAATCTAACCATCTCCCCTTGACATTCAACAGCATTACCGTCGCTGAATCCCCCACTATCAACATCCTAGGGGTTACCATTGACCAGAAACTGAACTGGAGTAGCCATATAAATACCGTGGCTATAAGAGTAGGTCAGAGGCTAGGAATCCTGCGGCGAGTAACTCACCTCCTGACTCCCGAAAGCCTGTCCATCATCTACAAGGCACAAGTCAGGAGTGTGATGGAATACTCTCCACTTGCCTGGATGGGTGCAGCTCCAACAACACTCAAGAAAATTGACACCATCCAGGACAAAGCAGCCCGCTTAATTGGCACCTCATCGACAAACATTCTCTCCCTCCACCACCGACGCACAGTGGCAGCAGTGTGTACCATCTACAAGATGCATTGCAGCAATGCACCAAGGCTGCTTAGACAGCACCTTCCAAACCCACGACCGCTACCAACTAGAAGGACAAGGGCAGCAAATACATGGGAACACCACCACCTGCAAGTTCCCATCCAAGTCACACACCATCCTGACTTGGAACTATATCGCCGTTCCTTCACTGTCACTGGGTCAAAATCCTGGAACTCTCTTCCTAACAGCACTGTGGGTGTACCTACCCCAAATGGACTACAGCGGTTCAAGAAGGCAGCTCACTACCACCTTCTCAAGGGTAATCAGGGATGGGCAATAAATGCTGGCCTGGCCAGCGACGCCCACATCCCATGAATGAATAAAAAAAAAAGTGCTGGGCGATGAGGTTACAGATTACGATGGGAATGCAGTTCTGCTGCTGCTGATGGCCCATAGCACCTCATGAATGCCCAGCTTTGAATTGCTACATCTGTTCTGAATCCATTCCATTTAACTTGGTGATAATGCCACACAACATGATGGAGGATGTCCTCAGTGTGAAGACAGGACTTCGTCTCCACTTACCTTCCGGGAGAGCAGCAGAGAGGAGTGGACCTGTGGGGAGAATGATAAATTTAGCCCGAGGATCGCGGCCCAGTCACTTACCTTCTGTGAGCGGAGCGGAGAGCAGTCGAGGTGCCGGAGTTTGAAAACAAAGTGAGCAGTGACGTCACAGGAAAGCTGCAAGGTGATTGGTTGGTGAGTAACTGCTGTTAGGGAATAACTCTAAATAGCTGGGTAAGTAACTAAAAATAAAGAGAAGGGTCTACAGTTTTTTTTAACGTAGTTGGTAGTATTTTTTTTCACTAATCAAGGTCCCGAGTGTAAATAATCAAATTTTTGGGTAATTTAAGGGGATAAATTAAGGGTAAGTCATGGCAGGGCAGCTCGGCAGTGTGGAGTGCTCCTCCTGTGCAATGTGGGAAGTCAGGGACACTTCCAGTGTCCAGGGCGAACACATGTGCAGGAAGTGACTCCAGCTGCAGTTACTCGAAATCCGTGTTTCGGATCTGGAGGAGAGCTCGGGGACATTGTGGAGCATCCGCAAGGCTGAGATCATCGTGGATAGCACATACGGGGATGTGGTCACACCACAGGTCAGGACTGCTCAGGCAGAAAGGGAATGGGTGACCGCCAGGCAGAGTAGAAGAACTAGGCAGGTAGTGCAGGAGTCCACAGGATCCATCTCCCTATCAAACAGATTTTCCACTTTGGATACTGTTGGCGGAGATAGCTTCTCAGGGAAATGCAGCAAGACCCAAGTCTGTGGCACCATGTGTGGCTCAGCTGCACAGGAGGGGAGGAAAAGGAGTGGAAGAGCTATAGTGATGGGGGATTCTATCATAAGGCGTACAGATAGGCATTTCTGTGGCCGCAAACGTGACTCCAGGATGGTATGTTGCCTCCCTGGTGCTAGGATCAAGGATGTCACGGAGCGGCTGTAGGACATTCTGAAGGGGGAGGGTGAACAGTCAGAGGTCGTGGTACACATTGGTACGAACGACATAGGTAGAAAGAGGGATGAGGTCCTGCAACAAGAATTTAGGGAGCTAGGTAGCAGATTAAAAAGCAGGACCTCAAAGGTTGTAATCTCTGGATAACTCCCAGTGCCACGTGCTAGTGAGTATAGGAATAGGAGGATACAGCAGATGAATGCGTGGCTGAGGAGATGGTCAGGAGGGAGGGCTTTAGTTTCCTGGATCACTGGGTCTGTTTCTGGCAAAGGTGGGACCTTTACAAGTCTGATGGGTTGCACCTGAACTGGAACAGGACGAACATCCTTGCTGGGAGGTTTGCTAGTGCTGTTGGGGGGTGGGGGTTGGGGGTTTAAACTAATTTGGCAGGGGGATTGGATACAGAGTGGAGGTATAGTAGGGGTGATGCACAGTCAAATAGAAAAGAAAAGTTGAGTCAGTCTGGAAGGCAGAGCAAATATAGAACTGTTAAGGCACAAGTGAAAAATGTAAGGCTGGATTGCATCTATTTTAATGCAAGGAGTCTTACTAGTAAGGCAGATGAATTGAGGGTGATAATTAGCACATGGGATTATGATATTATTGCTATCACAGAGACATGGTTGAGGGGGCGGTGGCAGGACTAGCAGCTCAGTATTCCAGGGTATAGAATCTACAGGTGAGACAGAGGGGGGGGGGGGGGGGGGGGGGTATAAGTATAGAATCTACAGGTGAGACAGAGGGGGGGGGGTATAAAAGAGGAGGTGGCATTGTACTGTTGATCAAGGAGTCAATTACTGAAATAAGGAGGGATGATATCTTAGAAAGTTCCTCAAATGAGGCTATATGGGTAGAACTTAAAAACAGAAAGGGGGCAATCACTTGGCTGGGAGTGTACTACAGGCCTCCAAACAGTCAGGGAGAGATAGAGGAGCAGATATGTAGATAAATCTCAGAGAGGTGTAGAAATAATAGGGTGATAATAGTAGGGGATTTCAACTTCCCCAGTATCAACTGGGATAGTCTAAGTGCAAAAGGCTTAAAGGGGGCAGAATTCTTAAAATGCATGCAGGAGAGCTTTTTGAGCCAATATGTAGAAAGTCCTGCAAGAGAAGGGGCAATACTGGACCTAATCCTAGGGAATGAAGCTGGACAAGTGATAAAAGTGTCAGTGGGGGAGCATTTCGGGGATAGTGACCATAACTCTGTAAGATTTAAGGTAGTTATGGAAAAGGACAAAGATGGACCGGAAATGAAGGTACTGAATTGGGGGAAGGCCGATTTTAATATAATAAAACAGGATCTGGCCAAAGTGGACAGGGAGCAGCTCCTTGTAGGAAAGTCTACATCAGACCAGTGGAAGTCATTCAAAGAGGAAATAGTGAGAGTTCAGAGCCAACATGTACCCATTAAGGTGAAGGGTAGGACTAACAAGTCCAGGGAACCCTGGATGTCAAGGGATATAGAGGATTGGATCAGTAAAAAAAAGGAGGCTTATGGCAGGTTCAAGGTGCTGAAAATACCAGAGGCACTATAGGAGTATAGAAAGTGTAGGGGGGTACTTAAAAAAGTAATTAGGAGAGGGTGGAGAGGACATGAATAAACACTGGCGGGCAAGATAAAGGAAAATCCTAAGGCGTTTTATAAGTATACTAAGAGCAAGAGGATAACCAGGGAAAGAGTAGGGCCCATTAGGGACCAAAGTGGCAATCTGTGCATGGAGCTGGAGGACATAGGTGAGCTTTTAAATGATTACTTTTCATCTGTGTTCACTATGGAGAAGGACGATGTAGGTGTAGCGATCAGGGAGAGGGATTGTGATATATTTGAACATATTAGCATTGAAATGGAGGAGGTATTAGCTGTTTGAGCAGGCTTAAAACTGGATAAATCCCCAGGCTCAGATGAGATGTATCCCAGGCTGTTATGTGAGGCAAGGGAGGAGATTTCAGGGTCTCTGACACAAATTTTCAAATCCTCTCTGGCCACAGGAGAAGTACCAGAGGATTGGAGGACAGCAAATGTGGTACCATTATTCAAGAAGGGTAGCAAGGACAAACCAGGTAATTACATGCCAGTGAGTCTAACATCAGTGGTAGGGAAACTATTGGAAGAAATTCGGAGAGACACGATTAATCTCCACTTGGAGAGACAGCGATTAATCAGGGATAGTCAGCATGGCTTTGTCAGGGGGAGATTGTGTCTAACCAGCTTGATTGAATTTTTCCAGGCGGTGACTAGATGTGTAGATGAGGGTAAAACAGTTGATGTAGTCTACATAGACTTCAGTAAGGCTTTTGATAAGGTCCTGCATGGGAGATTGGTTAAGAAGGTAGGAGCCCATGGGATCCAGGGAAATTTGGCAAATTGGATCCAAAATTGGCTTAGTGGCAGAAGACAGAGGGTGATGGTCGAGGGTTGTTCTTGTGATTGGAAGCCTGTGACCAGTGGTGTACCACAGGGATCAGTGCTGGGACCCTTGCTGTTTGTAGTGTATATTAATGATTTAGACATGCATATAGGAGGTATGATCAGTAAGTTGGCAGATGACACGAAAATTGGTGGTGTTGTAAATAGTGAGGAGGAAAACCATAGATTACAGGACAATATAGATGGGCTGGTAAGATGGGCGGAGCAGTGGCAAATGGAATTTAATCCTGAGAAGTGTGAGGTGATGCATTTTGGGAGGACTAACAAGGCAAAGGAATATACAATGGATGGTAGGACCCTAGGAAGTACAGAGGGTCAGAGGGACCTTGATCTACTTGTCCATAGGTCACTGAAGGCAGCAGCACAGGTAGATAAGATGGTTAGGAATGCATATGGGATACTTGCCTTTATTAGCCAAGGCATAGAATATAAGAACAGGGAGGTTATAATGGAGCTGTATAAAACGCTGCTTAGGACACAGCTGGAGTACTGTGTACAGTTCTGGGCACCACACTATAGGAAGGATGAGATTGCCCTGGAGAGGGTGCAAAGGAGATTCACCAGGATGTTACCTGGGCTGGAGCATTTCAGCTATGAAGAGAGACTGAAAAGGCTAGGGTTGTTTTCCTTAGAGCAGAGAAGGCTGAGGGGGGACATGATTGAGGTATACAAAATTATGAGGGGCATTGATAGGTTAGATAGGAAGAAACGTTTTCCCTTAGTGGAGGGGTCAATAACAAGGGGCATAGATTTAAGGTAAGGGGCAGGAGATTTAGAAGATTCTCTCACCACCTGCTTCAGGCCCAGTTTGGCAGCTATGCTCTACAGGACTCAGTCAGCTTGGTCAATAGTGGTGCTACCGAGTCACTCTTGCTGATGGACATTGAAGTCACCAACCTGGAGTACATTCTATGCCCTTTCTACCCTCAGTGCTTCTTCCAAGTGGTATTGAACATAAAGGAGTACTGATCCATAATAATAGGAGTAGGCGATTTAGCCCCTCGAGTCTGTTCTGCCATTTAATGAGATCATGGCTTTGCCTCATATCTCTCAATACCTTTGGCTAACAAAAAATTATCAATCTCAGTTTTAAAAATAACAAATGATCTTGCATCAATTGCTGTTTGCAGAAGAGAACTCCAAACTTCTCCCACCTTTAGCATGAAACTCAGGGAGGGCGGTAGGTGGTAATCAACAGGAGGTTTCCTTGGCCATGTTTGACCTAATGCCATGAGACTGCATGGGCTCCGGTGTCACTATTGAAGGCTCCCAGGGCCATTCCCTCTGACTGTATACCACTCTGTCACAACCTGTAGTGGGTCTGTCCTACCTCTGGGAGAGGGCATACCGAGGAATAGTGATGGAGGAGCCTGGGACGTTGTTTGAAAGGTATGATCCTCTGAGTATGGTTATGCCAGGCTGTTGCTTGACTAATCTGTGGGACAGCTGTCCCAATTTTGGAACAAGCCCCCAGATGTTGGTGAAGAAGACATTTCAGTGATCACAGGGTTGGGGGAGTGGGGAATTCAGTGATTGCCCAGGGGGGAGAGGTTTGCTTGTTTGACCTGAAGGAAACACTTCTGTTCTTTCCAGCTCACAAACAGCTAGATCCAACCTTTCTCGCCTCCTTTAAACTGCTGGGTTTCCTGAGTCCCAGAAAACCATGCTGAAATGGGTTCAAAGTAAAAAAACTGTAAAAATAGAAGCATACAGTCTTCTTAGAAGATTTTAGTGACTGATCTGGCACCTGAGAGCAGTTTGAATGGCTGCTCCCCACCACATGCCTCTGTTAAAACTGAAAGTAGGAGGGTTGGTGTCAGATTTGAGATTTTAGACATTTTTACTTCCACCTGACCCAAACGCACCTATTTTGGGGGGTTAAAAGTCCCCTCATCTCATTGTCTGTCCTTACAGATTATTAATTCATCAATGCATGTTCAAAGGTTCTAATATTCTCCATTAAAACCTGCTTATATTGCAGATTCTTAGCTTTACTATGCGGAAGTGTCTTTAATAGAGATGTTTCATAAAGTTATTAGAATTATTTGGGTTTTCCCCACCTGGCCTAACCCTGTCCACAGGTTTCTGGGTAACAGAATTTTGCTCCTCCATTGTCTGTGCTATCTATTCCTGCTTATTCATGCTGTGCTCTTCCCTTGGTAAACCCAGCTCATGTTGTAAAGCTAAATCTCGGGAGATGGATGTACCCATGTATGGTACTTTGTGGAGTCAATGAGGTTGACAGTTTGTGAAATCCTAACTTTGGTGCATCCAATTGGACCTGAAGGCTATTCAGGGACATCAGTAGAAACAGAAGAGCCATACATTACAATGCTAGCTGAGAAGCAGCCCACAGCTTATTGCTAATATATTAGGGGTGTAATTGGTCTTTGGCAGTGGAGAAAAATGGACAATAGCGAGTTGGCAGACCGCTCAATTTTCTTTCCATTGACTCCACTTTCACCTGTGCTGTGCTACTGCCAAAGACCAATTTTACTGCTATTGTGTTTAAGGCGTGTTGTTACTATATTGGAGTGTGAACATGTGAATAGGTTACTGAGTGAGCAAGAGGGTGAATGTGTCTGTAGAGGAGGGAGAGAAATAAGAAAAAAGATTAAATTAGCTCTAAATGTCTTCGAACATGCCAGCACTTCCATAGTTCACAATATCAATTTTCTCTAGTGCAGCCAAATCAGTGTAATCCTCCTTTGGTGCACTTTCTGTAAGAGGACTTGCAAAGAAATGTTGGAAAATTGACCAAACATGCTCCTTGGTCCAGTCATGTTATCTGTTGTGCATAGCAACAATTCATGTGGGTCCCTTTAAATAGAACTGCAGATGTTAAGAGCTGCAGCTGTGCACTGATTCCAGCCTTCAACTGTCAACAAGCTCTGATTCAGCATTAGGAATTCCTAATGAATGTTTAATGGGGTCAATTGTGGAAAATATGCACAAATGGACCCTCCCTAGCTCAATGAGTGAAATATTCTGTTCTTGGGTCCAGACACTTTTGCAGTGGGACCAGCAAATGTGCCCTAATGTACATTGGTGCTGGTTTCAAATCCTGGCCATGTGAAAACATATTTATAAATAGAGCATGAGAAGAAACTGAAGTGGGAGGGTGCAATGAGATGCATAGCAACACTGATACAATCCATTAATATTACTGTAATATTTAGACTTCAGGGAGCTAGAAATTTAAACTAGCGATATTGCAAGTTAATAAAACAGATTATTGAGTCTAGACTTGGATATTCTTTCCAATTTTAACTCAAAGTAACAGGATATTCAAGATGAACAAAATTTTGAGAGAGATGAAAGCCTCTTCACACAAAGACAGGAAAGGTATTAATATCTTCTTTATTATTATAACAGTCAAGAGTAAAATATAACCAAACGATAAAAATATTTTCTTGTATTATTTTTATGTCTTATAACACACTGTGGTATGAAAAGAATACTCACTATTGAGCTGTTGGATATGGAATTTATTCAGTAAGAAGAAAGGCAAAATACATCCACCGCATTTAGGCAAAGGAAAACAAATAACAGAAATAAGTAAATTCTGAAATGAGATATACAAAATATTGTCTTTAAATTAGAAATGGATGCACTCATAAAGAACATGAATCCCTCATCTAGACTTTCCTTCACCAAAATAAATAAATGAAAGCAGTTCTTGCCTTGCAAGAATACAGGACAACACTCAAGCAACTACAAAAGCTGTAAATTGCCAAATGCTGAGCAATGAGATTTTCCAATGTGCAGCAGAATCCATTCATCTTAATCTATCTGTAAAGAGTTATACCAGTATTATTTCACAATCAAAGTACTTTCTGACAAATCTATTAATTATGCACTGAAACAAATTATTTGCTGCCTGTGGAGAATTTTCTCCAAGTTGCAATGCAAAGCTTCATAGCCAGCCTAAAACCATGGCTTATTTCTAATGAGGCTTTTTCAGGTTGCATTAACAAAAAATGTTGAAAGCAATCAATATAAAATGATTGTGCAATTAAACATATGTTAATGATTTATTTACCCATCATCCCTTGGGTGTGTTTAAATAAAAGGCCACTGCACTGTCATGGCTCGTGAAAAATTAAGGTCACCTCATTGAAACATTTGACAGAAAAAACAACAGACTTTAATTTCACCTATGGTGTGACTTAGAAAAATGGTTCTTAATAGAAAGCATTATGGCTATTTTAATAAAAGAGCAGTAATTTTTTTATGTTGTCTGCAAATATTGGTGAGGATTGGCTTATTATTCAGGCCTGATTGGAAATGATTTGGGAAAAGGCTGAAATTTACTGGTTTGTCAATATTAGCAAATGAATGGCCATTGCATTTGTGGGACATTCCTCTATATGCTAATTTAATGGATGCATTAAACTATTATAAGAACTGTTGTTTCCTTAGTGAAACTCATATGGAGAGGACATTTTTAAACACTATTAAACTGAAGGTCCCTTTTTTATTCACAGGATCGTGTACATTGACTGTTTTACATTGCTGGATATACAACTTTAAGTACATTATTTC